>NC_080021.1:24076682-24379712 GCF_030020395.1 Manis pentadactyla | reverse complement strand
TCTCCGTGAAGTTGGTTCTTCTATTTTGATGCCATTTCATAGCAAATAAAATGGAGACTCAGACAGGGTCAGTCACATAGTCAAGAACTGACTGATCAAACCAAGATCTGCCACCCCCACGGCCCACATGCTATGCCAGGAGTCAGAAAAGTATGTCCTGAGGGCTGAATGTGCCCTACCACATGTTTTTGTAAACAAAGTTTTATAGAACATAGCAAAGCTCATATGTTTACATATTGTCTGTGGCTGCTTTCATGTTGCAACAGCACAGTTGAATCATTGCAACAGAGACTGTATGGCCCACAAAGCCTAAAATATTTACTATCTGGCCCTTCACAGGAAATGTATGCCAACCCCTGGTCCAGGCTATACTGGCAAAGATTAAATGTTTAAGTGTTAGTAACCTTCTAAAAGGCTCCCACACATCACACACAAAGTACAAAGTTTGCAACAAAAACGGAAGCTTTCCAATGACCTTAAAAATCTAGAGAGGAAACAGTCTTTGCGAGGCATCAGCCTTCTGTTTCTAAATTATAAATTGAGCTTGGCATTAGTAAATGCCTCATTATTCTAACTACCATTTAGAAATAAATATACTCAGGATATGAGGAGTATTTACTACTTGCAGAACTGTCTGGTAATAAAGAAATTGTCCCATCAGTCAAACAGCAATAGAAGATGTATCAGTTACCTATGCAAAGTATTATACTTAGACCCAAACAAACGAGCAGAAGAAAGCACGAGTTCAACATAAAGGACAGATGGGATGGTAGACGTGGTGTGAACCTGTCTTCATTCAAGCTCTTTAACCAGCAGAGGTTAGATACAAAGAGATTCTGCATTATTGCCAAGTGTACAATTAGTGCCTGGGCAGATTAACGTGGAATGTGGGACTGTTACACTTGTGATGCAGGTTGCAAAATAACTGCCCAGACCTAATTCATCATCCCTTTCAACAATCAGCCTCTCCCTCCTATGCTGTCTATAATGTCAGAGTCATATGTATAACCATTGAGCCTGGAAGCTCAGTGACCCTCTCCCCCCCATCCACCATATGTAATATGTACCTGAGTCCTTGTACCAAAAGCCTTCCCCTCCTTCTATTTATGCTGCCTTCAAACTAGATAAAGTCCCTGTTCTCTCTGGCTTAAGTCTCTCCCCACCCTTTTTTTTTAGTCAAGCCAGGGTCTCAGGGTCCCACTGTGTCCCACTCCAGTTTCTACTGAGCCATAGGTTACCTTCTAGAACTGTGTCTAGTTTCCCATTCACACACTTTCCTGACTCATCAGGGGCGGCCCTGTGAATTCAAGAGTAATAGACAATACTTGGAATCTACTATTCCTGCTTCAAAGCCCTCAGTGTTAGCTAGGGTCTGCTGGAAAGCTTACAGCAACCCACAGAAGCTGGCGTCTCACACTGACTGACCCTTCAGCCCGGGCCTGGCCAGCTGTGTGCACTCCACAGGCGCTGACTGTCTCTTGCTTCCCATCAAGGGACTGGCATGTCCACTGAACCCCGGAGAGGTGAGGGTAAGAGGCAGAGCAGGGCCTCAAACCAGCGGACTGCAGAAGCCGCTCTCCACACCACGTCCCCTGCCTCTGCCACCACTGAGTCCCTTAATACTTGGTATTCCTCTGAAGAGACTTTCAGAAAATTAAACCTAGAATTACATTTATATACTTCCCTTCCAAAATGGAAAGCTCCTGGAGGGCAGCGGTCTAGGTCATTAATCCGTAAACCTCTTCAAATGCCCAGCCTGGCGCCCAGCTGGAGCTAAATGAAGAACAAAAGAATATTCCCTCCACCAGAGACTGAAAAAGAAAAGATCGCTCAGAAAGAAAATCCATCAACACAATACCCCCAAGAGGTCTTTCTTTGTGGTTTGTTTATACCCCAACCTATATTCACCAGGACTTCCGGAAAATAATTTTGAGGAAACAAAAGACCATGAAAAATTAGCTGCCAGATTTGGAATGCTGGGCTTCTGTGGAGGAGGGCGGACAACTAAAGGAATGGCCACATAGAGCGACAAGATTTCCTAAGGAGAATAATTCTTTTTCCTCCAGAATTGGTGGAAAGCCGAAGCTTTCAATCCTGGCTGCACATTAGAATTGCCTGGGGAAGTTTTAAAAGTCCTGGGAGTCAGGCCTTTCAGACCAAGTAAATCCGACTCTCTGGGGTTGGCCCAGGTAACGGTGGGTTTGGAAGTTCCCCAGGGTGGGGGCTTGGAGCAGGGGGTTGAATGTGCAGCAAATGAAAAACGGCTGGCGTGACACCTCCTGCACCAGAATCCTGGCTCCACTAATTACTAACCACATGGCCTTAAGCAAGATACTCCCCACGCCCCCATGCATCCCTTTTATTCAACCCCAAACAATCCTTTGCTACCTACAGGACCTCAGCACAGTCCCCTTGACCGCCCCCTACACCCCCATGCTACCGCCTTGTAAAATGGGATTCTGAATAGTACTTATTAACCCCTACAGGCTTATTTTCAACACTGAATGAGGATACATCAAAGTCCTTAGAACAGTGCCCAGCACACTGAAGGTAGTAAATATTAGCTATTTTTACCATCAAAGGTAAATAAAGGGTTTACAATACCTATCTCGCAAGCTGAGGACTAACTATAAAGGACCTGATGCTTAATAAGTGGCACTCTCTTTCCCCCTTCTAGCATCCCACTCACAATTATCTGTGACTATCTCATCAAACATGAGAGCCCTCAGGACAGAAATATCTAGCTTCCCCACACTCCCTTACGGGTGTCAGGTAAAAAATTTTTAAATTATTATCTGAAACTCAAACTTACCTAGCCACCCTGTATTTTTATTTGTTAAATCTTACAACCCTACATTCACCTGTCATTACATTTAGGCTAAAACTGAGGTGGGGAGGCAGTGTCCAGTCCATGAAGGTGCGTACACGCGCGCACACACACACACACACACACACACACACACTCACACACACACACACTCTCAGTCCCTGGGACCGCTTCACTGCCTGGGAGCCGAAAGACATGTTACTACAATTTACAAGCAACTAGCCAGCTGCCCCACATAGGCAAGTCAAAGCACAGAGCAAATGAATAAAACGCAGGAGACAAGGCAGAAAGCTTTCCTAAACTGACCTTCTGCTCTTCAGTCACTTATCTGATGCATAAATCAAGTGAACTGTAGATCTGCAGAGTAACCCTTGCTTCCTGGTGGAACATGCTGCAACCATCCCACAGGGCAAAACCTTAGCTATAAATTATTTAGCCCTATAAATGATGCAATACCAAAAGCCATGTTATAGGCTTTGAAAGTTCTACGCCATGCAGGTCTCTAAGGTGTTTTGTTTTACACTTTATTTTGTTTCAACCCTCCCTTTATTTCAAAAAAAAAAAAGCTAAGTTTATTGTACTTTTTCAAAGCAATTTTTTCATTATAAGAAAAACAGAAAAAGTGGACCTATCAGAAAAATTACTTTCTTGAAACCTATTTCACAAGGTATTTTTTTTTAGAATTCCCACTGCAAGGTCTCCAGGGAAATGTTAAGTCCTGAACTATGTCCACTATAATATTGGATATATGTGTAAGAAACTGAAGAGCAAAACACTACAGAAGTTAAGAAGCATTAAGAGCCAATGAGTCAGCTAGTTCTGTTAAGAACTGAATTAAATCAGCCACTAGATTGTTCATTGATTATCACAAACAACGAAAGCTCTCCTGCAAAGGCATGTTTTCCAGTTCACTTGGCTAATCCCTTCTGAACAAGGATCCAAGGAATGAATATTATTTATCCCATGGCAAGCTGCACAAATTAATTACACCCAAGCGCCATGCTGGCATCCGAGCCCAATCTATAAAATAATTCCAAACTATCATAAGCCAATAATAAGAACTAAAGCCCTTACCCACCCCCTCCCCCAAATCCCAAGTTATAAAAGATTTGAAATGACACTTCCAACCCCCATCCCTTTAGAACCAACTAATTAAGACTGGTAGGTCCCATGAAAGTAATTTTAAAAGAGAAGAAAGATAGGAACGTAGAGGATCATTTTTTTTTTTGACAGAAAGAAAAGTAAAACACCAGATGGACACATCACTGATCAACTTGACAAAAATGCACATTAAAACTAAAACTGTGACAAGCCCTTAGCATCAGCATTACCCTCAGTTTACTTAGGCAAGTAACCTCATTCACTAATAACCAAAATTAGTTTGATATAATCTGATTAGATTTTTTTCTTTCTACAAACAGTAGAAACGAACTCATTTTGCTGGACAAGTAGCAGATTCAGACAGTAGCCCATGGGATCCAGCAGCCAGTAGCTGGCAAAGTTCTGACTTCACAAGGTGGCTAATAATACATGGTACAGAGACTGCACAAAGGGAAAGGGGGCCAGGAGGACAAGAAGTGCCCCATTCATGACACCCCACATCCCTGGCACAGTCTATTTGACTGCTGCTCTTATGAGACTGCCAGCTTTCAAAGTGAAAGAGAGGGAAAAAAATATGTGTAACTTAAGTCAGAAAGAAGGGAGTTCTCTGTTTGCCCTGCTTGCTAAGAGACAGAGGATGACATTGCCAAAGAACCTTCATCTTCACATGGTGAAACTTTTTATTTTTCTGTGGCCTGTGGATATGCAGTTTAGAAAGCAACCACACTGGCTTAACAAGAAGTGTGTTAGTGGGGAAAACACACAGCCCTGTGGGTGGAGGTGGCCACATGGCAGCCCTCTGTCTGGGAGACACTCGGCACAGGGCACAGACGTCAAGCGGGAACTCTCCACCAGAGGTCAATGCTCTACCTTACTCTCACCCAGCGGCTTCTCTGAAGTTCTCAAGGCTACATGCTGCCGGATATGCTGGTCTTTCATTCAAGATCAAGACCAAATCTGTACACCCACTCACCTTGGAGTGAAATGACATTTCAGTGCACTCACAGGGCCGAATGCCACCAGTTTTATGGAGGGAAGACAGACATTGAATAAAGGAAAAGAGGATAGTGGGAATGAGAAATGGGTTTCTAATTCTTCCAGCTTGGAAAAGGGTATTTACTGCTATTGTTCAGTTTGAACAGGTGACTGAAGGTAAGGAAATGAACTTGAAATATTGGTCACATTGAAAGGGAAAGACACAAATGCTGAGTGCCTATGCAGTGTGTCACACACATTTATATATATATATACTTTACATTTGTTATCTCATTTTATCCTCACCGAAACCTTCTGAAGTAGAACAATTTGTAATCATTTTACTTTTAAGGAAATTGAGGCATGGACTCCATAGGGCCTGACTCTAAAGCTTGTGTTCTCTCTCTTAAGTTCTCTTAACTTCTTAGAAAATTGAAAATGGTTCTCAATTTTCAATCTGCCTCCACACCATGGGTGGGAAAACTTTTCTGTGAAGAGCCAGATAATAAACATTTCATGCCTTTGTTGACCAAAAGGTCTCTATTGTAATGACTCAGCTCTACCACTCTGGGGGCAGATCGGCCAGAGACAGTAAGTACATGAGTGAGCATGTGTGGGGTCCAATAAAACTTTATTTATAGACATTGAGCGCTTGAATTTCATGTAATTTTCACATGTCACAAAACATTTTTCATCTCTTAATTATTTTAACCATTTAAAATTGTGAACATCACGCCCAGCCCGCTGGCTGCAATGTACCAGCTCTGCTCCACTGCATCCACTGCACTTGTAGATAACATCTCGATTCGTTTTAGGGGTTGGTAAAGAGTAAGGGAGATCATACTGGCCTAAGAATGAGATGGGAGAATCAAGGGAAGGTATTCTTGTAGCATTCTTAATGTTGTTTGAAACTTCATTCCCACTTCATGACAGACCAAGTGTCTTCTCCACTGCACCACACAGAAGGAAGGTAAAAAACTTGGACATCAACACTGGCAGAGGAAGAATAATCCACACATGCAGATACAGTGATGTTAATTAAAATGAACTCAGTTCACATATTAGCATACAATTTTGGAATTTGTCCTCTTTTAAAATCTCTGAAGCATCCTGCAACTGCCTCTCATTCTGGAGGGAAAATAAGGCTGGATAAAGCCAGCTGAACAGAAGTAGAAGATTATTAGATTGGACAGGGAAAACAAAGGAGAGGGAAAGTGACCCTGGACAGAGATTAGTTAAGACATGACATCAGGGACATCTTCCCAAGTTAGCAATGACAGGCTGATACCCTAATTTGAGAGTATGGAGTTAACTTACCAACTAATCAGTGTATTTGCTACCACGATTTTTCCCAAACACGGTTGCTGTGGGCTAACCCAGTCAGCTATAACCACTGCACACTAGCAGTATCAGAAAGACCGATCATGCACTAAAGTGCTCCTGAAAACATACTGTTTCTTCTGGCTTTATTTCTCCACATGGCCAGCCTGCTGTTTTCTGCCATGCATTCCCACCATAAAGCGTAACCACATTTTGAAGCCAGAAATGGCCTTGCCATTGGCCTTGGGAAGGAGGGCTACCATACTGCTTGCTTCGGAAAAGTAAACGTATGCTAGCTAGGGGGCGGGAGCATTTTTAAGAATCAGAAACAGCTTTGAGAGGCATAGCGGCACTAGAATGTGAAGTTGGGAGTCTTTGCCCTTTCCATGTCTTCCTATATCAAGGTCGTATGTGAATCACATCAAATAACCCTTACCAATGTCCAGCCTTCAGCAATGGGAAGGGGATCTGCAAGTAAACATAATTCAGTCTGCTCCTTAGGACTCAGAGACGAAGGCACCACAAAACCCTGGTCGGCAGGTATTAGGATGGGTTTCTATCCTTTGCCAATCAGTTTGAAGTAATTAGGAAAGACTGTCCAAGAAACACCACAGGCTTTTCCTCCCAATGCTTGCATTCTGATTTTTTGTTTTAACCTTTGCACATTTTTTTTTTCAATCACTTAGGTCTGAATGACAAGACAAGGACAAACATTTTGCTTCTGTGTCACTACCTGCTTTCTATTTTTTGTTTGTTTGTTTAGGGTTACTTGTATTTCTATTGTTTTTCTCATTCGAATTGGCCCTAATGTCAAATGAACCTGAATTGTGGGAAGGATTTTACATACCTTTAAGACAACTGGGCTAATGTAAGCATTGTACTCACAGAATGCTATTTGTTAGGCCACAGAACAAGTTTCAATTCTTTGAAGTAAAAAATACATACATGTAGAGAGAGAGAGAGATTTAAACCCTGTTTAACATCCACCTCTCCAAAGGAAGTACTGGGCCAAATGATTCTCACTTTGTTTTGGAACATTTCAAACGATTTTGCAAAGCAGTTTAGATTCATGAGATTAGGTGAGTAAAAAAAGTTAACAATACGAAGCAAATGTTATTAAATAGCCTCTGTTTAGGATAGAGAAGGGCCATCTGTCTGTAGCGAAGGCAACACAGAGCTTAAAAATAATCTGCCTTCCCCAGGGACAATGGTCCCAACACTAGGACACCTCCTTTGTGGGCTTGGAATCTGAGGAATTTGGGAGAGATCCTGGACTGCTGCAGGGTTGGGGGATCCTTCCCTGAGAGCTGGACACAATGGGGCCAGCTGCCACTCATGACCTTGATAAGCCACGGGCATCCGTCATTCTGCCAGGCTTTACACTGGGCGGTAGGCAGGAAATTTGGTGAAGCCTGACACATCCCTAATAACATTTCCTAGGCAATCTCTAAAAACAAGTGTGTTAGAAAAGCAGCAGAAGGCTTCAGCTGGAAAACAGTCACAAAAGACAATCTGGTTATCATCCCAGGTTCCCCAGGGTCACTGAGAAGTCCCGGTGGAATGGAGGACTGTCTGAAATTCCACGCACTGCTTTTGTTTCTGGGATGGGCTTCCTTCAGTGCCGAGAAGACGGAGATCTCCCTGAGGCCAAGGCCACTCTCAGAAGGTCCTCTACAGCACACAGTCACCCACTTCACTGACAGCCACTTCATGGCCCAGCTATCTTGTTCTGTTCTCGTCAAGGATACCTGACTCACACACAAAAGCTCGAGGCTCTCAGCTCAGCGGCCCAGGGAAGCAGCAGCAGCCTGGAGACAAAGCACCATTCTCCACATTTCCTTTTCAATACCTTCATTTCAGACAGATTTTCTAAGATGGGCCCTTTAAAAATCAACTCAAGAACGTCAGAGACAGGTAGAGCCTTCTCTTCCCACAGGTGGCTCTCAGAGTCTCAAGAAGTGATAGGCTGTTTTCTTTAAGCAAATAATTAATGGTTTCCATTACAATTTTATTTATTCTTACAACAACCCTATTGGTAGATACTATAATAGCCCCCATTTTACAGATAAAGGAATTGAAGTACAAACAGGTTATTACCAAAGGCCACACAGCCTGTAAGTGGTGGAGCAGGATGAATCAGTTCTGACTTCTGATCAATGCTCTGAACCACTCTTCTTCTGCTAAACCTCTACAACTAGAAGTTTACTCCATTATTGTAGGAGCTCCAATCCTTTCTCCCTTCCAATGGGGAAGAAAACACCGTCTTCGGTGAAGTTTGATCTAGTCCCTAGAGCAGGAATCCTCAGTGGCCCCCAGGGGACACTTGGCAGTCTAGGGATATTTTTTATTTTGTTGTGACTGGATGAGGGGTGGAACAGGCTACTGGCATCTAGTGGGTAACGGCCAGGGACATTTCTCAAACAAACAGACCGGTTCATGTAGTCCCATCTCTGCACTTTTACTCGGCCCGTTCCACTTCACCTAACTCCTGCACAGGCCTCAGGAGCTATCCTAAGTAAGGTTTTTCCTGAGAAGACCAGCCCACAGCAACGACCTCCTCCCGCTAGAATTTGTACTTCCAGTTTCACAGTTAAAAGGCATCACCAGCTCGCACGCTGGGAACAAAGATGGCTTCTGCTGCGTTCCTACTCTACGCCCCCATACTGTCATCAAGCACTGATACACATTCTTCTGCTTCTGCCAACCCCTAAATACTCTTATTTCCGTTTTCCCCATGATGACGCTTAAAGTAAAAGAAGTCAAGGGAGTTCAAAGGCTTCAGCCTAAGGTAGTGGAAGAGCCAGGATTCCAGTCCATAACCCACTGACTCCAAAGCTCACGCTCTCTGAACGCATCACAGTGCCAGCCACAGGCAAGCTCACGTCTCACACATAGGCCGCAGAACATTCAGCAAATACCCGTGATGGACTCAGGGAGGAGAGTAACAACCTCTCTGGGGTCTAGAGGCCCCCTGTGAATGAGGTTCCCACTGTACAAATTTCTATTTTATACCCCCACACATGTACACATCATTCTACTTTCCCCTATTGTTCTAACAGCTTTATGGAGGCATAATTAACACACAATAAACCGCACATACTTAAAGTGTACACTTTGGTACACTTGACATATATGCATGTTCATGAAATTATCTCCAAAGTCAAAGTGACGATATATCTAAACCTTTGAAAGCTCCTTCATGGCCCTCTCTTCACTACCACCACCACCCACCTCCAACCAGTCCCAGGCAACCAGTGATCTGCTTTTCACCACACAAAGTTAGTTTACACTTCTCAGTATTTTATACAAATGGCATCATATAACACATAGACTATTTTTTTTCCTCTGGCTTCTTTCATTCAACATAACATTTTGAGACTCATCCGTGTGAGTGTACATCAACTGCCCCTTCCCTCCTATTGCTGGATATTATTCCATGGTATGGATATGCCACAGTCTATCCATCCAAATGTTAAGGGACATTTCTGTGTGGCTACTTTAGAGCTATTACAAATAAAGTTGCTACGAACATTTGGATACAAGTCACCATTCTTTTTAAAATTCATCTGCATCCAAAGAAAAATTCTGCCAGATCATAAAACTGTTGTTAAATTTTGAACCCTTTTTCCAACATAATGAAATTGAGATGAGAAATGAAAGCCTGCTCTCTTACTGACTGCATGTTGCAGAACTGGCTAGGAGCATGTTCTTTCGGGACAGATGGCCTGTTTTGTCATTTGGACCCATCCCTAAGTAACAATTTAAACTTATTTCACTTTCCTTATGTATAAAATCAAGACAATAGAACCTCCTTCATAGGACTGTTGTAAGAATTCAATGATGATGATAATCCACATATAATCATAACCCTGTGCCCAATGTATGGCAAGTGTTCAGTAAATATGGGACATGATTACTGTTAATACAAATATCTACTGTGAAATATGACTAAGCTTCATTATCCCTTCCATCAAAATTCCTATTATTTCTGCCAAATTTCTCTATACTGATTTTACCTTAAGTGATCACTCTACCACTCCAAACTCAAGATAACAAATAAAAGATGACCTAACACTGCTTCTCAAACCCCTTTTAAACCACGCTTCCTTTGGAAAAAAAAATTTTTCATAAAAATCTCAGAAGAATTGACACATTGTGCCTAAGATATATCAAATACCAGCTTTTCTCCCAAGTCCAATAGGACAGAACTAGTGAGAACATGTTGTAGCCTTCTAACCAGCAGCTCATTGTGAGTCACCTGATTATTCATTCATCAGAGAGAAGGAAATGAATGAAATCAGTGAAACCCAGCTAGTTTCCAGGAAGACTCTGCTAAATACCACCCCTCACTCTGATCTATCCACCACCTTGTACCTGTGCATGTGGAGGCAAGTCTGTAAAGGGAGTGCCCAGAAGAGAGGTAAGTGGCCCTAGGTGAAAAAGAAACATGTTCTGTAATTTGTGCCTGGGTGACCACCTGCCAGGAGGGCAGGAAAGCTTCCTGCACCGGGCGGCCTGGCCTAGACAGGCAGTAAGCTTCCCACAAAGGAATGACAAGCACGTTAACTAGACACTGATGTAATCAGGACGGTAGGACAGGGCAAACTGTCGAGGCGTTCTACTGGAGAAGAGAGCCTGCAGGGGAACTTTTTGGGTTTCCAGCCTTGGCTGGGAATGAAGTGCCCAGTGGGCTTGGCAGGTGTAGCTAGAGAGCGCAGGAGGCCGACTCAGCCAGCGCAGAGGACAACAGCTCCTCAGAGTAAGAGCCTACTCCGCTGTTCCCAGACAGCCCTGGAGGAGGGACTTAGTTTCCCTTAAAGGGGCCCTGGGATGAGCAGCAGGAACATCCTCAGGGACGCTCTTCTTGCTGGCTACAGGGTGTGCAGGGCTGCAGGACAGCTGAAGGCAGGCATGGCAGACGGGCCGGGCTCTTCTTGCAGGACCTCTCCACTCAGCGTATCCCTGCCTTCCACAAACAGCCTTTCCTGACCCCCACAACTAGGTCCCTGATCCATGCTCCCATCGTACCATGTAAGGCCACTCAGAGCATTTATCATAGTAATTAATGTATATATTTACTTGTTTAATCATTTAATTACTGTCAGTTTCCCAGTTACACTGTAAGCTCTTACAGGACTTTTTGCTGACTACTCATCCTTGGTACTCAGCCCAATGCCTGAGGCACATATAGCTGCTAAATTAGTTAACATGACAGGTTGAATTCACAATGTTCAGCTTCCACTCATTTGTTCTGCACCTGGGCCATAGTAGGCAATCCTCCCACTGAGTACCTACAAGGGCCAAGCAGCCAAGGCAGTGTCTAGCCCACGAAGAAGTTCAATAAGTGCCTGCTCACCTTCAAAAATCTAAAATGATCTGCACCTGAGCAAAGTCCTGCTTGCACCCCAATGGTTAGTTGCAGGAGAACATTCCTTGATGACATATATCTCTTCCTAAATACTTCCAGACCATGTAACTCCCCCACCCATGTACATACAGTCATAAATAGATAGCAGAAAGGTACAACATAAGGAGGAAAAATTAGAGCTTGGTCATTTTTGTGGCACGGAAAAAACTTCCTAAAAAGCACCTACCAAATTCGGAGTAGGTGATAAGCAAGAGTTCAATTGCATTGGAAAATAAGGAGGGAAAAACCTGTTGCTGTGGCTTTAGAACTTCCCAAATGAATGTTCTAACATCTCAAAGAAATTCCACTTACCTTGTGCAGCAGTCACACTACCTACCAGTTAAGAAGCAGAAGTCACCATTACGTCAATAAAAAGTTGAAGTATTGTGGGGAAAATGTGATCCTAAACTGCTTGATGATGTAACTGACCTACTGCTAGGCTACTGCTTCCACACCCGTAGGCAATAAGCTATCATTGACTGAGTCACTATATAAAGAGCTCTGCCCAGTGCTTTGGGAGAGGCAGAGAGGAGGTGGGTTACAGACCTGTAGACTGTTGGACGCTGGACCTATGGCTGAGAGAACAAGCTAGGTAATATCCTTCCACCCCTAGAATGTTCCATGATCATTCAGGGTCTCACTGAATCCATAGTGAACTTGCCCAGGGCTGAAACCCACTGGCAAGACAATCATCTCAAAGCGGTGCACATTTTGGCAATTGCTGCCAACTGCAGCCATAAACTTGCAAACATGTTCATTGTGGTTCCCTTCACCACAAGACTTAGCTCCCCAACAATTCTGTAGTCAGGACAAATTCGGTGGCAGGAGTTCTTATTTAAAAGCCCAGCATCTCTGCATAGGGAGAGAAACCACTCTTTTCAACCCTAAATGGTTCAAAAGAGCAGACACCCAAGACTGCTTTGAGTTTATCTTGCATCAGGATTTCTAGAACTAAAATTTCTTTCTAAAGAGGATTGCTATTATCTACCTGATACAGAATACTTTCTGCAGAGTATGGTTGAAGCCCATAAATTGTCCAATGAAAAGCTTTTGATGTATGTATATACAGCTGATACAGATTAAATATACTGTATGAATATATATACATAAAACATGGATAGATATATTAACATGAATCAATATGATAGCTATATATGATTGATGGATAGATGAATGGATGCATTGGTTGATAGACAGATAGATAAGCAGGCAAACAAAACTACAAAGTAGCAGCTTCAACATGAGTTGGGCCCAAGGTAAAATGAATCCAGCTGCCTTCAACCCAGTCTCCAGTTTGCCTCTCTCCCCTCAGCCTCTCTGCTTGATGGTCCCAAATAGCCATCTTTCCTCCAACCCACCATACCAAAATTTTCCAAGAAGGAAGATCAGATAAAATAACAAACCTTAATGTGCATGTAATGACTGATAAAATGATTGGAGGATCCTACATGGAAAAATACCTGCTTTGGTCTGGCCAAGACAGGAGTCCCAAGCCCGGTTATTTCAATCCCATGTTTCTGAGTGAGAAGAAGGGGCAGAGGGGAGAAGCCTGCGATTCTCAGTAGTGCAATTCTAAGGATGCAGCCATTCTTACTCACAGCCTACACTGATGTTATGACTGTCAGCTTGGTCATGGGGACTCCGGCTGAGCAGAACTCCATTCCCGCTGTGGCCCAGGGTACAGCTGGCCCTCGGAGAAACTTGCATGAGATATGGGAAGTAGAACTGAAGTCCAGTCCATTACTCTTAGATGGTCGATGGACAGATGGAAGGTGCCTGGTGAGTCTCAGCTTGTCCTTGCTTACTTCTGTCACCCCCTTGTCTCCCCAATTAATGGCTCTGCTGAGCAGAAGTAGCCCCAGCCCACCACTAGACGCTTGGCTGCAGAACGCAGAAGTGAGAACTATACACACAGAGGCAATGGCTCTTAGAGACTCCTCATGGGCTTCCCCTTGTGGTCCCTTTTCAGTAGCCTTCAGGTAGAACTTCACTTCCCCACCTCCTCTCATGTTTGAGGAAGGGCCAATTGTTACAACAAGTCCCTTAATCCCCTAGCACTCACCATGGTTCTGCTCCATGGACTGAAAGTTGCTCATCAATAGGACAATAGGGAGAAAAGACCTCAGGCCATAACCCCTGCACATACTACTGATCCACTCATGAAGTTGCTGCAAACTCATGCAACTGGACACAGGGACGAAAACCCTGCTCACCAAAGAACACGTGCTCTGCTCACTGAATGCCCCAGTGGCTAGGCTCCCAATATTCTGCAAGATGAACAAACAAATAGTGCTGAATAACTTCCTTGTCGGTTATGGTCTTACCCAAAAGATAAAATAAATCTCCCCTAGATTCCATTTAGTCAACCACCACCATTTATCAACATGCCTTAAACCAGTAGTCACAAATTGGGTTCCTGCAAGTTGATTATGGCCACAGGCAAGTTTGGTTTTGCCTTCACACTTTTTCAAATACTTGAATTGGTTCCAATTTTTGAAAATTGAAAGGGTTCCCCCTAAAATTCCACATGCCAACTTCTTCTGAAAGACCTAATGATCTTGACCCCATCCTGCCCTAGCCCCACTTTCCCACAAGGCAACCACCTCAGTTCCCACTCTGCATCCCACTCGTAGTACCTACTTGAGCCCTGAGAACATTCGAGATCAGGAAGCCAGTTCTCAGGGCCTGCAAGGTTCAAAGAGACAGCCTTTGTGTGCTGTTTAAGTTTCCTCAACTGTTTTGCCCTAGGATGTTTCTCAGCAGGTGACTTGTAGTTTCCAGTGGTCTCTGCTGGGAAGGGCTACTTACATTTGGGGTTGCTTAAAAGGCCTACATTTTTTCAGGTCTTAGCATAGCACAGCTCTCGCTTTAAAGGAGAGGTGATTAAGAAGAGGCACATACCTTGAGTAATTAAGGGGAGGTCGCCACAGGTCCAAGAGCAAGCTGTAACATCGCCCAGCTCGGCTGCTCCAGGTAGAAACCACACACTCAGAGGCTACAGAGTACGTCTGTCATTCTTCACCAGGGAGAACCATTTAAGGAAGATAATATATCTGCTTTCTATTATTAAGAACACTTACTCGTATATTTTCTCTTTCTTTACATCATAGGAGGATGAGAGGAAAAGCAGAAATGGCTGCACAATGGATGTTCTCAAGTGAAAGTGATTTGCAGGCAAGCTGCCTAAGTGTGAAAGGAGGAAGCAGCATATCACAGAGACACACAGAAACTCCACAGAAAATCCGTTTCTCCCAGCTGTGGCTGGGAACTCGGGGGAAGGTACTTCCCTCCTCACTGCGCTGGTTTTCTCTTCTAAAATCAGTCATTGTAAGAGCGCTGTACTAAGAGAGGATTAAACCCTGCATGCAAAGCGCTTGACAGAGGGACTGGCACACACATTCAATAAAGGCTCAAATTACTGTTATTGTTTTATTATTACCAACAAAGACAATTCACAGCAAAATTAAAAGCACATTCAGCCAAAACAGGGAAGGGGATTCCTTTGGCAGCCACTCCAGTGGCTATAAATCAAGACATTTATAAATAGAGTGTCTTTAAGTTGGGAGTTATATGCAATGCAGTTTGAAGATTGTTTGTGTTTGGTTTGGTTCAAGAGTAACCAGCAATATTTCCTAGAAAACATGCTAATAAAATTGCTCATCTGTGTAGAATCATGGTGTGGTTCACTATACAACTAAAACCATTTCATAACCCACATGGTTCATTAACCCAAGCATTCCAACCGCAAGTTCAAACATAAAAATAAGGTGAGTTCCCCCATGGCTGGACCAGTACACCCTGGGGGCCGAGTAGGATTGACTAGGTCTCTGGGGTAGTTTCAAAAGTACCTTTTTCAATCTGAACCTTAAGATTCAACCACAAATTATACGAAAGGAGGTAAGCAAAGTAAAATACTTATATATTTAGTTGGTCAGCTAAAGAACATTCCAAGATCTTAAAAGCACAGGCTTTTTTCTAGTAAAAAGTCCAATAAACTGAGAGATGTTCATCTTCACAGAAGATATGTAGATCAAGTGGTATTTCCATTCTGTCTCCAAGATAAATTAATAATAAGGACATTAACCCCATTTTACAGGACAAGAATCTGAGTAACTAGGTAAATGATAAAATGCTTTGACTGAGTTTTAAAATTTCAAAACTCCAGAGTATTACAACCTTGATAATGAAAGGAATTCCACAGGAAACTTGGAGAGAAGAGATGGCTTGTCATGACAGAGCTTCATTAAAGAAACAAAAAAAGCACTGATTGTCAGGTAGCATTCATTCATTTTTAGAGGTGAACCGAAGAGATGTTATGTACATTCAATGACTTTTTTCTAGCTTCCTGGTCATTTTGGCCTCTGCATCTCAACAGTCCTTCCCTAGTTGACATAGATTTCATGAAAAGATCATGTGGTGCCTGCTAAACTACAGTGAGGACTCATTCCCTGACCTGCTCGATATTTAGACAGGGGCCTGCTACCTCTGGAACCCCGGCTAGCCCAGAAGATGAACGAGCCACATCCTAATGAGAGATACAGACTCGCACATACACTCCCCACACAAGGAGCTTCACGCTTTACAAAAGGACCACTCAAGGGCTCAGGCGGCAGAAGAGGAACTGACCTCGGCCAGCCTTGCCCAGGGGCATTCCCCAAGACCCAACCAAGTGACAGCATTCGATCTACGTCTACATAAATCAACAGAATGTTCAAAGCTGGTGGAAAGCAGGAAATTCTTAGGGCATTCAAAGCAGAAGGAATAACATGCTACCAGCTCAGGGATGTGAGACATTAATGAGTAATAGAAGTAAGGATGGCCTGGCAAGAATGACTAGAACCAATCTGGGAAGAACTATGCTTCAAATCTTGATTTTTTTTTTTTGCCTCTGGGAAAGGGGAAGGACAGAAAGCTTTCAAACAAGAAATTGGCTGAAATGTTTCAGGAAGAGAAGTTCTATATGTGGATTGCAGAAAGCCAGGAAGTGGCATGCTAGCCTATTTGTCAAAAAATAAGATGTACAATTTATTCTAACTAACGTTCTTCTGTTACATACCTACTCTCGCCACCATGCAACCACCCTATAACTAGTTCATTATAAATTCATAAATGCAAAAGCATATGGATTACTATCTTTCTGGAACTCCAAGGGTACAAACTTGGAAAGCAGAAACAGAAAATGTCTCTTCTCTACTGAAAGGAAAAATTAACTGGAAACTTTTTGACAGATGACAGCTTCTATAGTTTTTTTTTTTTTTACTTTTAAAACTTGCCATCATTAACAAGCACAGATTAGGTATAAATTCTTCTTTTTTATACAGACTAAAGATAGTAGAAATTAAGCAACTGGCAGTTGTAGTAAAAAAAAATTCAAGTTCCCTTTTAAAACAAATAAGTACTTATCTGCTCAGTAACTATAGTGCTAATCAAGGCAAATCACACATCATTCAAAACTATCACAAACCGTATTTTCCATTGCAATTCATCTAGGGGTTTTGTATGAAAGGTGTACATTTCAACAAGGCTTGCAATGTTCACTGAAAGCAGCTACTTAGTTATTTTTCTACCTCTTCTAAAAGTGGAAGAGCATTTTCCTAAGCTTTGCTGAAGGGCCAGTCACACAATCACAGTTCGGACACAGCTGAAATAGGCAGTGGATGTGATCAAGTACACTGCATTTGCTGATATTCCTACCACGTGCAGATGTCTTGCTCTTTGAGTCTAGAGAACCCATTATTTCTCTACGGAAACATGGAGGAGTCTGTTTAACCCTGAGAGACTAAAAACTCTGTTACAATTAACACTGCAGTATTCCTACAAGTTCT
The DNA here is from genome assembly GCF_030020395.1 of Manis pentadactyla. Taxonomy (NCBI): domain Eukaryota; kingdom Metazoa; phylum Chordata; class Mammalia; order Pholidota; family Manidae; genus Manis; species Manis pentadactyla. Next base: position 24,362,257 of record NC_080021.1, on the reverse strand, counting down.
GGCCTTCAGTCTGCAAATGGGCTCATGTGTGAAACCACAGGCCAGACGGAGGGACTGCCGTAGGCTTCACTCGAAGTATTAACTGCTCGGTTTTTACATTACTATTATTACATGGAGACAAACATCATACATTTAGTGAGACTGGACATTCGTGCTTTTTCTGAAAATGCCACCACATAGTCTCTGAAAAGGCTCTCAGTTCCCAGGAGCCAACGGGTAACATTCCAGAGACTCTGAAAACAGACACCAGGACAGATCAAGTAAGGAATAAAATAGTAACAATAGACCAGAAAGATTAGGAAAATTAAGATTTCACCCATCATGACCCAAAGATGGATCAAGAAATGAGTCAATTCTCTATTTCTTCTTTAGCTTCAAATCAGAAAAATCTGAAGGGTCTTGATTCAGAGGCATCGCCAGATGCATCTAGGAATCTAGTACAAGGTATAAAAGTGCATGCTGTGTTGAGACATTCAGGGCACACACACACAAAGAGAAAACCTATACATGTAAACTTACATGTTGGGAATTTACTAAAGAAAGGCTGCTTTTAATCATTAATTTTGCAAGCCAAGCACAATCAAAGGTAAGATTTTAAAAATTCAAGCATATTTGTGTATAGAGGTAATTAGGAAGATAAAATTTTGTGGGTGGGTGTCTTGCCAATGGGTTTCAGCCCTGGGTAAGTTCACTATGGATTCAATGTGACCAAAGAAATGACAGTAGAACGTTCTTGGGGTGAAAGGGTTATACCCAACTGTATTTCCACGGTGGCAGGTCACCACTAAAATCCCATCCACTCAGAGTGAATCTGCATGCAGCAAGCCGGTCTCTGCCTCTGGGCCTCTCTGCCTGCATAGCTGTGCCCTAGGCCTCTGTCCTCAGCACTGCCACCACTCCAGCCGCATCTCTGCTCTCCTGCAGCCTTGCAGCCATGAAACGGTGTCACCCAGAGCACTGGGCGGAGCTCTTTATATAGAGTCAATAGCAATGTATTGCCCACACACACATACTGAGCTAGCCAACTAGAGCCAGGTGAGAATCCTGGCTGCAGGAACTTTCATTTTATCCACACCCCACCCCTCCAGGATTCTCTCCTCTCAATCTATGTGCCCTCAGTCCTCTATAATGGTCCCTGTGTGAGAAAGCTGGGGCACTGTAACCAAATTCCATAACAACAGAAGCTATAACAATAAACAAATAACAAAAATTACAGCAAATTATAATAACCCTCAAGCCCGAGGAGATTCATTGTCACCAAGTGGTCATCCTGGCTGTATTCAAACCAGTTCTACTGAAAGGAGTTAACCAAAAGGACCATGGGTGGACCTTACAATACCCACCTTCTCCAGCCTCTCCAGCAAAAAGTCTTGCAGACGCACAGGCCGATCTTGTTGCTTTATCTCTGCCCTCTGCTTCATCTTCAGCAGCTGGAACCGCTGCTCCGGTCTCAATTGCCACAACTCCAGTCCAATTTCTTTCTGTCTACTCCTGCCTTTTCAAATCAACCCACATCTGGGTCCTTGTGACCTTCATGGGCCCTTTAAATTCTTCCTTTGAGAAACAGACCTTATTTCCTTTGGTGCTTGAGCCTAAGGATAGAAGCAGAGCACGGAGCGCTCCACAACCTGAGGAGGGGGCCGCACCTCTCCTGAAAGAACCCACAGTTGCTGAGTCCTTCTGGCTTTCCACCAGCTTTCAGCCTGGTGGGGTCTCCACCGAGGAGGGGCCAATGCCTCCGGCACCAGCAAGGCCTCCACCTCAACCTGTTCATCAAACCTCTGCTCCATTTCTGGGGGTGACGGCTCCACTACATCCTTCACCTGCCCCACAGCACCTGGCAGCCTGAACGCCCACTCTGCTTCTCATGCTTCTTCCTTCACCTGCCCCATGGCACCTGGCAGCCTGCACACCCACACTGCTTCTTCTCGGGCCGCTGCTCCTTCTCGTGCTGCTTCCTCTCAGGCCACAGCACTTCGTAGTAATGCCATTTCAGTCAGCTTTCTCTTGGGGTGGACCCCAGTCCTCCACCCCTCCACAGTACCACAAGTCCACAGGGGGACGCTCAAATGTCTCCCTGTCCATAGGTGCAGCCCACTGAAACACTCCTTCCATAAGGGCAACCTGTTCTTTTCCTTGGTCACCAATAAACCCTGCTGTCACCAATTGTCTTGCCAATGGGTTTCAGCCCTGGGCAAGTTCAGTATGGATTCAGTGTGACCAAAGAAATGACAGTAGAATGTTCTTTGGCGAAAGGGTTATATCCAACTTTATTTCCATGGTGGCAGGTCAATCACTAAAATCCCATCCACTCACATGCAGCAAGCTAGTCTCTGCCTCTGGGCCTCTCTGCCTGCACAGCCATCCTCTGGGCCTCTGTCCTCAGCACTGCCACCACTCCAGCCTCGTCTCTGCTCTCCTGCAGCCCTGCAGCTGTGCTGCGGTGTCGCCCAGAGCCCTGAGCAGAGCTCTTTATATAGAGTCAATAGCAACGTATTGCCCACACATGTGTAGTGAGCTGGCCAGATGAGAATCCTGGCCACAGGCACTTTCATTTTATCCACAGTGGGCATTTTTTAATACTCCTTTTGTCCCAATTCTTCCAACTGGACCGTGGGGCTGCAAAAAGAGGCTAGAGTCCTTGTTCTGACAATAAATATGTACCTGACCTTGGACATGGGACTGAAATCTCTCTTGGTCTCAGTTGTCATATTTGAAGAAAAGGAGAGCTCATGAGGAGGAGATGGGAAGAAACTGGCCTCAAAGATTCTAAAGACAATCCTAGTTCTACATTCTGGTTCTCATAAGGTTGCTGCCCTGAACTGTCTTAAAAGTTTTCTCCCTCAGTCACCACACCTGTGTGAATAAACTGGAGGTTCCTATGGCCAGGATTCTCACCTGGCCCTGTTCGGCCAGCTCACTACACACATGTGGGCAATACATTGCTATTGACTCTAAATAAAGAGCTCCACCCAGTGCTCTGGGAGACACAGTGGCATGGCTGCCGGGCTGCAAAGCTGCACGGCTGCAGGAGAGAAGAAGCTGGAGTGGTGGCAGCACTGAGGACAGAGACTGAGACGGCTGCTGGGGAGGAGAGGCCCAGAGGCAGAGACCTGCTTGCTGCGTGCAGACCCGCCCTGAGTGAACGGGATTCTAGTGTTTGACCTGCCACCGTGGGAATAAAGTTGGGTATAAACCCTTTCACCCTAAGAACGTTCCATTGTCAGTCTTCCTTCTCACTGAATCCATAGTGAACTTGCCCAGAGCTTAAACCCACTGGCAAGACAACTGTTCGAAAATTAGGTAATTTTAGGGATGTCTTAGATGTCTGCAGAAGAAGCTAAACTTACTGAATAAGTTCCAAAAAAGGTTAAAAACAAATACAGTGGATGCCTTGCCACCCAATATTTGACATGTCTGCTCATAAATGATGAAGCCAAGTGGGGAAAAGATAGCTGGCATCTCTAAATCTCCAGTAGATTAACCATAATCATCATCATGGATTAATGACCTTGATAATCCTCTCCCTAAAGCCCATCCTTGACCAGTCCTCTCCCTCACAGACTCTATTTACTCAGGTGATTTTTTTTGACCAAAAGAATGTAGTGGAAATGACACTGCAAGACTTTCAAGCCTCAGCTGTGAGAAGCCCTGCTGTTTCCACTTACTGCCTTCTTGGGATACGGCTGCCACATGAACAAGTCTGAGCTCACCTGCTGAAGAGGCCTCCCTCCTGGAGTACGTACACCCACTTCCAGCCCAGCGTCTGGTTGGTAGCAAGTGTTCATTAAGTGGCAGCTTTTGCTGAGATAAACAGAGCTCGGACTAGATGGAAGAAGCAAGCAGGGTGAAGGAACAAAAGAGAACAAGAAAGGACACACTAGCAGGATGGAAGTAAACTCTCCAGTATTCACTGGCTGACAGACTGTTTTGTTTGGGCGACCCGCGGCTCTTTGTGCCTTGCCCAGTGAATTTTCCAGTGTGGACACAGCACAGAACTGAGCCTGGTTTTCAATGGGACTTATGCACCACCACAGCTGAGAAAATCGGAGCGAGACAAAGGGGTTTCCTCCCAAACCAGAGCAGTAGTCAGATCAAATACTAATTGGAAATTATGGGAATTATCCTCCCCCAATTACTAAAACTGCAAAGCAACTATCCAGAGATTTTATCTCAGCAGGGATATGCCAGTTAAATGCTGGTTGATTTTTAGAAACTGCACATTAAATCAGAGACCTTACCTTGACACGGGCTACTTCTGCTAAACTCTCTTTCAGCTAGCTAACATTTGTGCTGATCCATGATTCATAAGCCCTCTGCTGGAAGCGTTGCAGGGCTGGGTCAACCAAGTGACGGCTATGAAAGGGAAATAAATCATTTATTTCCTCAGTGTGGAAGGTGAGCTCAAGTCGCCATCTACAAGAAGTGGCCCCCGAGGCTGGTTTTCAGACCATTTGCTCTAACAACGGCAGCTACAACTTTTGGACTACCTGAATTGGGCCCCCCTATGTATTCAGATCTTTGGAAGCACACTCTCAAGGAGCCTTCAGAGCAGCTTGCAGTGGAGATTACTATTCTCATTTTGCAGCTAAACAAATGGTTCAGCGAGGCTGTGTAGCAGTGAAGCTTGTATGTGCCCCAGATGGATCTGAACTTAGGGCCTGGCTGACTCCAAAGTCTGATTCTTAACAATTCTTCAAACAATGTGGTCCACCTCTCCTTGGCACCTTGAAAGAAAGCTCAAAAACGTACATACGCTTCTAAAATCTTACTTGTATGGAAGAAAGATCACATAAGTTTTTGTCCACATGCTAATAGAAACCAGAATGGATAAACTTGCCTAATACCTGTAACTGAAAAATTATCACCTTTTTTTAGGTGGCAGAATGTGTAACAAAAGACATTTTTTGAAAAGCACATGCCTGATAAACAACAAATGCTCAGAATAAATTTTTGAATAATTTCCCAAGGTCAATATTTCTGATAGTCAATGTATAAGCGATTCACCTCAAAGGCCCTAGACAAGCTGTTTTCATTACTGATAGTTGCTTTTCTGCTGTTGTTATTATTTGTTCTGTGCAAGACTAACCTGGGAGAAGCCTTGCAGCTGCCACCCCTGCCCTCTTGGGACAGGCCACCATGTGAACAAGGCCAAGCTGGCCTGCCTGGGAGGCCTTCCCGCAGGCCACCACCCCCCACTGCCACAGCACAGTGTCCGGCTCAGGGCAAGTGTTCATTAGGTGGCAGTTCTAACTGAGACAAACATGGCTCAGACTACCAGCAAAAAGCAAGTGGTGTGAAGTAACATGAGAGAACAAGAAAGGGCACACTAGTAGGATGGAAGTAAGCCACTTAGGAGCAAGTAAGACCATTCTACTTGGCCACAACGTGTCTTTGTCAGTATTATGCAGCTGAGGTGAACTTCCCACATGTAATACTTTGCACAAAGAGAGGCAACAACCTGTCATTTCTAGCTTAAGGATTCTGCAGACAGAACCAAGGGGCAGCCTCAGAGCTGGCACTCTAGCAGTGTCAATCACTAACACCTGCCTCCCAAGGTGATTTTCCACCTACTCCCTTGTCCACTCTCATTTTGTTACTTCTATTCCATTTCTTCCTCTCTGGACTGGTAATCGAAAACTGCTGGAGGCCGATCTTGCACACAAAGCACCCTCTCCCACTTGTAAATCATAAAATTCTCCCGTGTAGTGGAAAAGGAAGCAGAAAGCACACTTTGGCAAAGTTCAAGCAGAAGCCTGTGTATTTGGAAGGACTACAGATTTAAAGTAGGTGGATGCAGACAGGAAGAGAGGTTATGTGGAGCTCAGGAACATCAAGAAATGTCATCTGGATGGCCAACTTTACCTCCAGAAAATAACCTCACAAGAAGGGTTGGAAAATACTTTACAGCACTGTCACCAGGATTGGCAAGGGAGAATCAAATGAGCTAATACAGTACAAACCTTTGTAGTGGGCCTGGATCATAGCTAACTGTATGGAAAGATCATTGTACTATGACATTATTACTAGAGATATTCTTTAATCCTAGGTCTTATGAATCGTTTTATAGTACTGTAGGTAGTATAGAGTAGATTTTAAAACACCCTGCAAATGCTGGTGACATTGCTACAAAGGTTTATACTGTATTAGCTCATTTAATTCTGACAAAGAACTATGAACCCTACATCCTTACATACCCATTTTACCCATGAGAATGAGGCTTCAAGTGAAAAGTGTGGTCACTGTTATATTGTCACTGCTGTCAACAATAGATGTATCTGATTATGTCCAAGTTGAAGTCCTCATAAAGACTTTGGATTGTTTTTTAATGTCAGTACACTTGATTTATACAGAAATCTAACACCAATGGTACACTTCTATTCCAGGAATATATTTTTGAAGATTTTTATTTGATTTGCATTACTTTTTTTCTGGTAGTCCCGATTCTTGAAGCACACCATAAATTCCTATGTGTGTGTTTGTGTGTATCATAAATGAAAGTATGCATATACAAACCTACACTCACAACTAGAATAAGCATTATGGCTATTTCAAAAAATTATCTCCTAAAACACTGGAAGTTCTCTCCCTCTCTCTAAGGATTTGTTTATGTCATCAATCCTTTCAAATCAATTAGTGTTTGGCAAAAGTATTTCAAAGTTAACATAAGTTAAAATTACTTTTCTTTTAGGAATCTCAGAAGGCAAGGTTAACTGGAGATTACTCAAGAGTTTGAAAAATCGAAACTGAAACCAACTGAAATAAAAAAAAATAGAAACTGATCTCTGAAGAAAGCCATATCATCAAGGAAAAGATTCAATTTTTGGACTCCAGTATCAATACAAATATAAATAATCTTTTAAACCTTAGGAGTTGAGTCCAAACTAATTCTTTGATGACTGCTAAGTACAAATTTATAGGAATTATATTTTATCATGTATAAATAATATATTGGAATCACAAGAACAGGACCTAGCAATACAACTAAGTTGAGAAGAAAGAGACAAGGGCAGGAACTTTCTGGTAATCTCCCTTGACATAAATTAAATTGAAATTACTTACTGCTAATGGAACCTAAATGTAACTGTTCTCTCCAACTCATCTAGAAGAGGGATCTCAAGAGGTCCAAGCATTAAAAAGGGAAAAAAGACTTTAGATAAAATATCCAATCTAAATATAAAACCATATAAAATATTAAGAATGTGATTTGAATGTTCCTGAAGCTGTTTTAAAACCTCCATTTGTGATCTGACCCTTTCAGATAAATGCTAATTTATTTGTTTTGAAGTAGCTTTCATGAACAAAACAGCCTCTCATTTCAGTCATCTAAGTGGATGTAGTGAATTTAAATAAATAAAAGGTGTCAATAAAAAGGGACTTCAATCTGCACATGACTCGGTCATTCAATTTCTGGAAATTGGTAGTAGTGCATTTTGCAACGTCTGTCAGTTATCCCAACCTAGGACTTAATAAATAATTGAAGAATAAATAACAGTACCAGCACTTGGTCTCATAGCTATTTTTATAGATTGCTAATGATAGCACCTGCCATGCAACAATGTATTAATATGGGGTAAAATTACACAGTTCTTTGTTTGCACTGGCACTGTGGGGTACAATGTCCTTTCCTACAGCCTGAAATACAAGCCAGGAATAATAATACAGTGATTTTTTAATGGTAAAATCTCCAGAACAGAAAGAGACAGCTTTGTTTACCCGTGTTTTCCAGAGAAAATAAGTCAGGTGGTGACCATTACCGCCACAAAAGGTGGAGGGTAAAGCTAAGAAAAGGATTGCTTCGATTAACAAATGATGAGGAAGGCTAAGAATAATGGTACTGGAGAACGATATGGCTTCTGCTTGCTTCAAAAACTCTTTTTGATCCCTGTCCTATTCCGCCTTTCCATCCATCCATTCCACATGTATTCCACAAAGGACTATTACTGTACTTGGTACTGGGGTTTAAAAACTAATCAACATAGACATACTCTTTTTCTGTACAATTCTAACAGGTCTCTCTGGGTAGAGAATATGATCATGATATTTGTTATCATTACTTTTAACAAATAGTACTTCCCATTCTTTGAGCATCTACTAAATAGGAGTCATTTAAATCCTTAACACAGTCCTGTTCTACTTGAGAATTGAGAAGCTCTGGCAAGTTAAGCAACTTGCCCACAGTCCCACCACCAACACAGGTAAGTAGGTAAAAAGCCAGGATTAAAATGCAGATTCTCTTCCCAGGATGCAACACCGCCTCCCCAGCTACCCTCCCCTCCCCACAGGACCACCAGGGCAAAAAGAGGAAGGAATTAATCAGGGCTCACTTTGGGCAGGTACTAGCCTCCCCACCCTGTTTCCTCACCTGTAAAATGGAGAAAAGAAACACATCCACCTGAGAGGTATATGTGAGGATCAAATTAGTTGAAATGAGTAACATTCTTAAACGGGTCCCCTGACATATAGTAGTCAGAAAATGTTAACTATTATCATTGCTACAGAAAGCAGTGAAGTCTCCATGATAGCCAACAGCCTCTGAATAGAGAGACTTACATCCCACAGTTCTGAAACTGTTCAAGGCGTTATAAATGTTTTAAGAGAGTCACTTGTCCCACCACTCTGTTACACCTATAATCTGCTCTATATGATTTAGCGTTCAATTACATATTGCTGAACATTGTCACCTAATTGTCTGGCCCAATAAGACTCCAGCCTTACTCCAACTGAGAGACCCTTTTTAGTCCCCTGTGACAAGACCCTCAGCACTTGTTGACTTAACATTAATCAATATTTGCAGTGAAAGTCTAACTTACATAAATGATATATCAAAAGCAATAAGGAAACTGGTTTTTTTCAGATGAAACTGGCTGTATGTGTCTTCTGTCCATTCAGCTTAATCCTATCATCATCTGTGCACACGTGGGTCAGGATTTTAACAAGACATGCTAGAAGATCTTTCCAGTCAGCTTCATAGCATGATAAAGGAACAGAGACAAACACTGTTGGCAGGAACTCTTACCCAAAAGGACCTCCTAATGGGTTTCTGTCAACTCAAGGCAACTAGGTCTACAGAGGTGAACTGAAGGGCACCTACCTGCTATGGCTCTGTCAACACAGCCATCAAAGACACAGTGAAATGCTTACCAAATCTGAGGGGAGCCTGAAGCTGAGAAGGAGCAACCTGAGAGATTCCAGGGGCAGAAGCCAAAATAATCTCACTAGCTGGAGTTTGAGGCAGAAATTTAATATAGAAATATATAAAAGCAGTAGTTAAGTCCACCAAACAGAAGAGAGAAGGGGATGTTGAATTAGTAGCCTGTGTAGAAATCTTTCAGAGATTTTAATGGATTGTAACTACACTATGAATTAGGAGATAAGGTTGCCATAAACTAACTTTAGGTTACCTGAAGAGAAATGAAACAACACTCCCACTAATTAAGTACTGGGGAGGTATTCATCAGAATAGGTAAGCACTTAAAAAGGATCTAGTAAAAATAATTCGTTCAGAGAGAGAGACCCACTCCCACCCAAGGCCTGTCATATGCTTTTCTAACTTTGGGGATGAATGAGCTCCCAGAAGATAAATCTTACATTCCCATTCAGTTCCTGTAATAGCCTCCTGCATTCATATGGTTAGTGCACTGAGCTCACCAGGTAACAACTAGTATCCTCACTGGAAGGCAAACAGAATGATCCTACAGGAGCCTGTGGGCAGATTACCACAGACGCCTGTAGAATTTGTTTGGTGACTTTCTCTGAACGGCAGCAATTTTTTTTTCATTCTTTCCTAGAAGAAATGACCCCGATATTCCAAAATAGATTTGGTTTACACATAGGCCTGGTTCCACTGGTAGGTTTATAATTAAGTTTCACTGGGAAGACTAAAAGGAAAGTTAGAAATCACTTGTTTGCTGTGATGTTACTACATCTTTCAATAGTTTCTGCAGCTAAAGGTAGGGAAAGGCACAGTGAGTCCTTACTGTTATAAGCAGAAGTGGGAGAGATACAAACACCACCAGAAATGCCAGCAAAATACCCTATATTCTGAATCAGGAAGAAATACTACTTTTTAGATTTATAAAATGTGTTTAGTGGTAAACTCACACCAGAAAGAATTACGTAAAGTCTGATCCCCAAAGTACAAGGAAATAGCATACCCAGAATACATGGAGAAAGTGAAAAGCCAAAAAGTGGAAGTCTGAAACCAAGAATAAAAACTCCAAGTTCCTACTCCTTAGCTTTGTGTTTAACCAATGGAAAAAGAAAGCTATCTTTGTGCATGGAAAAGAAAAATAGAATCTAGCTCAGCAACTCTAAGAGTATTCTACAACTGAATGGGAGATTCAGAACCCATATGAATTTTTGAAACCACACGGAGGAATTTCAAGAAAAAAAAATGAGTAAATATGCATTATATTAATTACAGCATATAGCTAAAATTTATTGAGCAATTACTACAGACAAATACTGTGTTAAACATTTTGTATGGCTTTCCCCCTCCATTCTTTCAAATGATCCTTTAGGGCAGTTACCTGGACATCATGCATTACTGATTTCATGGGGCGCTGGGGACACGACTTGGACACTGCCCTTGATCTTCCCCTTCACTTAACCACAAGGATTTGGCTCTTGAACGCCCTCGGATTCTCACCTTTAGGATCCTGTCACTCCCCCGGCCCAGGAGGAGACAAGGCATAAAAGGAAAAGAGAAAGCCTGAATGGGGGTTGGATGCGGTGAGACAGAAATGGCGAAATTCCAAACCGAAATGCTGGGATGAGGGAGGATGGGAAAGAGGGAAAATGAAAGGGAGATGGTCCAAAGCTCCCAATAGGAAACGCGCATTTTTCTGAGATAACAACCAGAGAAGTTCAGAGGCTGCTCTAGACACGGTAAATCTTTTAGCGTCTTCAAAAGTCATTTTCTGTCCCAGACTTCACCCTTTTGCTGTTGTAAAGAGAAAGGGCCCAGCGACCCGTGAAGTGTCAGGAATGCATCCGAGGGAGGCCCAGCAAAGTTGCAGGGCAGCTATTGTGCTTCAGCGAAGTTCAGAGGGAAGGACGGTGGGGGCGGCTGGAGCTGGGGCGCGCGCCTGCGGCGCTGCGGAGGCGGAGCCCCACGCTCCGTCCCCGCACCTCTGCCGCCGGCGCGCACGCGGACCGCGGCTCCAGCGCCCCGAGCGCCCGGAAAGGCAAGGAGGAGACGGACCGGTGCGGGACGAGGAAAAGAGGAAAGCCCTGCCTTTGCGGAGTCAAGGCTCTTTGATTGCGAGAGCCAGTGCGCTTTGGGATCCAGCCAGGGGTGCGGGGCTGGGATATTTACGTGTCTCCAAGCAGGCTAAAGGACAGGGATGGTGGGGGCCTGTGGCTGGGAAAGAAGAAAAAAAGAAAATAAATTGTGCTCACCATTAAATATTCATGACAACAGCTTTGCTAAGGCTAGTGGAAAGCATATATATATATATCCCTTTACAACTTTGTTAAATACAAAAAAAAGATGGATGAGGGTCACAGCATGCTCTGGGGCAAATAGGGAGGAATATGAAAATCTGGCCCGCAGGAGGTGGGGATCTCAGGGAGAGGAGAGCTGGCCCGGGTTTTATTTAGGTCCATTGCAGTGGGTGTGGATACCAGACCCATTCATTTCCAATGCTATAATGAAACACTCCTTGGAAAGCAGGGTTTCAATTACCACACACTCCTAATGGGCATTTTCTTCTCTGAAAAGTTTTTTCCCTCAAATATAATGGTATGGTTCACATTTGACAGCTGGTACTGTTTTAAGTCATGCTTAAATTCCGAATTCTTAACAGATCATCTATCTTGACCAAGAAAATGGAGATCCAATCATCTTTTATTTGGGACATCTTTCCAGTGCCATCTGCAAGGGGATCTTTCAGGAAACACCAGCCATAGATAGTCTTGGGCTCTGCAAGACGGAGCTGTGCAGCGTTTACACCTGACAAAGGACAGAGCCAGGAAATTCTACCATCCAGGCTTGACTGGACCCAGACCTCTGTACCTCTAGGAATCTTGGTTGTGTAGTGTCCTCACAGCTCATACGTGAACTGTACAAATTTCATTGTAAGGAAGCATCAGGGGGACACTGGGAGGCACAAAAATGTTTGTAACAAAGGGACAATGTATACTTAATGTTACTACAGATACAAGTTTCTCATTATTTAAACAAAGAAATAAATTCCTTTGGAAGAAAGAGTTATTTGTACTGCTGGGGGTAATTGTTATTCTGTTTTCTTTTATATCTTAAATACTGAAAAAAGAAAATAAATACCAAGGTTATGCTTTGGGCTGGAGATAGATTTTTTATATCCCCACTACTATAATATAGAGGAGAGGGAAGTATTTCCCTGAAACAAAACATAAAATAATGCCAGAAGACCTTCACAGAGAAGTCACCAGTTGATAATACAAGGATTGTATGATCTCCAAAGCCACAAAACACAAACTTGACTGCTTTTAAATGTAAACATAAGCTATCCTCTCTGACAAGTTTTCAAGAACAAATTTCACTTTCCTCTTTACATTCCCATTTGGGAAGTGGAAGGGTATGGTGTCAACTGTGGAGTTCTGAACACTGTCCATTCTGACCATTTTGTACTTCCATTCCAGAGGATCTAGACATGATGGGCTGCTTTGGATGAATTTTCACATGTAAACATGATCAAGTTTTCAATGTGCACCCCCCCACCCAGTTACTCTCAAAGTCTTTGTACGCACTTTCACGATCACACAGGATTCACACCTTCTGTGAATGAGTCTCTCTCTCCCCACAACGCACTCTCCAACTTCGAGCTCTTGGAGACTAAGGGCTATATCACCATCATGCCCGTGAACAGTCTGGGTGCCTTGCAGATCCCTCAGGAAGCCCAATTCCTGGCACAGAATCAGTGCTCAATAAACATCTGTGATAAAGAAGTGTCTATTAAATGAATGTTTGATGGAATTTTTAGGAGATGGCAATGCCTTTCTTTTAAAAAAATCAATTACTTACTGAAATTGTTTCTATCTTGTATTTAGATTATAAAATGATGGTGCAACCAAATGGGAATTATACAGTAATTTTTGTTTGATTTCATAGAGGTGGGAAATTACAAATTATTCATAGGAAAATTAAAATAGAATAATAATAAAAATGATAAAAGACTTCCTATAGTTTTCACCTTGGGGGGTTGTTTTTATTAAAATGTTTGGAAAGCAATGAAGCAATGTTCCCATTTTCCTCCTTTTAAAACTAGAGAGAAGGGAAGGGGGATGAAAATCAGTTTCCACTGACAGGATTTTCAACTAAGGAAACAACACAGAAAAAGTTCAAGCTATTGCCGCTAAATAAAGAGGTTGATTTGTCTTCCAAAAAGTGCATTTTAGATTTCACTTTAAAAAATAATATAAACCCATAATTCCCCCAAATCTCCATAATTCCTAGGAGGCAATAAACTGTCTTTCAAGGTAAGAGTGCCAAATGTTCTGCTGTACATGGAAGAGGTCACTAATGAGCAGTGAGCCGCTGGCTTCAGGCATTCTCAAGCCTTCCAAGACCACCGCCAGCCCTTGGACAATCAATCCTTTCGATCCAGCTCAGAGGCTGGACTCAACTGCTGAAGATTCAACCGAGACCAACATGGGCAAATTCCCACCAAACAGGGACAAAATGGGTATTTTAATCAAAAAAGAATAGCCACATGCCCCAGTAATGGCATTGTAGATGGATTCCCATAAACTTTGATAACGAAAATAGTTGAGTCCTTACTACTCTGCTCTTCAAGACTATATCCTGGGAGATCACCTTGTTATATTTAATCATCACAGTAATGCCTGGCATAGTGAAAATGCTCAATAATATTTGTAGAATGAATAACCAAAATAAAAGAAATAACAAAGCCATGCAGAATTCAGCAGAAGACTTAGGTCTTAGTTATTCTGAAGAGCTATAAAACCAAATTAACATAGGAACTCTAGTAATAAATATCAAAGCAATAATACATCTTCTTCACAATTAAAGAAAAATACAGCCACCTTTCTACCTACTATTGCTGCTAGGTTCATTTCATACTTCAGAAACTATTCTCTAGGCATTTATTAATAACTCAGCATTTTCATATTAGCTACAATTAAAACCTGGACCTATAGCCTATAATCTGATTTCATCTGTTGTCTCTTAAAAAATCAGAGAGAACATTTACAAAATACCGAAATGCCTCAGTCATAAATTGAGTGTTCATTCTGTGTACTGCTGGCAAGTCATCTTTCTAAAAATGAAGGGTAAATAAATAAAAGTGAACAAGTGGTGGCCTCTGGTTACAATACTCATCACATAATGCCATGTTGGAAAGATTTAAATCACTCTTATTCATAAACAGGGAAACACAGAGTAACAGATGTGTTTAATTTTTTTTTAATTTAAGAATTGGAAAACCAAGCACAGTACATAGCCATATACACAGAAAAAAAACTCGAGTGCAGGACTAACTGAAACACAGATTAGACTCTGAACACAGAGTCAAGATAAATTCAGCTCAATATTAAGAACTTACTATGTGTAAAATTTGCCTGCAAGAGTTGAGATTTTAAATTCCATTAAAAGAGAAGTTCTGCTAGAAGTACACACATTTACTAATTCATGTTTTTACTCTAAAAGGTGTCATATGCTATAAAAATGTTACTAATAGTATGTCCGGCATTTTTCATGAGTAAAATTAACAAAATTAGATGTATTGGAGAATTCAAGTCATTAAAAAATCCTTAGCAAACCGAAGTTTTGCATAGGAGGAATAATTTTTAATTTTAAGGGATTAAAAGTAACATACTGAAAGATTTGGGAAGTTTGACCTTAAAAAAAAAAATCAGCTACAGTCCAAATAAACTGAGCAAATCAAAGATTCTAATTGTTCCACTATGTCTACAATTCTGATGCTAACTTCCCCCTCTGCCTTAAGAGTATTAACTCCTTGAATCAAAGTTTTTTTTGGTAAAGTACCGAATTTCTTTTGATGTCAGAAACACAAAAAGTTCAAAGGTTAGCCTGCCACTCAACATTACGATTCGCCCAAAACCTGAACAGGAAACCCATTTCTAAACTTACCCATAAGGTACTGCAATCCCAAAGCGAGAACAGCAGTCATTGTTTGGCCTGCTGGTGTTTTTGTACTTTGCTTAAGGATTTATTCAGAAGAGTAACAATGCCTACCTCATCACCAGGGAGAAACATTCTTTTGGGTACAAAGAATGGAGGCTATTTCTTCGAAGGCTTTCCTTCCTACTAATTACTTTCTCAACATTCTGGAAGGCTACGAGTCTAGTCAAGATGAATAGCCCTGAATTTAGCCCACATTATATTCTATCTTGTACTTCACACCCCTCCAAAAATTAAAGAAAAGAAAAAAGCATGAGGCACACTGGGTACAGGGAGGGGGTGAGGGGGTGGAGAGACTTACATGGAAATAAAAAATTACTTCAGTAGAAAGGAAGAATAAAAATGGCTAATTATATAAAAATGGCTTCATTTACAAAAGGTTACAGGGGCACTGACTGAAGGCTACCAGGGCACATAAACTCTGGGGAGCCAGGTTTTGGCAGAAAGTGATTCCTTGATTCACTTCTGCCTCCAGGACCTGCTTGGCCCTGGATGAAAGACAGAAGTGGTGCCTGTCTCCACAGAGCTCACAGACTAATAGGAAGGAGAGACCTCCAAAGAGATGACTGTAATATACTTACTAATACTGCACCACAAGGGCTAGGAGGAGAAGAACAAGTTGGGTGCTATGGAACCCTAAAAACAGAGGCCTCTACCCAGGACAATGGACAGAGGAAGGCCAGAAGCACTTTGTCAGAGGGGATGCTATATATAGCTGAACCTTCAAAGAGATTAAGGTGAGCAAAAAATCAGGTGAGCTGAGATACGTGGCTGATGGTGCACCGGCGATGGAAACAGCAAATGCTATGATGTGGACTGGAGATGAATACCAGTGCCTACTGGGTAGAGACCTCAGATAGTCACAAAGTGGTGCGGAAAATTGTCTGGAGGATGCCTCCACTAGTTCAAATCATCCGTGCTTCCTGAGTTGTTCAGCTGATAAATGCCACTTGCCTGTCACCAGTGAGAACTTCATACTGTCCTGAAATCTGATCAAATAGCTATTTCCTTCAAGAACAAGACATGTCAGACTTTTCTTAAGCACGCAGACTTCTCCTATTATGTAACACCATTTATTTGAGTCAGTACATCAAGTCTGGAAGCTAATAGATGAATTAAGAAAATAACTGCCTTTTCTTTCACCTGCCCATAAACTGGATGTACCCCTCAGCAAACCACACTGAAGTTCCCTTGAAGAAGGTCTAATAGAGACTGAAACATTAGTCTTTAAGGGAGATGGTTTTAATAAAATACTTGCCCTTTATTTAACCACTTGTAGTTCAAATAGCATTCTGCAGCCCTCGGGCACAGCAAAAAGTATGAATTTTTGTCTGAAGGAGTTCTTTTAAAACTTAGACAACAATCATGCCTGCAAAAGTGCAGGGAACTTTTGAGGGGAACTCCCACCAAGAGAATTTGAGCAATGGAGAACTTAAAACTGTGCTCTTAAATATAAAAAACCCATACGTCACATATAAAAATAGGGGGTGAAAGAGGTGCTGGGGCCAGATAGAAAAGCTAATACAGTGCCAGTGAGCTGCGTAATGTCCAGGAAAAGGAGACAGAATTCTTAAGGGCACATCTTTCTTTACAAAATGCAGAAAAACCCCATACTATGGCAGGCGCCACGGTCTAATGGGAAGCCCTAAGATTTGAATTCTAATTCTGGCTCTTCCACCGATTAACACATCATCTCCCTGGGCCTTAACTTCTTCATAGTCTTGCCCTTCAATAGATAGATAAGATCACTAAGTCTGCCTTTTTTTTTTTTTTTGGTCCTAAAATTAAATTGATGATCAAACTAGTTAATATTTAAGGGGCACTTATCTTGTGCCAGGCTCTGTGCTGGATGCCATTCATTCGATGTCTCATTTAATCTCACAGAACAACTAAAATAAGACATACTGGAATCCTCATTTTACCCACGAGGAAATGGGGGCTCAGTTAAGGGACATGAAAAGAGATGCCAGGACAGAACCCCCACTGTACTGTGACATCAAACATGCTTAACTCCTAAACTCAAGTTTTGAAGTCCTTGCAAAATCATTTAGGTAATCAGATTCCAACTGATTTTTAAAAGATACTGTTTTCCTGAAAAGGAACCATTTTTACAGTTTTTCTCCCAAGATTGCCAGACATGAATTCAGTTTTCTTTTGGAATATATAAAAAGGTCCCAACCCAGAATTTTCCACCAAACTCACTTCATTTTAACCACAAGCAGATTTCTTCAACACAGGCATCTGTTTCTAGAGAGGAGCACTCTGGAATGTTGTACCAGATCTTCTCCTAGGATGTCCCATTTCCATTCCCAATGTCCACAGTTGAGAAGAGGTATTAGGGAGCTTTCCTTCCCTAAAGTCTTTTCATCAGAAAATCAGCCCCTGGAGAAGGGAGGCAGGGAATGGGCATCCCAGGAACTGGCTCTTCCCTGGCAGTCTTGCTGGCCTTGGCATTTCTGCTTTCCTGCCTGAAAATACTGAGTCCCAAAAGGCAAAAGGGGCTTACAAATAAACCGCCACTGTGATTTAATGAATTGGCACTAGTGTGCTTTTAATAGCCCTATTTAACTGTCCTGTTGTATTTTCTGGAGAAGCCCTCCTACCACTAATGTATAACCATCTCTCACCCTGTTCCAGGGGGATCACAACAGTTCAGTTTTCGCCTCTTTTGACCCAACCCCTGTACCACATGCCTTCCTCATAACACTTTCACAGAAGCTGAGAACAAAACAAAAAATTAAGGGATTCTGACCAGGTACTACTTAGGTGCACTAAATTATGGCATTGACTTCTGAGGGAAATCTTGTAAAAGAAGAATGTGATAAAATAAAAATGACGGAGGGCTGCAGCCACCATTGTGGGGAGAAGAAATGTTAATTTTAAGTTATTTTAAAACCATAACATCATCAAGTCCATTCTAGAGAACTGGCTACATATGACCTCAGACTAAGGCAAGTGGATAGCTTTTGTCACCCTAACATAACATACCAGGCCAAAAATAGCAAAATGTAACAAATATAGTAGATGTCTTAACTGTTGTGTCCTGGGGTGTTTATTTCTAAACCTTTACATCACACACCATAACACAATGCAAAAAGGACAATTCTTATGTAAGAAGTGTTACCATTGTCCTGAGAAATATTGTTCCTCACACCTAAAGTGGAAAAATGTGTTTCTAAACCAGACACCAGAGAGGACTTGTTAAGATTACACCTAGAAACCTTTGACTTTCTTATTTCGAAAACTGTATATTTATTTTCCAATAAGATCTGTCTGCTCTTGCTCAATCATACCAATATGAATAAAACTCTCCAGAAATAAAACTATTATAAAGTCATAGTAAGATCAAGTATGTGAAAATAAGGTTATTTCATCCGATGTCCACCATTTCTTTTAAAACAACATTTAGTCAATGTTCACTACAACAAAGAAGTTCCAAACTTACAGATAATGCAACCCAAAAGGGAGGTGATAGGTCAAGAGCACAAACCATTTGGGGCTAAATGTAATTACTTACTGAGCTGACCACATTTTTAAAAATCTAACTTCAACTAACTTTCTCACAAGTCGCCCCTATCCACATCACTGACGGCATTTTTCCTGATCTTCCTAACTTCATTTTAATTTTCCTCACTCATTCTGAAGTTCTTCTGAAAATAAACAGAGAAGAAAGACTTACACTTGTGGTGAGGAAAAGCAGCCTGAAATCTCAGAACAGTGAGTCTAGGAATAATGATTCCACATCTCCTCCAATCAGTTTTTCAGTCTGTGTTACCAGGATACACTACGGAGTATGGTACTCATGGCTCAAGGAATTTTTATACCTCCTAGAGCTGACTGATAAGGCCAGTTAATAGTAGAACTTGGGGGATGGAGAGACAGGTTTTTCTCTGTATTTTAAGCACATTATTTGATAAAATTTCTTTTTCAGGTAAAATGATGTTTCTGGCTAAACTCTGAATTCAAAGGAATCTAAGAACCAAGTTTGAGATTTAGACTTTTGAATGAGCCTAGCATACAAAAAGCATGTCATAAATGCAAATTCAAGGACATAAATGAATAAGTCTATAGAACAGTCTTCTCCACAATTAAAGAACATTTATGGAGAACACTGTGCTACTTAATATCTTCCATCTAGTCCCCACTGCTCCTATTAGCTGTTATGAATTTATCTCCTCATAATGTGGCCAATCATCCTACAGTCACCGTAAGTGTTTAGTGATCCTGGTGGTCAAACCCAGCCTGGCCCTTATCCATCTTCTGACTGTAAAGAATTTAAGAACTAAACCCCAGTATCATTAGACAGACAGGTCTTCTGCCAGTGCCCTAGTTGGTACCACCACACCTCTCTTCCTAACTAGGCTAGTTTAATTGGCTTCTGAAAAACCACTCTCACACTGGTGTCCTCAACTGTCCAACACAGAGGAAGCAGGTCAGCAGAGGTTTTCCAAACTCAGGAATCAGGTGCTAGCTTTTGGTCAATGGTTCACAATGAAAAAATGGTGAAAGAGAAAACCATCACACATCAGCCTGCTGAGTCCTAGCTGATGCCTTAGCCTGAACTAATAATCCCAGGAAGGTGGACCCTGAGGAATACACCCATGAGTTCGGGGAGAAAAATTGGAGAAATACACAGATGACTGGTTTTATCCTCTAAGCTCTCCAAGACAAACTGAACGGTGAAGATTAAGGATCCCTGACAAGGACCTGCATGAGAACCTAGACCAAGGCTCTGGTAACTGTAGGGCTTACAGAGTAAAGATGCAGAGAACTTTTCTGAGCTAGAATAAAAAGTGTCTACGTCCTAGATGCTACCTCCTCTGATCTACTCTAAGCCCCCTAGTCAGAATCTTACAGAACACAAAGTCTGTACTTTCTTCTGTGGTCTGAATGTTTGTATATCCCCCCATCCCTAAATTCATGTTGAAACCTAACCCCCCAGGATGATGGAGTCTGGAGGTGGGGCCTTTGGAAGGTGATAGGTCAAGAGGGCAAAAACTCTCAAGAATGGGATTAGTATCCTTATAAAAGATGCTCCAGAGAAACCCCTCTCCCCATTCACCATGTGAGGACACAGGGAGAAGTCAGCAGACTGCACCCCCAAGCAGGCCTTCACCAGAACCCAATTATGCTGCACCCTGATCTGAGACTTGAGCTTCCATGGCTATGAGAAACACATTTCTGGTGTTTATCAGCCACCGGTTTGTGATAGTTTGTTATAGCAGCTTAACACACTCAGACACTACCACAGGACTTGTCAGAAGTCTCATTCAGGCTTAGTTGTGTGGACATCCATCTCCCTCACGGGACTGCAGGTTCAAGGACCGTGGGGACCAGAATTTCAGTCAGCAGTTCAACACCAAATAAGAAACCAAGCGGGGCATGTTAGAGAATTCAGTCATTGTCAGACCTGCCAGGGCCACTGGTGAGAACTTCAAGACACTGATGCCCAGAAACCAGCTACTGACAGGCTGAGTCCATACACATCAGTGTTCTGAGAAGTCCCTGGATGCCTCAGAAAGCAGAGCTCAGGCTGAGATCCAGGGCAGAGCATTTGTTAGGCAAGTGTCCAGGTTCCAGAGACCAGTCTGAGCTGGAGTCAAATGCCTACTCTGTCTGTCTATGAGTGACTAGGAAAGTCATTAACAAATCTAAGCCCCGCCGTGCTCATCTGTACAGTGGAGATCAGCCTAATGTATACTAGGCATAGCTTTTGCAAGGATTAGATGAAAGAGTATATGTTAAGCATAGTACCTTTCTGATACACACGGATTAAGACAAGTCAGGTATTTGGCTGGGTGCCCCAAGCACAGAGCCTTATACAGTCTGATTGCTCCACAACAGATACGAATTGAAAGAAGCAAGATGAGAGTTTCTTGCTAAGGAGGTGTGACTGTTTCCCTTATTACCTATTACATATCCACCCCAGCACTCTTCATGCAAAGATATTGTAGCAAACTGGTGAAGAATTAGGAGAAAATGTTTGGAAAGAGGTGAGTATATTCAACTTATATGTTTAAGTTAACAAAACAAAACTTGGATACAATATGTAGACAAGGTGTCGAGGCTATTTAAAAAACCTAATTTGCTAAAGCCTTGGTGACCAGTTCTCTCCCCCATGGAAACACTGGGAGGAAGGTTGAGGAAAAAGAGGAAGGCCTTCAGAGTTGAGATGCTACTGTCCATTGTCATTTTCTTATTAAAGTCACATGCTATTGCTTAACTATGACATGCAGTATTTTGAGTGTCATTAGAAACATCATCAGAAAGTTAGGATTTCCTTTAGACTTATGGTATTTAAAGGGTTTCTTTCTTTTCCTTTTTTTTTGGTGTTCTTGAAAAGATATTACATTCACAGCCTAGTGGAAGACACCACCATTTTTACAGAAGTCAATGGGGAAAAGTAATTCACTTAATAGACACTCACTTTACTGCAAAGTTTAATGGCATGCATCTATTATATAATTGGGAAATAAGAGGCACATGCTTATACACACTTATCTACCCTATGTTACTTGTATGTCTGGAGTTCACTTAAGCAAAATGCAGTGTTCTTATTTAAATAAAATGGACCTTTTTTGTTGTAAAGCATTAAAAAAGGAAAGCCGTATCATTCTGTATTTTCACTATATAACCTCCCTGATAATCTGTTTTAAAGGAACATTTCAAGCACCAGAAAAATAAAATAATAATATCCCTTAGATGAATCTGACTTAAAAATAAGGGAAGCTATTAAGTGCTTAGTGTTTTTGGTCTATCGTAAACACTATAAATATTCTCAGCATACACAGCTCATCTGGCTGTTAGGCATCATTTTTTGTAAGGAAGAGCACAATGTCTGGCAAATTCTCTGGCTTCCAACCCTCATCTCTTGAGAAAAATAAAAGAAAAGGCTAGAGGAGGTTGCCAATCAGATTATTTAATCTGAGAATTTAAGCACTCTTACAGAATGGTCATGTATTATCAGTCACTTATATTAACTAGTAATACTTATCATTCACTGAAAATTGTTTTCACACCATCAGTATTTTTGTGGAGTTGGGAGTCTCTTTAGATGAACCATTTTAGGAGCAAGAGTACAGAAATAATCCATCCTGAAAATGCCTTCTATTCTAAGCACCTGGCATAAAGCTATTGTGCCCAGTGATTTCATATTATGGCCTTCCACACATAAAGGAAACGCTCTGAATCCTAAGGACTAATTGCACATCCGCAGACTTCCTCTTTCTACAGAGCTTTTTAATTGGGCACTTTAAGTTGCCAAGTATGTTCAAAAATGGTATTTCACATAAAGCACACAAAGGGACTGCCGATCTAGAATTGGAACATTCAGCCTCCCTTTGGATGAGGAACTCAGGCTCTTATTTTGAGCTACTCATTCTCCAATAGATGACAACATGAAGGGAGAAACCACGTATCTGTGTCTATTTAATTCAGCTTGCATTCATAATAATATGAATGGTTCAGTATAATTTCAATGCAAAAAGATAATGCAAAAAGGGTTAGAAATCTAAAATTAGAAATCATTACTCAAACTGGATATAAATATTAGATATATGTGTTTTTACTTCCTGTAAGCAATGAGTTTAGTAGCAGACAGAATGGGGTAACTATTTTAGGGGCTTAATTTTGTGTTAGACTCAGTGATTTCTGAAGCCTCCCTTCTCCAGTAAAACCCTGTGCTTTGATTCAAAAGAAAAGGGTCGATATCACATACGAGATTCTGCAACATCACACAACCACATAAAACTGTCATGGTGAAATACTGAGCTGCATGATTTTGTTACTGCTTCTTTTATTCTTGCAGCAATGGACACACAACCTCAGAGGACGAATTTGCCACTTCAAGGCACGTGCCTAGTGCTGGATAGAAACAATAAAAACAGTCTTGGGAACAGGAGCCCCCAGGGATGCAGGCACTGCCATCCAACCTGTCAGCAAAGCCACCTCTGAATTAATAATTTTTATACTTCCCACATTCCGAAGGTTTTTCCTCAGATGAGAAGATTCCTCCATTCCTAGAAAGGAGCTCAACTCTGAAATTAAACCCAATACTAGCAAACCGCTGAACAAATTTCATTCATCAGATAGTCATATACTAAAGCAAAAACCATAACTTAGATTTTGAGCAGTTTTCAAAATAATTATTAGGCATTGGCAGGAGTCTCTGACCAAGGGTCAGAAGGTCTACAAACCCCATAAAAACATAAAAGTTTGATGTGTATTTTCCTGAAAGGAGGTTTTAGAAGCCACAGAGTGGTCAGTGGCCTAAGAAAATTCAACAACTGACTACAAAATTGTTTCTTTAGTTGTGAGGAAAAATCATAAACAAAGCTATACCATATAAGCAGAATACAGAACTGGAAATAAACATTTTCCTTCAACCTGACATGCTTATACAGAAGGAATGTGATAAAAAAAACTTTTATCCTGTACACTATAACAGAAAAAAATGTGTTTAATAAAAGATAAGTTGAACTCATACATGTAATTGGGAAGCTTTTGTTGTTCTTGTCATTATGTATTAATGTACAAAGGGATTCTTTATCGTATGAGTAGAATTTTAAAACATGGAAAAACAAGCCCATTCTCAGGCTTATAAAACAAGCCTTTACAGATAATTATGTTTTATTACTCTTCATTTTATGGGGATTGTGTTACACAAAACAAATACCATATGCCTATTTGTTTTATTCATTTCAGGGGGAAAAATATGCTACGAGTACTTCTGCGAATAGAACTGCTTTTAATTAAACACAATGCACAATGAGCACATAAAAATTAATACTGTTCAAAGCCAGCAGGTACAATCAAAGAGCAACTGTGGAGCATCCCTTCTTCTCTGGCTGAGCTGAGAAAGAGGGCATTCCCTAGCTTATTACTTGGGAGTTGAAATCAGCAAAATATTCTGAAAAAAGGTTACCCATAGACTCGTTGAGGGGAAAATTGAGGCCAATTGTTCATGAAAATATAAAACCTGGAGGTGAGGGAAAAAAATCATGTTTTAATGGTACCTGTATTAATCCAGACTTCACATCAGCCCTCTTACATGAAATCAGTCCAGGCCATTCTGAGCCATTTGAGTAAAGCTGTTGAGATGGAATGAACCAGGTTCATTTCTGCTACATCAGAAAAATGCAAAATGATTTCTGGCATGGTTCTTTCTGGCATGGTAATTTCTGGCAGACTTAATTTGCAAACACTTAGCCCAGAAGGACATGTCAAACAGTGGCTCCTATCTGATTAATACAGCTATGCTTAAAAAAAAAATGGGTGTGTGGGGGGGGGAGACCTAGAAAAGAACAGTCAAACTAAAATTTGACAGTTTCTTCCTGACCCCAAAGAAATAAATCGAATCTGTTCAACCGTCAGTTCTAATCAGAAAGTGAAAATTCAGCATGCAGCATTTTAGTCCTCAAATGAGAAAAGTGTGGTATCTCACTTGAAACTTTTTTTTTTCATTTTGCTTGTTTTCTTGTTTGCTTTTGATCAAATCGTAGTAAGACCCACTCTCAGCCTCAGTTCTAGACTTTGATATCATCTAGCCACTTATGATTTGTACTCACTAGTGCCAAGAGAGAAAATAAACAGACATTTTGAAAGTGCTACATGAACTAATGTGAAACAGCTCACAATTGTATCTGGCAACCAACTTTCCACAAAAAATACTGACAAACCTTTTCAAAATCCCACTTACTTATGGGGTCACAGCCCAACTACCATTATCTGTGATTCAGAGCAGTCCTGATTCAGGAAAGCATTTCATTCCTTTATGTGAGACTGACAGTCTTTTTTGCTTAGTGGACTTTGGTCTTTTGGCTAAATGAAAAAAAAATAAGCTATGTTATTTTTATATTTTAAAAAACAATTAAAATCCTAAGGCTTTTAGGTATGGGCAACGGAGATTTTCAAACAGTTATAGGCAACTGAGAAAACAAAGCATTTAAGCTAGTTACTCCCCCCTCCCCAAAAAAATCCAACTAAAAATAAATTAAACTACTTCTCATTCTCAGACCAAGAATTGGGGGTGAATATGCAGAAAGACAGACTGCGATCAGGAGTCAAATGCCACATTTTACACTCTATTGTAATCTAATCAAAGATTATTTTTGCTACTGTTAAAATGAGGGGGAGAATCTTGTGTACTGAAATGGAACCATGCTTGACATATAATCAAATGATTAAGAAATTATAAAAAAGGATATGTATTTATATATATACATATACACATACATGTATATATACATATATATTGTATATACAAGTATGTGTGTGTATATATATAGATCCTATTTTCAAGAAAATAAATAATATATTATGTGCCTAGAAAATATATACACTCAACTGTTAAAGATGGTAAATGGGAGACATATTATATGCAACTTTCACTGTCTTGTAATGTTTGACCTTTGAACAGAGCTCAGGTATTACTTCTGCAACCTGCAATATGGATTTAAAAAGAGTTTTTTGTTGTTCTTATTGTTTTTTCAAAACATTCACCAGATTGTGGTTTATGCTGCAACTGTTGAGTGGCTATCTTAAAGGTTAAATGTAAAATCAAGTTCTGATATGAGAACCCTTACAAGCCAGAATAGCTTCATGTGAATGGGAGTAGGAGGATAGGAAAAAGGAGAGCCAGAAGACAGGAAGAGATTGAGAGAGAGAATGTGTGTGTGTGTGTGTGTGTGTGTGTGTGTGTGTGTGTGCGCGTGTGTGTGCATGTGCACAAATGAGAACAGAAGCCTTCACAGAGGGAGGGTTACTGAAAAAAAGAGTAACTAAAGGAAGAAGTGGAGAGTAGGGTGAGGGGAGTGAGACTGGAGAAGGGCTTTCAGAGCAGCCACAAAGAGCTCTGATGGTCCCTTAATAGCAGCTAGAGAGTACCTGGGAAAGAGGTGTGTGATACCCATCCTTGTCAGCGGTACTGGGAGGTGCCAGGTGCTGCTCTGCAGACAAGTTAGTGTCAGCCAGAGGCCCATAATAAAGAACGAATTGGACTACAGTGAACCTTGGAAGGTGAAGAATTTCCCAGTGTGTGGGAAACCACATCCCTGGCAGATGAGGCCACAGAATTGCATCCCTGTGCCTCCTGCATGTGGCTGATGCTGTGGAATTAGGGCCCAGGAACACTGCGTCACAAGCGGCTGGCTGAGCATAGCATGCTGCAGCTGTCACCCTTGTCAGCAGACAGTGGGGACCAAGGTTCGGGCACAATGGCACAGTCAGTCTCTTCCTTGGAGGGGGCAGCTGAAGCATCAAAGGAATGAGCAGAGGGTTCTTCTCTGGAGGAGCTGCCCGCAGAGTTCCACCACAGTTCTCTTCGATGACTTCACGCTGTCAGCCTGCTCCCCAGAAGGAAGCAGGCCTCAAAGTAAGAGACACTGCACCTGGCCAAACAGAGGCCTGTCTTAGACAATACGACCCAGTCCAAGTTCCACAGAGAAGGCTTTTGGAGATGTTATAGGGTTACGACCAGGAACCTACTTGTAGCAAATATCACCAAAGATTCATGTTATTTCAAAGCTGAAAATCATCATCTGATTTTAGTGAATCTCTAATTTTGCTCCTGCTAGGCTGAACAACAAGGTGGAGGAATAGGGGGAGGAATCTTCTAAACTTCTTTTCCTACTCAACATCCCCTTTGGGTAACTGATTTCAAACAAAATGAAAGAATTCTAATAATTGAGGTCCAAAAGTCTTCTTGCACTAACAGGCTACCAGGACCAAAAGACACTCATCTGCTTCCTTGAGGACCTGTGATATGCTCACCCTGTGCTAATGCCAGAAAACGTACTAAAAGCAAATACACACCATCTCTGCATTCATTTAGCCCATGTTCAAGGTTATAACTTGACTTATAACCAACTTATACAGACTTATAACTTGAAACAGACTTACCAATTTGAGTACCAGTAGAAAAAAAAGTGTGAAGCACTCCAATAACTTTTGCTTAAAAGATATTTGGAGGCAAATGGTAGAGAAAGAGCATATCAGGTGCATTTTTCCACTGTGAAAAGAGGTGTTATATATGTTGATTCCAGTATTTTTTTTCTTGGTCTGACCCCTTTGATCTACATTGAAAAAGACATACACTAAAGAAAACTTTATAAGGAGATGAAAAATTTCAGAATATGCCATGGCCTTACCTCCATCCTGTTTGGTTCTAGAATTTCTAGACTAAAGAAAGGACTCTAACAGACTGATCAAATATAGTAACCATTTACCAAGCAGCTATCCAGAAAATTCCACAGTGTGGGTGTCCTCTGGGATACAGAGGAAAATGAACCAACTCCACTGTGGAAGGCAGGTGAAACTAGAAGGACAAATGCTAAATTATAATGCAAGGTAGAATGACCCAAGGTTGAAAACTGCCCCATCTAAATTCCAGAATTCCCCCAGGCCCTGAGTGACAGTCATGAAAGAGGACACTCAAAGCCTGCCTGCCCAGACTCTACAATGATACAGGGTGAGAGAACAAAGGGAGGAGAAAAACTTCAGCGCATCCCTCCACAGGTGCCGGACACAAACCCTGAGATTACATCTCACCTGCTCTGTGTGGACAGAGAACTGCTTAACAGAGGCTTCTGCTGATGAGGCTGGTGATAACCAGGGAGTGCCCTGGACTGAAGAGCAGGCCAAATGGCCTGCTGATGTATGCTCTGCTATCTGAAAAATCACTAGACCATTTTTAAACCCCCAAGGGAACTCAAATGACAGCTTTCAAGTGATAGGTCTCACACTATGCCCAAAATAGGGACAAACTAAGGTGACACCCAGATCCCTATACCTGGGGATTCCAAAAGTGACTATTTCAGAATTTCAGAGACATGTTAAAAACTCCATTTAATTCACCTCATCTAATTAAATGAATTAATTGGAAATACAATATGGTATTTTTACTCATTGCTACTGGAATCGACAAGTCAGCTTACTGGGAGAGAGAAGGACAATTTGTATTTTGTGGAGGAGAGATAAGAGGACTTTGAGACAAGAAAAAAGAGATCTACTAGTCTTTTTAAAAATTTTAATAGCACCTTAATTCCTGACAGAAAATAATATCCAACACCTGACCCAGGAAAAAAATGGATTTTGAATATTTACTCCACATACAAATACAGGCCTATAATCACCATTGTGCATAAAATAATATACCTGCTTCTTGTCTGGAATCAAGCAATATCAAATATGGGATGGGGCAGGAAGGTCTCGCTTCACTTAGTGAGTGAGCCATTTGCTACAGTTCCTTTTTCAAAAGCTGAGGTTAGTGAACTCTGTGTATAATTCTGTACATCCCAATCACAGCAAGGCCTGCTACAGTGTGGAATCCAGGAGGAATCAGATCACATCTGGATTTGGTGGCAAAACGGTATTATACAAAAGCTCTTACCATGTGCTTGTTCATAACTGCAGCTGTGTCTCCTCAGAGCAAGCATGAGAATATGTTCCAATTGTCTGAACCCTCCCAGATCATCCAAACACAGGCTACAATTCCCTCCCCAAGTCACCCTGACTGCTGTTTTAAGATTCTTATCTAGGAGAGGCACACATGGCCTAGAGTTAACGTGCAGAAATGGTACAGAGGACTGGGTCCGACGATGATGCTGTGGATAATGCCATCCGAAGGCGAAAGTCGCCAATTGTTAATAACCGTGCAAATCCTTGAAAGTAGAAACTTATTCACTGTTATCGCTTCCTGATTTGCTAAAAACCCAGCCATGCTGGGATCATGCCTTTGGCAGCTTGAATTGCTGGAGAAGATAGTTTTATCTCCTCTATCTTCTCTATCTTACACAATTTTATCTCAGAAAGCCACTTCAGGTGACCTCACTGGCACATCTGCCGTTTTAATGCTTTTTCAAGAGGCAGGAACAAGGAGACCCACGTGATCACTTAGTTTCGCAGACTGGGTGGGAAACATAATACTTTTGGTAAAAAGAGAAAGAATTTTTTTAAAGACAAAAAGTCATATTATGCTTTGGACTCCTGTTGAGCAACTTCCAGGAAATAAAAATCTATTGTATTTTGGCAACAGTTACAACAGGTGGTTGGAATTCTGGGCACTTGCCAAATCACTTGAGCTTCTATATGACCGGCAAGCTACTGTATCATCTTGCAACTACAGTTATAATAAGCTGTAAACAGGACAAATGAAAGAAATGAAAACAATAGTAAACACACATAAATGGTAAGTCTGAAATTATACCAGTCTAATGTGGTTTAATGGGACAGATTGATGACAGGAACAATGGCTACTGATTGAGGGCTTACTATGGACCAAACACTATTACAAACATATTATGTGTCATATTGTTCATTAATTCTTCACAGTAACAACCCTATGACTGGGAATTATTTTACAAGTGAAGAAACAGAAGCAGACAAGTTAAGTCACCAAGGTATCCTGGCCAGTGGCAGAGCCACATGGAAATCAGCCACTTGTCTGCAGAGCCCATGTGTAGCACCTCCGTGTGACACTTGGCTCTGAGTCAAGAGATGTGTGTTCCATTCCTGGTTTTGTCGCAGCCAGCCACATGACCTTGGGCAAGGTGCCCAACTTGCCTGGATTTCTATTTCTTAATTTAATGCAAGAGCTACCCTAGATCTTCAAGGTCACTTCCAAGACCTTACTGCTCTTCCCTCCAGACAAACCTATCTGATAGCATCACAGCGTGACCGAACACCTTGCTCTTCCCCTCAGGCAAACATATGACAGACATACAATCACCCATGTATGTGTTCAGACCTGACAGTCCCAGTCGGCAATGAGCTCACGGGTCTCTGTGCAGGAAAACCAGATGAGGGAACGTGAGGGCCAAGGAGGATCAAACAATTACCAATACCCCCTAGAATACCTATTTCATATTTTGAATTTAAAGGCATTCATTCCTTAGCTCATTTTCATAGAAATTTAAGATTTTACTAGCACTATATAGAACAGTCAAGATATGGGAACAACCTAAGTGTCCAATGACAGATGAATGGACAAAGCAAAAGTGATGTATGTATGTATATGTATATACAAACACATACACAATGGACTGTTACTCAGCCTTTATAAAGAAGGGAATCCTGCCATTTGTGACAACATGGAAGGACTCTGATGGCATTACGCATAGTGAAATTAGTCAGACATTAAAAGACAAACACAATATGATCTTACTTATATGTGGAATAAAAACAAAACAAAACTCAGTCACAGATAAAGAGGACAGACTGGCGTTTGCTGGAGGCGAGGGTGAGGGATGGGTGACATGGGTGAAGGTGGTCTAATGGTATAAACTTCCAGTTGTAAGATAAATAAGTGCTGGCGACATAATGTACAGCATGGTGACTACAGTTAACAATACTGTATTGTGTACTGGAAAATTGTTAATGGAGTAAATCTTAAAAATCCTTATCACAAGGAAAACACTTTGTAACTAGGTATATATAGTACTGGATGTTACCTAAGCTTGTTGTGGTAATCACTTCACAATATACTAAATCATTATGTTGCACACCTAAAACTAATGTTAAACGTCCATTATATCTCAATAAAAAAAGGATTTTTAAAATTTTTATATTTAATCCTTTTTGTACTCTTTTATCCTACTTGGGTTATGTCTTAGACAAGACCAAATCTAAAATAAGTGCAGGAAAATATTACTCTGTCTTTTACCTTTATTAAACATTGGGGTATTTAAATTTTATCCTAACATAAAATACTGTTCAATTTTTTTTAAAAAACATGTAATACAACCCTACAATCTAAATACAAGAAATATTATACATTTCTGCTATGAATCAATAAAAGACTGACTGCCCTACATTTACAGGTTTGCAACATTACACTTGCATACTTAAAAATGCAGTTACTATAAAAGGTGTTGCTTAAAGGTAGTGTTTTCAATGCAGCATGGATTTTAAAGGAGCATGTAGCATATAAGAAATGGTGCTTTCAAGAAAAATTTATTTTCTGTCTCTCAGTAAAGAAAAAGCATTTGAGTATTAGATTCCCTCTGATTAGATTTTCAGATTGGTTCAGATATACAGACCTAGAAATCATTTTGGAGAATGACCTTACTAGGCTTTGTAAAAACATAAAACATAATTCATATGTAATCAAGTGTCATACAATTGCTACCAAATCTAAACCAATTTTTAAGACCTAGGAAGAAGTCAAGTAATTGTGATGTGGTGCATCCTCCATTTTTCCTTACACTTTGAGCATTTTTATGCAATATCCCATATGAATCCATAAGCTAACCCAAACAGAACAAGAGCTTTTAAATGCAGGAAATGGAGGCCAGTGGGAGAAACAATTGCGCACCTTCCCTTTGCTTTTTTCTCCCTTTGCTTTTTAATTAAGTGACAAGTCTCAATATGAATTCATTAGAAACCTGATAGCTCAATTAAGCACTACACTAACTCTCTACTCCAGGGCAATGCTTCAATATCAGTTAACAGAGTTCGGATGTAACCCGAGCAAAAAATGGGGGCCAAAGTTATATTCATCTGACCATTCGGGAAAAATGTTGCAATTAAGGAGAGACAAAAAGCCCCAATATCTACAGACTGTTAAAAGTTAAATGAAAAAAGACCATAATGGTTTCTCCTGCAGCAAAAAATTCTTTAGGTTTGTATTATGCAGCAAACCCCCTCAGTTAGCTTGAATTTGGTTTCACTGATAAATCTAGCACAACAGTGAAAAAAGAAGTGGAAAGAAACTACTGTGCGGAGAAAAAAGTTTATTGGCAGAAACATCCATTTGGGGAGAATTAGCAAATGATCCAAATGAACATGGAGCATGCACCGAAGACCTGTGCTGTAAACTGAAGTGAGTGACATCTAGAAGATATATACTTTGAATATACAGTCAACAGTGGTAACATTTCCATTGGTTAAATAAATGTAATTTTTTCACTTACCTAACAAAAACTGAGCATCTAGTACAGACCAGTCAGGCATGGTGCTAGGCTGTGAACAATGGCAAGGATGCTCAATGCCACACCGCCCACAAGGGCTTCCTTCCCCTCCACGTTTAACGTCCTGCAAAACCCACTCTCACCCTGTCTCTCTGTGCAGAGTCTGACTGGCCAGCAGTGGGGCCCAGGCCCATTCCAGCAGTTCCCTAAGTTGAGATCCACTGCCTTAATAGTTTTCCATATACTGCTTTTCCTTGCAGCATCCACCTTCTAACATATGCCATCATTGGTAGGGAGCAGCCTCCAGCCACTAGATGGAGCACTTTGAGGGCAGGGGTGTGTGTCTGTTTTGTTCACTGCTGAATCCCCAGTACCTGCACACAGTAGGCACTCAATAAGTAGTTGAGTAAATTAATGAGAAACCACCAGGAATCCTCCCCTAACACAATCTACTAGGGAGAGAGGAAAACAGTTAAACAAATACAAAACCACAGCCATGGCAAGTTTTGAATGTTCTTTAAGAGGACATTACCAGGAAAATATGACCAAGTGTGGAACATCAGAAAGTAACTCTAGAAGAAGAAGAAAGATGGAGCAAGGGGCAGTTTTTCCAAGAAAGAAGAGGGTTCTTGGGGAAATGGAGAAGAAAGGGACTGTGGCTTGGCCATGGCACTGGTATGGCCAGGCAGGTAGAGCTGCACCAACCCCACCTTGATATCATGTGAATGAACTATGAGATGCCTCCAAGGCCAGTTCAAGGGTAGAGCAGTCATATTTTTATCCCCAGTACTGGGGATGATCTCTAAGAGTCAGTCAGGGTGCTGGAATGTCTGTAGGGAGTATAAACTCCATTCTACACCTTCACCCATCAGTACCCATCCTGGGCACCCCGAGGAGTGTGGGAAAAGCAAAGTGAGCTAGTGACATTTGCTCTAACATATGTACCAGAGCAACCACTGAGCGACAGACTAGATGACCCCTGACCCCCGCATGGGCGCCTCCCTTCTCGAAAATCCAACCTCCGTATTCCACACAGGCAGATAGGCCAGCCTGGCCCAAAGCCACTCTCTTTACCTAAGCCCATGGGCCACATCATGCAGGCACTAGTCAATCAAGAGTAGCTAGCATCATGAGCTCACACCACAATACCAGGAAACTTCTCCTTTCTCATAACATTAAAGTGCTGGCATGTGTCATAACACCCCACAAATCTGAGTTAACAACAAACAGCAGAACCCCAACGCTAACTCCAATGAGACCCCCTGCATCTGGAGCCCTGGGGAACTTGCTATTCTTGGTAGACAAGTTTTCAAATGAAGGGCATATTCTTCAGAGCACCGATATGTTTTTAATTTAACCATAGCAGGTAAAAAAAGCTATCAAATGCATTACTTGTTCCTTTCCTTTCGTAAACAAACGATGGTGTACACAAATGATGGCTCATGGTGACCCCCGCACTATGGCGAAGTTCATCAGAGACTTACAGAACCTCTGGCTGGTGACAGGCAAGGCGCTAGGTGGTGGGATTTATAGGCACATTCCTGAGGAGTCTGTAGGACAATCTCAGGCACTGGGCCAGCTTTCTTAAATCGCAGCACTTTTTTACTTCTGGGCATGACATTTTATAATTTCCTGGCCTGCTTCCTTCCATTTGGGTTGCCAACTGTCTACTCTGCCTGGATCTGTCTGTAAGAATCCCTGTTTTTTTTTAATTTACTGCTTCCAATCTACTGTGGGCTGAGAAAACCAGATTATGAAACTGGTTAGCATTGTGTCTCTAAAATAAGAATAAATAAGTTCTAGGTAAGAAACCCAAGTGAAACGCTGTAAATCAACCACACTATTGTTTGTGAGTGTGTGGTCTTTATGACATCAGCTCCAGCTGTGCAGAGGCAACCTGGGGCTGTAAGAATTCACATTGCGAAGTCAGATGGCCTTAGTTTCTATTCCAGGAGTATGCTCTTAGGCCAGTCACTTGTGAAGATTCTCTGCCTCAGTTTTGCAAATAATATGAGTGTCTTCCTGCTGAGGTGGACGTAAAGACTGAAGAAGATGCTGCCCATCACCAGGCACATAGCACACTCTTGAGAAGTATTAGTTGCTATTGTCATTATCATCATCATCAACTGGGCTCAAATATGTCAGTGCCAACAGGATATGGCTTCAACAGTGCCTGCCACAGCCAACGTCCCCTAACCACAGTCCCCTGTTCAGGAAGCAACTTTAGACTGCTCTTTGCAAAAGGATGGCCACCAATTAAATCAAGAGTGGCAAAGTGGCAGGGCAATCTTTTAACTTTTGAAATCACCAGCATAT
The DNA here is from genome assembly GCF_030020395.1 of Manis pentadactyla. Classification (NCBI taxonomy): domain Eukaryota; kingdom Metazoa; phylum Chordata; class Mammalia; order Pholidota; family Manidae; genus Manis; species Manis pentadactyla. The sequence continues at coordinate 24,327,889 of NC_080021.1, read as the reverse complement.
GCAGGAGTAGCTTAATATAAATGGCTCACCCCATTTATATTAGGAGTAATGATCACCAGTCAAGCCCAGAGGCGGGTTTCCTCCAGGTCAAGACTGGCCAGTAGTTGGCAGACACACACAGGGACAGAGGTGCTCGCCAAAGGAGACAAGAAGGCCCAGAGTGGGAAGAAAGGTATGTTGCTGGATCCTAAGAATTTACTGGACCAGTTCCAGTTCAGTGTCTGTTCCATGTCCCCTCACAATAGATCCTGTGACTTATGATGGCCTGAGTGATTTTTCTGCTCTTTGCAACCTAAAAGCCTGCCAAACCAGCCCTGGGAGGCTACCAAGTAGCTGAGCTCCCTCCAAATATCGCCTTAACTGATGAGGTCATACAAGTCAGCAGCAAAAGGGAAAACCTGCAGTCTTAGAGCAGTCAACCAGCGAACCTGGGGCATATGGAACAAGGAGGTGCCTGAGTGCCCCAGAGACCACCCTCCACCTGCCCCCACCCCTGCCCCATGCCACCTGCAAGCTCCAGCTGAAAGGCTCCACATAGGCCTTTCCACAGAAACAACGGCTGGGCTTCCACAATTTCCTAGGAATTAAGTATCAAGGAAGAGGTGAGCAGAGCAGAGTTATTTCTGTGGCTTAAGTAAGAAGCGCCAAGTTATGAAACTAGGCAAACCTCTGAGGTTGATTATAAAATGGTAGGAAGATGGTTTTTAATAATGACGACAGCCTGTAGAACATACAGCATTTCCCAGGTACGTTCACACGCTACACCTCACTTGAACCTCTTACTGACCCTGTGAGGTGAGGGGTCAGGAGCTCCACTTCCAGACGTGGAAACTGAGGATAAGCGGTTAAAACACTGAGTTCAGGGCTCCACCTGGGTCAGTTATTCTGCTGGTCCAGGGTCACCTACCAGCTATCTTCTAAGGCTTCCCGGAAGATCAGACAATACACAAAGTAGGATTGTGTCCCCACACATCTCATTACTGTTCAAAGCAATTACCATGCAAAGGAAGACCTGAACTAAAGCTAGGCATAAACTGTGGGTTCATTTTGTTTTCTGTCTGTTTTTAATTCACTTAGAATACTACTTCATTTGCACTTAGAATCCCAGCCCCTACCTGGATGCCCGGAGGTAAAGCTACCTGACCCAATTCACTTCCCAGGGCCCATGGAATCAACAACACACAAGGAAATAGAAACAGGCCTTGATTAACTGATACAATTAGCTAAAAGAATGCCATCTACCCGGGTGAGGTCTGCAGCTTCTGAAATCCCAGGCAAGGCTGTGCAGCGCAGGGAGAAGGAAGGTGGAGGGTGCCTGCTCAGTAAGAGACACAAGGAGGTTTTTGGCTCCAGCAAAAACAAACCTTCAAAGGGAACAGAAGCTGTGGGAGCTTCAAAGACCCCCTGCAGGACCAATTCACACCTACAAATGTTTATCTAAGCAGTCATTTAATGATGGCTCCTTCAGTGAATGGGTGCTCAGCCTTACCTCAAAAATCGTTATTCCTCCAAAAAGGGATTGGGTCGGGGCAGAGGCGAGAGAAGTTCTGGGCTGTTTTCTGAAAGAGACCTTAGTCCAGAAGAAAACAAATACTCAACATAGTGAATATCATCACAGACTTATTTATAATACTAATTATTAAAAAAATGGGAAACATACTTCTAAGAAAATGTAAATGGTTAAATAAACCACTACACATGGTACAGCTATGGGTTACTAAAAAAAATCATGCAGCCATTAAAATCCGGTTTTAATATTTTAATAGGATTTTCCTGTTTAGAAGAAAAAAACCACCATTGGATAATGTTAAGAAAAAAGTAACATGCAAAAATACACTTAAAGTCTGACTTGAACTTTATAAAACCAACAGACTAGAATGGCGAGGAGACTTCTCAGGAGTTTGTGGTGTTCCCTGCAGCAGCCCAGTTCCAATGCCTGGGTGTCTGGCACAAGCAGGGCACTTAATGAAAATGAACTCATTATTTACTTCCTGTTAATTAAATAATGTCTAACATCTATACAAGGTATTCAGATAAGCAGATAGAATGATATGATCACAGATGTATATACGTATAATAGGCCAACTATACTGAAGTTTAGTAACAGTGGTTAGTTCTTATAATGGGGAGCTCTTAGTGTGGTGATTAGAGAAGAAATGTATTTGCTCCTATCTTCTGTACTCTTTCAATTTTCCACAAAGGCTCTATATGGCTTTTATCACTTTTTTTAAGTGCTGTTTTTCTTTAGGGAACCTGGGGCAGTGGTGGGGGCCAGAAATCTGGCCCATTCGGTCAGAGAAGGAACCTCCAAGTGAGTCTCCCATTCCTACTGGGTCACACTGTCGACCTGGCCAAGAGTCACTCCTGCCCCCATCTCACCATTCATTTACAACCAGAGGGAAACTCGGCACCGAGCTATCCGAGAGGGCAAAGGTCACAGATAGCTCTCTTCCTCATTTGCTTAGAAAAGCTCTAGGAGATAATTAAAAGCAGAATCTACATAGACAAAGTTATAATGGTCCTTGATAGAAGAGTTCAAGGAGTCCAAGTGTCAGAATCAAGGCCCATCCTGGTCACATCTCTGAGCCATTTTTTCCCCTTGGGAAACACATTTATAAAGGAAAGCAGAGGAAATAAAGATAGACACACACACCTGAACACACTAAGCTCCTTAACAAAATGTGAACATGTGAAAATTCTGTTTGATTCTTTAAAGTGGCCACATTTGCTAGTGGTAGGAGAATGGACTTCAAAATGCAAGCCCCTGGTTAGAACACTGCCATTTACTGCCCAGATGTGACTTGGGCTCCTTCCCTTACCCTCTCAGTGCCTGCATTCCCACCTCTAACAGGGTGGTTTAACTCACTGCGTACTGCTGTTGTAAGGCTTTAAATGAGCTACTAAAGGTAAATGCACATAATAGGCCCTGGGCGAATCTTCCAGTTCTGAGAGTCCCTGTTCACTATGGGCACTTGGTCACAGGTGGAGGAGTTTTTAAGTAAAAACAATTAGTCACTAAGCTCATGGAAACATAAGCTCCCAATTTAAGACTACAGAATCCAGAGACCACTTAGCCTGAATGGACTATGCTGAAAAGTCAATGTAATGAGAGAACAGCAGGTCTCAGTGAAAACGAGAGAACTAGAAGCCAGAAAAACCTGGGCTGTAAACTCACTTTGGTGTCTTATAAGCCAGGCAGCCTCAGGCAAACCACTCACCAAAGTTGGTCTCAGTTCACACACCTGAGGTCATTAATACTCAAGGTCATTATTGGCAGGTGTATGTAGCACTGTGTCCTGGGGAGACAGATCTGCAGGCCTTAGAACAGGGAGAACAATTACCACCTGAGCTCCCTCTGCCAAACCTGTGCCGTCCAAAGCTGCTGTCACAATCAAGGGGATCAAAGTGGTCTCGCATAGATGAAGCTTGCCAAGGACTGGTCACAAGCCATCCTCTGTATCACAAACTCCTGCAGGCTCCTAGCTTAGGTCTCAAATTCCAATCGAAACTCTCATTTGTTGAACTGGATTCAATGAATACACAAATGTCCCTAGAAGTAGCACACAGCACCACACCCTTTATTTGGGGATTCCTTGTAAATGAGGTTCTTGGGTGTTCTCCAGAAAGTAAGTTCAAGTGGAGGTGAGAAAGGGGAAGTGGAGAAAACTCGAACCTCAGAAGTCACACTTTCTAACTTCATCATTTTGCATAAGGCTGGCCCTATCTTTATTTTTAAACTGTGCTTATGTGGTTTATTTTAGAAATGCTTTTGTGCTATCATAAAACTGTGGGGAGAAAGGCATTAAATTTTACATTTAAAACCTGAGAAGCACAATTTCAACCTTTATCTTAGAGGAGGAAAACATTCATTGAAGGCTCACTGCTGGATTATGAACTTGCTCAAAGCATCTGTTAATATAGTTCAGGATAATGGGGAATAAACAAATAATCATTTAAAGCTACTACTTGTTTTATGCACTTTTTTCTTTTCTTTTCTTTTCTTTTTCTATAAATGTATCTGAATTCAACTTATTCCGTTAATTCACAGCCTATTCCCTAAATCATTAGGGCCAAATTGAAAGGTCCAAAAAACTACAAAACAACTCTAGGAAACTACACATTTGTTCACAATGAAAAGCAAAAAGCAAGCCCTAGAGAAAGAGTTCTCAAGTCTGAGGATACTGTTAGTAGTGATGCCGTTTGTTAACCCCTAAAACTATACGACAAACTGTGCATGTATGTATTGGGGGTGGGGAGAAGGTGGTTTGGACAAAGTTTATCCAAGATCTTCATCAGCTTTCCAAAGGATTCCAAGAGAAATCCCATAGGAAACATCCTTAGTAGGGATCTCCTAGTGACCAGAGAGCTTTCAAGTGTCTCTGTAATTAAAGATGGAGCACTGTACAGTTCAAGGGGGAAAGTTCAAGGCCTACATTCTAGGGTTCCCATTGCCACTACTCAGCTTTCTCATCTTAAACAAATTCTTTAAACATTCTATCCCTCGGTCAGTTTCCACATCTGTAAAACGAAGGTGTTGGAAGTAAAATGATCACTTCACTTCAAGATGCTTAAAAATACCTAGACAGTGAGGTACAGCTTCAGCAACCACAGGAAAAGATGTCAAAAAGGCTTGCACAGAATCCTGCCTGTTCCCAGAAGAACTGCTGAAGATACTCACCAGTGATTTCCTTGGAGAGGTCAAAGACAGAAGCCATTTCCTTCTCTTTCTCTTTCTTCTACTCCAGAAAGCCAAATTTGAGTTTCTCAATAATGCCCTTTCAAGGGATTTGAACTATGAAGTTCATGTAGTAATTCTGTAAGGGTGCACATGAAGCTCAAAGGATACAAAATAGAATTTCTCTAAAGCCTCATTACAAATCATGTAATCACTGAAGCACTTATTTAAGGTGGTGTCATCTACATCTGTTAATATATATATAACTGATGAAAATTAATTATGGGTGTCAGAAAAATGGATGTCTTAATATAATCCTGGAAGTCTGGGTCAAAAATATTGCTCTGTTACAAAAGAATTTTCCTTCACTCCATATTGTTCTTCCACACCTTTAAGTAATAAATGTCTGATTTTCACAAAAGTACAAGTGAGATGGAAGTTCTCAACCACCTGGCACCAAATCTTTATTGTCACATAAGGCTAAATTTCACTAAAAGCAACTTTATTTTTTAGCTAATACACTTGTATATATTCTATAGTATTGTGACTTGGCCATGATACCATAAATTTTCATTCTAATTATCAGACCTCATAAATCAAGGCAAACGTACATGTGGGGGCTTATGGCAGCAAATTAAACTGAAGCCTTTTCATAGGCACTTGCTAATAAAGGAACAAGAAGATGAAAATTGATCATGTTTTTATAAACCATTAATAAATGAATGCTCAGTGCACCCCTCAAGCAGTCTAAAACCCATTCACAAAAGGATAAACTAATGTTCATGGTAATGAGTTAAAAGTCAGTATGAGAGGTGAAAGCTAGACAGATGAAACCTAGAGATTTAACTTCAGAATCACCTAGTCTAAAGCCCTGAAGAGATTAGCATTTGATTTGGGGAGTTCTACATCTCACATATGCAAGAGTGACTTACAGAAAACATCAATATAAATAGCAAAGTAGTTGCTCTTGGAGCAGACACCACATGTTGCTTGCTATGCATGAGCATTCTGAGCACATTTCAGGGCTCATTCTTCATATTCATGTGTTCCAAAGTCAACAGTAAAAGGCAGTCACGTTTGCAAGCACCATTTCTCAAAGATAAAGAGTTCTGATAACCCAATGAGAAGAATGAATTAAAACTCAAGGTAGACAAGGCTACTGCATATAATGTTCTGCAGCACCATCCTCTCCTATAAAACAAGGCTGGAGCAGGAAAACATGCAAAAGGGGAACATGCAGAAAATCCAGAAGTGACTCTGCTAAATTAAAGAAAGAAATCCCTGCTCGGCAGAAAGAGCAAACTTGCTTTCTAAATACCGCTTTTCAGGTGAGACCCAATCCTGAGGGCCTGACCCCTTGTGGTCTTTAAGGAAAAACTAAAACAAGGGTGTGGATGTAAGATTTCTTGGCCCCATCAAAAAGAGGTAAAAAATGAGTTAAATTTAATTGGCAAAATGAAAGTTTCTAGGAAACTTCTTTCATTGCCAATCCCTAGAAAAAGCTCCAGCAGAGGATGTAGAGATTTGATATTTATTTGTAAATAAGAGGGCAAAGAAGATATGATTATTTTTATTGGATATAGGGTTTTTCCAAAATAAATATTTAATTCAAGTTTCCTAGGTGAGATCTCAGCTCCAGCTCCTTTAGAAGAATTAAAAGAATAAAGACCACCATGATCCTTCTACAACATTCTGTGAGACTGCTTTAGAAGACACCGAAAGGTTAGGCTTCATCTCGAGTTACTCCAGCATAACCCAGACAAAGAAATTCCTGAATGGCTAAAAGCATTTTTTTCTTACAAGCACCCACAAGAATAAGGTCAATGTAAATGTCATATAAACAAAGCAGTTCATTACTAACCATGATTTGTTTCCTTTTGTGAGAAAATTTTAATCCACTGTAACTGCACCCAACATTCACACATAAGTGCCCCCTGAAGAAGGGTTGAAGTACAGATTCATAATTGACCCTCACCTTGGGCTTTTCTTATGCTCGAAAAGCAAAAGGAATTGGAGGTTGAGAAATCCAAGTGGGGTTGATACTTTCTCCTTCACTGTCTACGATCAAGTACGGGAGGCTTTAATTTCCCATCCAATCACTCCGATAGAGGCTGGGGTGTTTGAGGAAATCCACAGACAACAATCAAACCTTTCACTTCAATGCCGCTTTCCCACCAGACCCCTTCCTGTTTCAATCCGGTTTGCGAAGTGTTTCCCCTATTCTACATTTCCTGAATCAACTACAGAATCTGCCAGCCTCAGCCAGTTCCTCTGGTACTCAGCTGAGAGGCACCCCTTCCTTCCCTGGGTAGCACAAGGCTGCTCTGGTTTTCAACTGGCCTAACGTGGAAATGCACTGTAGACACTCACTAACTCTTTCACAGCCAGAAACACAGAGGCGAGGGTCTGGGGCTGCCACCTCGTCGACTAGGAAACTGACCCGCCAAGCACAGGTTAAAGCAGATTTGTGGAAACTAGTTTTGGCCCCAAATCCAGTGTGCCAGTGACTGTCATTGGGAAGAAAAAGGAGGAGTGAGAACTACAAAGTCTCCAACTCAGTTACTTAGCAACTGGATGAAACTTGCCTCACTACAGAGGGTAAGGAGGCATCTCCCGCCCATTCAGAGTAACAGTCTCCATTTACATGCAAATAGATAAAGACAAAAGGGAAAGGGAAATCTAAATTAGCAACTGGAGTTTACAGCAGTGGGGCTGAGGAAGATTTTTAAAATAGTTTCTCCTAAGAAGGAGACAGAATATATACAAAGAAATAAATAAACATGAATGAATGAATGAATGAATGCAAGATCACAGGCCCCAACCAACTTAGTCACCCCTAGTAAAAGTCAATGCCATGGTGGATAGAGAGAAGACGCACACAGAAAGTTTAGTAGGTAAAATTAAAACAATTCCACTGCTAACACAAACTGAAGGCTTACAAAAAGATAACAATTGGAGGCTGGGAAAATTCCAGGGAAAGCCGTTCCGCCTGCTCGTGAGAAAAGCAAATAAACCATCAATCTTGAGAGCAGAACTCTATAGACTGTGGGTAGATTCAGAGACTCTTGGGGTCCCTAGACCTGCTCACAAACACCTGCACCCGATCATGAAAAAGTTTCCAAACTTGGATCAAACCCACACCCTTCCCAGGAGACACATGGCCCTGAGGGTTTTCCAAGCAAGACGGAGACACTGCTGCCCACTCGGCCCAGTAAAGTGCACCAGGCTTTTCCATTTGCTCAGGGAGCTCAAACTCTCGGGTGCTCAGCTACGAGCCATGCACCTGAACCAGGCTGCTCAGTCCCAGGCTCAGCGCAGGAAGAAAGAGGCCAGAGGGCTCCTCTTGCCGACCTCCATCCCCCAACCTCACACCTGGGCAAGGTGGGCAGGGCCCAGGAATGAGGGTAGACGCCAGCAGCCAAACCACTTACTTCTCGTACTCGGTGTTGTCTCTGTCACAGCGAGAATCCTTGTGCTTTTGCCAGTCTTTGCCATGCTTGCAGGTGGTGAGGAGCACTACGTCCTCCCCGTTGTGGACGTGATATAAGGCATTCCTGGTGTCTGACCCTATCCCTGTCAGGTACCTCTTCCCCTTGAATACCAGCATGTACTTCCTGAGAGGAGGAATGGTGTTAAACTTCAAAAACCCCCTCTCCCCTCCTGTCCTGGGGTGATCCTTAGAAAAGAGGGGAATAGAAACATCAAAGTTGGGTCGGAAGTTTTCAGTACTAATGCTGGCTTTAGCCAGCATCGCCTGGCCGATGTCAAACCCCACGTCCTCGGTGTAGTCAGGCCAAGTGCCAGAATATAAATTAAAAATTAAATGATTTCTACCATTGTTCCACAAGTGGAGACTCTGCACTTTAGATCTCAAATTGTGCACATACTGAGGTGACAACTGGTCTCTGTCTAAAGTATCCAGACTCAGGACAAAGAGGCACGCCTGGCTGGGGTCCGAGGTGTAGAACCTGGAGCCCTCGATGGCCGCTAGAATGTTTTGGTAACTTTCGGCGATTTTCTCCCCTTTTTGCTGCGGGTATACGTAGACTTTGAAGCCGTTTTTCTTGCAAAGGGTGAAATCGAAGCAGGACTCCATGCGGCACTTCTTGCCTTTGTAGATGCTCGAGTTGGCGTCTCGCTTCTGCCGGGGGGAAATGTGCACGTTGGAATCCTCGTTTTCCAATTGATCCCAAGGAACGAAGGGGCGCAAAGCGTCCGGGAAGCGGGGCCAGAAATGATCCGGACTCGGGTGGTGCAAGCCATTCCGACCGCTGTGCTCTTCTCTCCGGCTGTGGCTCCTCGATGCCCTAAACTGCAAGCCTCCGAAATAAAACAGAAGGGCGAGACAAGAGCCAGCTGAGAGCAGGATGAAATAGCGTTTTTTGGCCTGCATGTGTCCTGCCTGGGTCAAGAGGATTGTAAATAAACACAAGAATCACCCAAGTTTCCCAATCAACACTTTCAGCTCCAGTCCGCCATCTTCCCGCCTGTAAAGACTTCAAACTCTCCGCTCCCACCTTCTCTGGATGCCTTTCCCCAAGCCGTGGACTGATCCAGTGCATGTGGGCGATTTCTTTAACTTTCTCCCCTTCGGTCTTTCATCTTTGGGTTGCACAATGGACGGGAGAGAGCGGGACTGAATATCTTGCACCCAAGGCGGGCGAGCAGCGGACTGTAATTTCCTCGCATGCAACAAGACGGAGGAAAAGAAAGAGGGGGGAAAAAAGCTCCCGATACCCAATCAATGGCAAGACGAAGTGATTTCCTTGCCTCTCGGATTCCTCCCGGCAGCGTGGAAAACGAGCCCCGGAAAGCAACTTCAACTCATCCACTCTCCCGTGCAGAGCACTCCGGTTCCAACAAGTCAGCCGATGCCCGGGTTCAGCCGGCTAGTGCATCTTGCAGCCGGGGCGCCGTAACCTCACAAATCCCTGCATCTCTCTTTATCCCCTTCTGCAGCGGCTCCAAGACTCCGGCGGTGTTTACTCCTGCGCTCGCGGGGCCGGCCCCCGGGACGCGCGGTGGCCCGGCTGGAGGCGGCGGCGGCGGCGCTGGGTGACGGCGGCGGCGCGTCCTCCCCGCGGGCAGTGCCGGCCCCGAGCGGCGCTTCGCAGGCCCCCGCGCGATCGCTGCCGACCGCCGCGTTCGGTCGCCGAATGTTACCCGGTTCTGAATGTTACACTTACACATTCCATTCCCGACACGACAGCGCTGACCTCATCCATCCACGCAGCCCGCGCTGCCATTGGCCGAGCGTCACGTCCGGGGGGGGCGGTGCTTCCGCTGCGCCCATTCATAAGCCCCGGCCGCCGGCCGCGGCGCCGGCGCGGCGTTGGGGGCGCGGGGTGCGCGAGCTCCTCGAGGTCCCCGGGGCGCTTGGCCCTCAGCTGGAGAGCCTCTGGGTGTCAGGGTCCGAGCGCCACAGCCCCTCAGTGCTCTCCAGCCCGGACCCCGGCCTGGGCCGCACCGCCTCCTGCCGCCGACCCGGGAACCAGCGCCGCCCAGAGGCGCCTGCGGGCGGGCGGAGACCGGGAGCAAGTGACTGGCCGGCGCTCCCTGGGCTCCGCTGTGCGGGCTGCCCCGGGCGCCCTAGAGAATCCCGTCTCCTCGGGTGCTGCCGGGAACGCCTCCCCAGCAGACCGCGGGGAGTGTGCGGGTCCCTGGCGAAGAATGCTCAAAAATGGAGCAGTGGGGCGAGCCCGAGGGATGGGGGAGGAAGGAAAGACTTCATAGGAAGCAGACCCTTAGGATGCCTCTCCCCGCACACCTTCGACCCTCCGAGGCCCAATATTTTTATTTCCTACCAGCCATTTAAACAACTCCCTATTACCCCAAGAATAATTTCCAAGAATAAAGAAAAGATACTACAATCAAGAGGGATCGTTACAATTTTTTCACGTCTGTGTCTGTGCGCTGAGGGAATATACCCCTAATCCTAAATCCTAATTATCTAGGTGTGCACCCTTTCCTCCTTCCTGAAGCCCCTTTGTTTATTCTGTAGAAGCTTCCAAAGCTCCAATCACAGCGGGGGCGGGGGGAAGGGAGATACTTTCTAATGGCTGAGGAGAAACCGGTTAATTTAAGGTTGTCCCAGTCCCTAAAGTGATGTTAACTCTTTTTTTTGTGGTGGTGGGTTGGTGGTTTTTAAGGAAAAGTCTCTTAGGAATAGATGACTAGTCGAACTGCCAATTGTCCCAGCTGTACAAGAGAAAGTGGAGGCAGGAAATGACCTTATTTACAATTTGTGCAAGATGGTTGGACTTCCCTACAGCTGCCTCCCAGCCCCAGGCTCCTGCCAACCCCAGGGACCGTCACTGGACAACTCCTAAAGACCTGCCGTCCTTCTAAAGATCCTCCAGGACCACAAAGATGTGCTAGCTCTCAAACAGAATTTCTGGTCAAAGCCAAGCTCCCTGGCCTCAGAGCCTGAATTCCGCTTTACAGAGAACACCTCCCACCCTGTTCCCTAGCTGAAGTCCACAGGGCCTGGCCAAGTTGGACAAATAGTTGCCTAGGGCAGCATGCTGTTTAGTGATTGTTTATTGTGGGAGTGACTGAGAACGAGGGACAGACACTTCGTGGCTTCCCTCAGGCTGCAAAAACTCCAGAGGGGTGTGGATGAAGTGCATGATTATAACAAGGCAGGGTGAATGATCGAGTGGAAAATTCTAGGCATTTGTTGTTTCAGATTTGTTTTAATAAAGGGGGGAAGGGACATGGGTGGGACATTAATATGCATTCCTGAAGCCTCTCCCTATTTCTGACTTGCCAAAGATGAGATAGCTTTTCCAGATTTGACTTCGACCCCCTGCACAATTTGGATGGGACTGGGACAGAAATGAGGTTTCAATCATCTTCCCCATACAGTGACAATGATGCAGATAAATGCCGTGACAGAGACCACAGTGAACCGGCTCGCTGCCATCCAAGGCAGGGATCCTTCTGTTGAGATTAGGGTGCAGATTAGCTCGGCCCTATGGGAAGTTGGGGCTGTGGGGCTCACAGCCCCTCCCTATAGTACCAGTTGCCCTTTGTGACAACTACTGTTCCTACTTTTTTGTGTTTTCTTCCTGATTTGGCACATGTTCCTTACCTTGCCTAACCCTTGCTGATTCCCTCATCCCATGCCCCAGGGCTACCAAGCCCCACTGTCACATTCCACAGTGGTATATGTTGTGAGAAAACCACTGGTACTCAAGGTTTTGAGAAATCTAGAATTCAGAACCCAGATCTGTCATTTACTAGGGTCTTGGGCATGTAGCTTAATCTCAGTGAAGGTCAGTTCCTTATTTAAAAAGTTAGAATCATAATAATTGCCAGTCTCCGAATTTGTAAACCATAAATTGTGCCTCATGTGTACCATTTTTTTTGCCTAAGTTGAAAACCCATCTGGAATCTAAAGTAGTCCCTTCCATGGCATCACCATTGCATCTCCCTCAGCTTTATTTTCTCCCTACCCCTTCTCATTAGCTGAAATATTTTATTTGTTTGCTCATTTACTGTCTGTATTGCTTCACTTCCGGAGAGCAGGAGCCCTGTCTTACTCAGTTTCCAGTATTTAGGCAGAGTACAATCACTAAGCTGAATGATAAATGACTCAAATTCAACTTCACCACAGCACTTGAACATGCTTGAAAAGAAAGACCCCAATGGTAGGACTGAATCTCTTGTTTGAGGTACAAAAATTACTAACCAGGAATATCTTAACAAAGGGCAAATCAGTCCATCATAAAGCCTTTAACAACATATGTCAGATCATGGAATTCCTTAGTCAAAGCTCTCAGCAATCCCTGTCCTCAGAAATAGAACCAAAGCTCTTACAATGACCTATAAGATCCCACAGGATCCTCCCTAACTGCTCCTCACTTCTTGCCAAATGCCTCTCAACTTCATTTCCTGCCAAGACCCAAACTCTGTCCCCCCATCCCAATCTACTTACTTCTCCAACCAGGGTGGTTTCCCTGATGTTTCTCATGCATGCCAATCATGGGCCCTGCCCCAGGGCCTTTACACATGCTCATGTCTGCCAGTGTGCCCCAGTATCCACATGACATACTTCCTTACTTGCTTTAAGTCTCTTCTCAAAAGCCACCTCATTACTACTGAGGCCACCTTTGACCCTAAATAAAATAGGAACCCCTCCACCATTTTCCTATACCCTTACCCTGCTTTATTATTTTTTCCCTAACAGTAATCAACAGCTGACATACCATATATTGGCTTGTTAATTTATCATTTATCTGTTACATCTAGAATGCGAGCTCCCACAAGGCAAGAATGTGGTCTTTTTGTTCACTTCTACATCCCCAGAACGCACAAGAGTGCCCGTCCCTAAATAAGTATTTGTTGAACTAGTTGATTAATTTGATGGCATTGTTTGTAGGGCACATAGAGAATATCAAGACTAGAGTTCTTTTATAACACACACACACACATGTCCACACAAAGCTAAAGCTATCCCAGTGATTCAAGCCTTGCTTAATATCCCTTTCCAGGAGTTCTTCATTCCAGAGGTACCTAAAGAGCTGTAAACAGCGTGGCACACATGAAACAGAGAAGATAAGAATTCTCAACCAGGCCCAGCCACTTACTCTGTAACCTTGAGTGAGTCTACCTCCCTAAGCTTTGAATTCTCACTGGTAAAATCAGGATTAACTGTAATATATACTGTGCTCAGCTCACTGGTTACTGTGAGACTCAAATGAGAACAAATGGGTAATAAATGAGAAAGCCCTTTGCAGTCCACAATGCACATGGCAAATATGCATTTTAAGCATCACATTCTTGGACAAATATGAAGATAAGTGCATGAGGTCATGTTTGCAAGTCAACAGCATTAAATAGATGAAATATCCTCCACCAAACAACGGTTTCCAGATGCTTTACAGACTCTGTAATGGTCATTTACTATTGTAAGCAAATAGGAAAAGGGAAGAAGGAAAACTCACCAATCGACAAAAAGCAAAGAAAACTTTTTTTAATGTATGAAGCACCAAAGGCACAAACACTTTTCAAAGATCCATGATTATATTATGCTATAGGAAAAAATAATTAACTCCAAAATGTGAAAACAAAATACTAAATACTAAATACTAAAATACTGCAAAGAACAAATGCTAATGTATCTAAAATGGAACTTTAGGTTGACTGGCAAGGCAATCCAGTCTTCATAAAGTTACACACAGCTTTTATTTGATGCACGCAGGCCTATGTTAATGTTTGGTGATGTGTGATGGCATCTCTGACAGTAAGCATTTCCTGGCTCCTGGAAAGGTGGGAAACTCTGCCAGGCATATGCTGATTGGTTCCAGGAGGTCGGAAAAGACAAGCAGGCCAAGGAAAGTTGGGGCATCATGAAGAAGTGGAGAGATTCCCAGACAGGAAACAGGAGACTGGTTTCTAGGTCCTTCTCTGCTAGGAACTCAAGGAACCTGGAGCAGGTTGTTTCTGATAAGGCCTTGAGGGTTTCATGTGAAAAATGCAGGATAGGACTTCATGATACCTTTCCACCCGCAACAGTCAAGAATGCCCAGTGTAGAACAATGGGGTAGAAGAGAGGAAGAGCTGGGGAGGGAGGAATTGGAAACTACGTTGAGAAGGGAGGGAAAATTGGAGTAGAAGTGAGAGGCTCTTTGAGGCCTCTACTGGCAGGGCAGCCAAGCAGGAAAACTGCCCAAGGGCAAGTCTACCATGGCTGTGTCAAATCACAAGCCAGGCGCTGACCATTCATTGTCTCTGAGATCCGCACAAGGTTCCTAAGACGCAAGTATTATCCTTATCTCTCAGCATAAATGGGGAACTGGAGATTCAACCCTGGCAAGGGGCTCCCAGCAATTCAGTCTATCATTTCTTAAGCAAACATTTTTTGAGCCGCTACTCTATGCAAAGCATGGGGCCAGACATAGAGGGGATTTGTCATTTATTTGAGGTAGTGTCATTGATTTGAGGGTATTTGTTTTTGTCATTTACAAAACACTTTCATAAGAAGAATTTTGCATCAGTGCCATCAGAACCCTGTGAATAGGGGAGAGAATATTCCTCCTATTTTACTAATGAGAAAGTAAAGCTCTAAGTAAGACTCTATTTCCAGCTTGCTTAGCCTGGGCACTGTTGACATTTTGCTCAGTGTAATTCTTTGTCACAGGGGGCTGGCCTGTGTATTGTCACATGTTTAGCCACATCTTTGGGCACTACCCATTTTGAGCCAATAGCATTGGCACCTAAGTCTGTCCTACAGACAGTGGCATCAAGTTCACCAACTAGTTTAACCATTCCTACCTGCATTCCCAGTTGACACCAAAAACATTTCTAGACATTGCTAAATGCCCCTGCCAGACAAAATCACCCAGGTTGAGACCCACTAAAATAGTTAAATGACTTAGCCAAGGTCAGCTTATTTTCAAGTGGAGAATTTAGAATGTGACCTTACCTTCTGACTCTGTGCCAGGGCTTGGCCACAACAATGCAGCTTCCTTTAGAGAATCTAATTTATCTCCCTTCTGCAAGACAGGCTGATCAAAAAAATCTTGTAGACGTTAGTTAAGAAACTTTTATTAAGAGCTTTGTATGTGCAAGGCACTATTCTAGGCACTTGAGATCCATGGTATAATAATATAGATGTCTGCTGTCATTCTAATGGGTGAGACAATAAAATAACAAATAAATAAGCAAAATGATCTCAGTTCAATGGAGAAATTAAAAGGATAGTGGCATAGACTGGAGTGAGAAAGAACAGGAAGGCTCAGTTTAAATAGGATGGTCAGTGAAGTTTTCTCTGAGGAGCGAACATTTCAACCGATGTCTGATTGATAGGGGAAGATCCCTGAGAATAGTGTACCAGGGAAAGAGTTTGACCAATACAAAGATCCTGAGGCAGAAGTGAATTTGAAGAAATAGAACAGCGTTTTTCAAACTTCAACAGACATCAGAATTACTGGATGGGTTGGTTAAAACACAGATTTCTGGGGCCCACCCCCAGGGTTTCCGATTCAGTAGATGATCTGGGGTGTAACCAAGAACTCGTATTTCCAACAATTTCCCAGGTAATGCTGATGCTGTAGATATAGGGACCACACTTTGAGAACCACTGAATTAGAGCATCAGCAGAAAGGCTACTGTTTCTGGAGTGTGCTGAGCACAGAGAAGAGGGGCAGGAGATGAGATCGGAGAAGCTGCAGGAACACAAGGATGCCCCAAAATTGCAGGCTGGGCCAAGTGTTGGGATTTTATTTTCAGAGAGGTGGATAGGCCTCAGGGGAATGATATGATCTGATTTCCATTTTTAACAGTTCCCTCTATCTGATAGTAGGGCAAAAGTGGAAGCAGGGAGTCATGTTTATGTATCTAGTACATATTTGTGAAAGCCTTTATTCTTTACAATAACAATTATTGTAAGCCAGGATAGCCTGCCAAGAACAGAATGGACATCTCAAGTCTTGTTTTCATGAGATAGGAACTACGACAATCAGAGTCAAACTAAGAAGCCCTAGTCACTGGACAATTAGTTCTGTGGTTGCTAATTAAGCAAGATAGTTTGTCTTAGTATTTATCAAGACTGCACATTTAAATTGAGAATTCTCTTTATGATGTTAACTCTAGAGCTTGGTAGAGTCCAAATCATATATATTTATATTCGGCCGTGTACTTCCATGAGTGTGTCTAACAACTTGGAACTGGCTGCTGTTTCCCACTATAGGCCATCCTCTTGTTGGTGAATATTTTCGGAGGGACAAATGGTGACTGAAGAAGTTGCCCTTACTAAGAACAGATGCCGTCCTAGGAGTCTTACAAACGTTTTACTGACCCCTGGTGGAAGATACCGCAGCTCTACCCTACTTGCTGGTCGTAGTAGCTTTTCTCCAGACTTTTCATTCCTTTAATGATGCATGTGCCACACAGCCCCTGCCCTCTGGCGACTCAAACTTCAGGAGGAGAAACAGACATGGAAAGAAATAATCATAAAAAAAACTGGCTCCGTGGTATAATTTACTAGAGGAGAATTATCTAAATTTGTGTGAGTCCCTGATAACATTTGGAGATCCATTTATAGATGAGAGTACCAGAAATGGAAACATCAACTATTGAAGGTGATGAAATCAGGAAATCACCCAGCATTTGTACCAATTTTTCACATTACATTGTAACACTTTTTATTATGCAATAGTCCCTCAATGTTCCCTAGACTTTTTTTTTTTTAACATCTAATACCCAGTAGAATCAAGTTTGTCTTACATTCTCTCAACTGAAAATTTCTTATCTGGCACTTCTGTGCCGCTATAGTACAATATTATTGATACTCACAATGGTAACTGTGAGACCCTGTAGAATCTAAAGGTACCTGCCCACTCACTCAAGGGACGTTAAATCATGTCCAGCCGTATTTCCGTGATTTAAGTGTAGTTCTTGATGGCCAACATCATTTAAAGTTGGTGATCTGTGTACAGTGCATGGGTAACTTGTTATTAGCAAAGTGATAAGATGGACGATGGAGCTAGTTATCTGAATGATCCCTGGATGCTCCAAGGTTGTTTCTTCGGACACATTTACTGTATTTCTATGAATCCTGGATGCTTAAGGTCCTAAGAGGAAGTACCCAGGTCAGGATCAGGGAGCCTATGGCCTTTCGAAATCGGGAAAAGTGTGCACATACATCTATAAAAATCTGCATGTCTGGGGACTCCCCTTTCCATACATAGCTATCATTCTGAAAACTTGCAATCAAAATAAAACCATTCCTCAAATTATAAACTATATGTGACTTCCTGTCTCTCCCTGGTACATCAGCCTCCCAGCAACTCTCGCTCAACTTCTGTCTCTTCAGACACTAGTATTCTTCGTTTTCCAAAGACTGACCACACTGGGGTCAGTGCAGACAGATCAGGAAATTTCCAGACAAGGAATGAAGGAAGCTAATATTTAAATATATCAAGAAATATTTATAATGTAAATTTCAACATAGGCTTTGTCTCTCTGAAAATCTGAATATTTAAATGTCACAAAAAGCACACTAAAAATATACATTCTGGCTTTAAGCAAACCTTGAAAAGGGAATTGCCCACAGAAGCATAATTCATGATTTCCCTAATTGTTCTCCCCTACTGAGGATTTTAGCCTGTGTTAGCCTACCCCAGCTGCTGGCCCAATAATTCCTCATCACCCGGGAAAAATGCAGACTTAGTCCTCTTTAAGATTGGATAAGCCTGGCTCCTTTCTTGTTCTTTTAGGCCTGTGGAGACTTGTTGCTAATGGGAACCCCCAAAGACTGCTCCACGCACAATGCAGATAGGCCTCACTGCTTCCCGAAACTTCCCCTCCCCCACTATTTCTCATCCACCCAGCCCCCAAGAACGTCCCGTCCCCATCTAAGCTCAGATCTGACCTGACACCCACCTTAGCTTGTCTGATCCTGGAATGCCTTGCAAAGGGAACCGCCAATTGTAAATTACATGCTGCCTTGACAAGGAGAATGCTAATCTTTAGGGTTTAGGAATAGACCACCAAACCTGATTCTCAAGGTGAGAGCCTTCACATCAATTGGAGGTGGTGAGACACTCTACTGTAGTCCTGACCACCTTTCTTTAAAACCACATGGGACCCCTGAGTGGGGGAAGAGGCCACCAGGAATGAGTTACCACTTGGCCATAGCCCAGGTCCCCTGTTCTTGGATATTGTCTCTGGCTGCGACCTTGAGAGATGTTTCTGATATTTCCCCATCTTGTCTAGTGTTCTAGTGTCATATAGCTGTTCAACTGTGTAGACTCTATTTATTCAGAATATTGACTTAATGAGCTGCATCATATTGGAGGCAGGAGAGCAGAGTGGTTAACCACAAGACCTTTGGGGTCCAGCCACCTAGGTAAAGTCATGGTTCTCTACACCAGACTGGCTGTGACTGTAAGTCAGTAAATTAAGGGCTCCAAGTCTCAGTTTCCCAATCTTCCCCCACTCCTAAAATTATAACTATTTTGGACATATATGAAATAACACAGATAAAATGCTTAATTCAATGCCCAGCACCTAGGTGAGGGTTCTTAATCAATGTGAGGTAGTATACTGGCCTCCCGTTCTCCCATGCCTTCCCAAAAGTGACATGGTGTCAAATTCTGTTTTTTCAGCAGTTTTGTCTTCCAGAATTTGAATTAATTAATGTCCTTCATGATTAAGATTGGCATTTCAGAAAATCATGAAAGGACATGTTCATTCATTCATTTATTCATTTAATAAATATTTATTGAATGCCTGTTCTGTCCCAGGGTGGGCACTGGACAGGCACTATGTGAATCAAAAGGCCAAGTGTTAGTCCTTAGAGTAAATTCTTGCTCAGGGAGATGACGGTGAGAAGGAAAATAAATAAATTAAGCAAGTGCCAAATTCTCATGCTGCTCAGGAAATGAAGTGTGCTGAAATGGAGGCATTATTTAAATAGAGTGATCAGGAGGGCTTCCCTGAGGAGGCATGTAAGCAGCAACATGAAGGATAAGAAGGGGTCAAGCTTGTAAGGAGTGGGGGAAGAAGCTTCCAGAATGAAGGGAGAGCAGATGGCAATGGCCAAAGGACAGATAAACTAAGGCTGCCTGATCTAGGAGCAGAAAGCAAGACCAAGTGGTGGGGATCTTGTGAGTAAGACACTGAGGTCCTGCGATCAAGCAGCTCTATCCAAAGAGATTGTTTGTGATGATAGAATTGTGAGCTTTCCATATAAAAAGGAAGCTATGGAGACTCAGAAAACCTGAGATGGGGTGTTGGGGAAATCAAATCTACATCCTTTTCTCTTCCAATCCTCCAACTATCCCATTTACTAAGCCTCTCCTTTATGCCTTCATTCATGATAGAATTGAGTTCTGGGTTCTAGAAGTCCATCCCAACATCTTCAGTCTATTTTTGTGTTAATTTTTTTACATGCCCATATCCCAGGACAACTGTCCCAGGACTAGGGACTAATTTGTTCATTTCTTCTTGCCAGGAGAAGCGGACCATGCCTTATTAATCTTCATAACTCCAGCATCTAGCACAATGCCTGACCCTTAGTTGGTGCCTTATATATGTTTATTGTAAATGAATCATCATTACATTTATTTCATTTCTGTTGCCAGGCAATATGCTAAGTGCATTAAATATATTAACTCAACTAATCCTCTTTATATTACTTTAAGATATGAACTGTTGTTAGCAACATTATACAGAAGAAGTGAAAGCACAGAGGGGTGAGGCAACCCTCATGAGCTAGGATTTGAACCCAGCCAGGCCTGACCTGAGTTAAAGTCCCTGCTCTTAACTTAGTCACAGCACTGCTTCTCAAACTACTTGCATGAAAATCAACTGGAGAACATGTTAAAATACACATTCCAGGGCCCCACTTGCAGAGTGTATGATTCAGAAGTTGCATTAGCTATCTATTGCCGCATAACAAATTAACCCAAAATTAGAGGCTTACAACAATAAACATTTACTATTTCCAGTTTCTGTGAATCAGTGATCTGGGAACAGCTGAGATGCTCGGGCTCAAAGTCTCCCACAAGGCTCCAATCAAGATGCCAGGGGCTGCTGCCATGTCAAGACTTGGCTGGGGAAGAGCCAATTCAGTGCTCACCCATGTGGCTGTCAGTAGAACTCAGGCATCTGCTGGTTGTTGACTTGAGATATCAGTCCCTTGCCACACATGCTCCCCAAAAGGCCTCTCACAGCACGGCAGCTGGCTTCCCTCACAGCAAGTGGCTGAGAGAGAGAATACATCCAAGACTGTAGCCAAGCCTTTTTGTAACCCAATCTGGGAAGTGATATTCCATCACTTTAGCCAATCTTAAAGACTGCCTACCACAGCAGGACCAAGAATTTGTATTTCTACTATGCTCTCAAGTGGTGATCACGCTGCCAGTAGAGGACCACACTTGGAGTAGCACCAGTACACAGGAAGGAAGGAAGGAAGGAAGGAAGGAAGGAAGGAAGGAAGGAAGGAAGGAAGGAAGGAAGGAAGGAAGGAAGGAAGGGAGGGAGGGAGGGAGGGAGGGAGGGAGGGAGGGAGGGAGGGAGGGAGGGAGGGAGGGAGGGAGGGAGGGAGGGAGGGAGGGAGGGAGGTTGGGAGGGAAGGAAGAAATGAGCGAAACAAGGACCTCCTCTCCTCAGCCGGTTTGTATATGACATTTATGTAGGACCTTTCCCCACCCTGGCCAGTCCTCACTGCCAGCACCCCTCAGGCTCCTGTCAAAAATTACCAAGAAAGTGACTATGAACCTCGGAAACCAGACACCCACTATGCCACTCCTTGGAAAACGATGGCCTGACCTGAGTGGGTGGATGCATGCAGTCCTGCACTTCCCACATGTCTCACCTCCAGGAATATAAAATATTTTCCCGACAGCCAAAGATCTTGCCTAGAGACTTACAGTCTCACAGAGCAGACACGTTTAGAGATTCTCCCTTCTGCTTCCTGACTGTAAGCAGGTAGGGCACCTGAACTTCAACTCCACTGAGGTCTTCAAGAGCCTGCCCAGAGGGGATGGCTACACTGAAGCACATCTGTTGCTCCTGCCGGAACGAAATGGGATCCTGCGGTCGGTCCCGCTTGGAGCAAAGTTTCTGCCCTCGCTTCCCACCCCACAGGCTGCAGCAGGAGGAGGCGACTGGAATGCTGGCCCCAGCCCTCAGGGGCAACTCAAGAAACTTGGGAAGGAGGAGTGCTTGCCGGAGCTGAACAGCTGCTCGGGGTGCAGGAAGACGAATGTTACTAAATATACATGTTCTTATTGTACACTGGTGTGTCAAGAAAAATTATATTTCCTCGTTCTTCACTTGGGTGTTCTTAAAAAAAAAATTCCTCACACAAGAACAGTGCACCTTTCAACTTCTGCCCTCAACTGAAGAATCCAATTGCAGCCTAATTTATTTTGCTCCCCATACCCATAAAAGAAATGCCCTTCTGTCACATTCTGACAGCTTCGGGTGCATTCCACTACTCCCACTCCACACACTGCTTGGGTCTCTGCATCTCTCAGCCTCCCAGGCGTGTTTTCAACACCAGCGTTTCCAGGGTGGAGCTCAGGGTACTTGAGGCTGTCAAGGAAGGAGTCTCTTTAAAATGCAGGCAAGTTGTTACAGTGTTAGCACCTTCTGTCATTTCTATCTCAACCATAAATCAATTTGCAGAAATTATAAACATATATGAGTGTGTATGACATGCATGTGTGTGTGTGTGTGTGTGTGTGTGTGTGTGAAGTATAGCTTTAAATCAGATCATTAATACCTTGATTGAGATGTTTCTATTGGGAAACTCAGTTGCTGATTTGAATATGGCACTGAGATCCTTAATTCAAAAGAGAGGGGCTTGTACCATTTGGTCTCTTAATCTAAGGAGGGAAATTGATCTTCAAATTTATGAGGCCCATGCTCCTACATATTCTCTTAGCCACCAATATGAAATTGATCTCGCTCCACAATTATTCTCTTCATTCCCTCAAGCCAATCCTCACCTCCTGTTTCCTTTACTCACACTGGGATCCAGAATTCTCCTCACCTACCCAGCATATAATGGTATGCAATAAACTTTTGTGGAGTGAATGGCTAGATGAATAAACCCGTATTCTCAAGAAAAGGTAATTATAAAAAATAGAGTAGATATATTACCCAAGCAAACTCCTGCTTTAAAACAAACTGGTTTATTGAAATCTCACCCAAAATGGATTACTTCAGCCACATTTATTAAGGCTGTAGAAGGAACTTGAACGGAACACAAGGCTTCCTTTATTAAGTCCCCTCTGTGTGAAGTTGGTCATGTTATATGGAAGGGCACATTCCTTGTCCATGATTCTGTGGAAATGCTTCTCCCATCTTCTTTCAATTGTTGATTTATACACTAGAAGTTTCAGAAGGACCATTAACTTCGTTAGGACAAGGACCATCGATTTTTCATTCCTGTTTCCTGGTCATCTAGCCCAGTGTCTGAGAAACTGTTAAGTGTTCATTAAATTTATGTTGAATGAATGAATGAAGGAGTGAGTGACTCTCTAACATAATGTAAATTTACTAAGAGGTTTGGAAAGAGAGGAGAAACATTTTAAATTAAGGTAAATTTAAATGCCACCTGAAAATTAATCTTTGAAATGATATAAGTCAATAGGAGAATGGGATTTTCTGTACAATGAGTTGATTTTTCTTATTTTTCGGTGCTGCTTATAATCAGTAAAAGGAGTCACAGTTTTAAAACTGCTATATTATTTCTGTAAGTCTATGTGCCTTATTCTCAGTAAGTTTACTTCCAGCTAGGACTTATTTTTAAGACTAAATCCTTCCCCCAAGTATTCACCTTATTTGGCTCTAGGGAGAGGTCATTAGCTCTCCCAGAATGAGTATCCTGGCAGTAACTAAGGGACCCCATGGCCAAGCAACCAACATTGAGATGTGCATCCCAGCCATCCTCCTGGTCCTGCTGCACGTCTCCCGAGGAAGCCGTGTCTGAAGGCAGGCTGCCAAGGCCCAAGGCTGAGTGTGCAGGCCTGACTCCTCTGGCTTCATGGCCAGTATCATCAATAAACTGTTTCCCACTTTAAACCTTTTAAAGTAAAGGTTTCTCCTGCTGGAGACAAGAAAAGATGAAATTTACTATGAACCTATATTGCCAAAGAAATCGAGTTTTACCCATTAAAGCCTGGAATGATTATTGCCTCTAGTGCCTCTGAGGTCTGAGGACCGTTCAGGAGCACTGATCACACCATGGTCAACAGAGAAGAGGGGTCTCCCTCCCTCCCTCCCAACTACAGGTATGGGACTAGCCGGCTACAGCTTCACTGGCAGAAGGAGGCTACATTCCTATGTATTTCCCGTCCTTGCAGGGACTCCTTTGGGCATCCTCTAAGCCAAGAATAAATGATATATTTTTTAAAGTTTCTAATTTTGTGGCTGAAATGGTTATAAAGACCAACCGTTTAAAAACAGATTAACTAACAAAATGGAATAATAGGAGCAATTTTTGTGCTTTTACTTTTCTGGCTAGTTTCTGATGCAAGGAACAACACACTCAAACTTAAAATGGCTTAAACGAAACATCTTATCATTAGCTTCTTAACAGGTATTCTAGAAATCAGCATTGGTTGGCAAAGCAGGTCAGCTACATCAATAAGAATGTAGGGTTTTCCTGGCTTCCCATTTTTGCCATCTTTAATGTGTTCATGATATCTGCAATAATTCTAGAAATTGACTACACCAGCTCCCGGCATTTTGTCTTCACATAACCTCAAGCAAAAGCAGAAAGGGAGAAAGAGAAGCCATAGCAGCTTCTGTCTGTGCCACCCTCTTTCTTGTTAAGGAGGAAAATAGTCCCAGAACTACCCACCACCCCCAGAATTCTCCTTACATTTCCTTGACCAGAAGTAGGTCACATGGCTATCAATCACCTACAAAAAATAATACAATGAGCAAGACTGACTAGTAGTCTGGGTTCTCCAGAGAAACAGAAGCAACAGAAGACATATCTACATATCCTTACATATATATTCATTATACTTATATATTTATTATATATTATATACCTTATTATATGATATATATTTATACATACATTTATATTTTTACATATAAAGAGATTTATTGGCTCATGTGATTATGGAAGCTGTTAAGTCCCAAGATTAGCCGTCAGTAAGCTGGAAACCCGGGAGATCCAATGGTGTAAGTTCTAGTCTGAGGTCAAGTCTGAAGGCAGGAGAAGATTGCTGTCCCAGCTCAAAGACAGTAAGGTGGAGAGAGGGAATTTTCTTTAACTCTCAGTCATTGTTCTGGTCAGGCTTTCAATAGATTGGATGATGCCCGTCCACAGGGAGGAGGGCAATCTGCTTTACTAAGTCAACTGATTCAAGAGTTAATCCCATTCAGAAATGCCCTTATAGACACATCTAGACACCCTATAGCCCAGTCAAGTTGCCATATAAAATGACCTGTCACATTGGCTTTAGCTTAAGAATAATCAGAGCCGAACCTGTTTTCCCTAGCGTGTTACTGCTCAATAGCCCAAACAAAATTTGGATTGTGTTAGCAAGGAAGGAAGATGGGATATTGAATAGGTCATAGATAATCTCTTCTATAGGTAGGTACGGGTTTATGAAAATTAAGCTTTTAAAAAGAGGTTGACAACAACCCTAGAAGAAATCTGGATGGTAATCACACCATCACTTTTTTGGGCATCTTAAAACAAGAGTAAATGGCATTTGTGGGGGACCGTTTGGGTGTGGACATGCATGAGGTCTCTTGAAAGATTTATCAGTTCTGGGGTCTAGTTGCTTTTTCAGGTCTCCAGGGTGTCTAACTTTTGAATGTACCCTACTTTATCGTTTTTTGTGTATTTAAGCTAAAATAAAGGTATTTCCTTGAAAGCAATTTTAGTGTTTCTCTATATCTCCTATTTGCCTTCACTTAGAGGTTTTTTGGGCCAAGGGAACTTGGACTCTATGACAGGCATGAGCATATACCCATCCCTATATGTTAACTATCACTTTTTCTATACTACTATCCTGCTCCCCAAATCATCCTCATTCTAATTTTATTGCTTGTTTCCAAAATGAATGCTGTAGGTAGAAATCAGGAAGAGCTGAATTTCCAGAGGACTGAGAAGTAGGTAGAAGGAAACAAAATCCTACCATTACTGTTGACTCATTGGCTTTGTTGGGGAACACCTCCTTTCATTAACAAACAACCTTATAATGACCTGCCAAAGGTAAATCCATGTGTACATTGGTAAGCTTTCAGTAGATATTATCTATTGTTATCCTGATAAGAAAAACACTTGCTCATAAAATTTTTACTTTTACATAGGTTACTGCAGAAATTCAGAAAATGTAGATAAACAAAGAGATGATAAAAATGAAATGTAATTCCATTATTAAGTGATAACCCATGTTAACATTTCCATTTATACACTCTCAACATTTTTCCATTCATATCAATACATTTTAAATGAAATTGAGACCATATTGAACAATACTGTTCTGCAATCAAAACCCCTACAATCTATTTCACGTTATTCCATATTGATATATGCAGCTTTGCTGCACAATTTTTTGAACTCATGTATTTGCTCAATGTTTTGCTCAAGCAATCCCCTATTGAACATTTAAGTTATGAAAATATTTCTACATAGAAAGGAATCCTGTGGTTCGGAACTTTGTAATATTCAGAGTTTTTAATCCTCTGGCAAATGTGCCCCATTTACAGCATATCCCTGATTTCAGCAACTGAGGAATGCACAGTCCTAGCGTGTTCTTTTGATTTCTTTGAAATCAGTACTTTCTCCTTAGTGTGAGTACTATTAGTTGAGTGTTGAACTACTCTTATCCTAAATAAGTTTCCAGAGCTTTCAGAGGACTGGAAGATCCACTCCTCACCACTGCTTCCTAGTAACTCCAGATGCATAGAGAGTTCCTAGAACAAGTACTCCTAGAAACCTGATCTGAGTCACCTGGGTCCCAAGTTACAAATGGCTAGTGCAAAGGAACAGTCCAAAGACACTTGCTATATTCAACAGCTCACAGAAGCTACTCTCTGGAGCCACCTTAAGTCCTCCCCTTCCACTGCAACCATTGGAGCAAATGTACTTTTTAAATCTTGGGACTCTAGTAACTAGACAGATTTACTTGAGTATATTTTCAGTCAAAACTATAGCATATGTTTCAGTGATTTCAGCATGTGATCACTTATTAGTCAACAAACGTTTATTGTGTGTTCTGGGGTTAATAGAGGATACCTGGAGTGCATAGTGTAGATCACATTAATTAATCTGAGCCACACAATTTATCAGAATAATTTCCACATTGACAAAACTGGCATTTTCATTCCTTATTTATTACATTCTCTCCTTTTTGTTTTTATCCTCTTCCTAAGATTTCTTATGAGAAAAAAAATATCATATAAGTCAAGCACCAAGCTCGGTGCCCCACATAGAAGGCATTCAATAAATTACATTTCCCTTTCTTTTTCTGCTTCTATGGGACATTAAAGCTTACAGACCATTCTGATGTCCATCATTCATTTGGTCTTCTTAACCCTGAGAGTGAAGCTTAACACTCTATATCCATTCTATAAATGAGAACATATTTAAATTTAACTGGAAGTTAGATTTAAGCCCTACTTCTTGTTTTAATTATGAATTCTTTCAAGATAAATACTTTCCCTATCTTTCTATCAAATAGTTCAATGTGTCAGCGTTCAATAAATGATACATAACAATAGTGAGAAATTTTTCCTATTGAAATCCACCTTAAAAGGGGGTGGTGATTATTTTTGGTCTCTGCTGATAGAAAAAGACAAAGTACCCTTTCTAATGTGAATTTATGGAATGATTGCCCATAAAAAATTATTCTCCAGCTTGGAGCAATTAAAGTGGTCTCTCTCTTTTCCAAGTTAATGCAATTAATACTATACTCTTGGTTGTTTATCATGTCTTGATAATATCACAAGGGAATGAAAATATTGGCTCTTTTATCCCTTTAAATAGCTGAGATGAAACTGTTTGAGCTCTAATGTTACAACAGCTGTTTCTCATGTCCCGGAATATAATTGGTTGGTACTGAGATTACTAAATTGTAAGAAATTGACTTTAGTTTTATGTTTGTCTACTTTTGGTGGAAGGAAAAGATGGGAAATGTTAGCTTTCTCTTATAATGAAAAGGCAAAACCAATCCCAATGAAATGACAACTTCCTGGTCTCATCTGTGTAATTTTCTTTCCCAACCTGCTTTCTCTGGGTTTCCTACACGGCTGGGAAAGCAGGACCATTCTAGCCTCCCTCCTCATTAGCTCTCACCCCAACACAGCTGGTCAGAATGCATCAGCCTTTCCCATGAGGGCCTCTTTCTGGAAGCCATTCTGAGGTGGTTGGGTCTCCAAAGGCAATTCAAAAGAGGATTTGAGACCATAATAATCCCAAATAATTTGTGGAAGGTAGATTCTTTTATCTGAATATTTTCACTGCTTAGGACACTTCTCAAAGCGTTGTCCCTGAATCGGGACCATCAGCATCTCCTAACCACTGGTTGGAATTGCATATTCTCAGGCCCACCCTGGACCTACTGAATCAGAAATTCTAAGAAGGGGATAGATCCAGCAATCCATGTTTTAACAAGCTCTCCACATGATTGCGATGCATATGAAACTTTCAGACCCACTGGCTTAGGTTATAACCAGGTTTTCCTGGTTTGTGGTAACCCACTACAAGTTTATCTATTGCTTAACCTCCATTAATCTCAAGGAACAGAGTTTATGGCAAGTGCACAGTCCTTAAACCAGCCTCCTCAGAGCAGGCTCGCTTCCTTACTAGCAGCTGCTCTCTTTCCTCAGTCACTTAGGAAGTTGGAGAACGCTGCCTCTTGATCTTTAATATGCTCGTGTATCATATGGAGATCTTGTTAAAATGCAGATTGATTTAACATGGCTAGACTGGGCCTGAGAGTCTGCATTTCTAACAAGCTCCCGGGGGCTGCTGCTGCTGTAGGCCCAGAGAGCACAGGGAAATGACTGGAGAGGTGAATGGAGATGCTGGCAATCTAATCATAAAGTCAAATACACACAGGAAAAAACTACAAACATTATAAAGGACTTACCAATTTGTCAGTACAAAATGAGAGATCTAAACAGTGAATATTATCCAAGTTGAGCAAGCCGGGCCTTGGAAAGGCTCGAGGAAGGAGCTCTCCACTGCAGAGATACTCACATCCACTCTCCCTCCTGTGCTCCCTTGGGACCCGCGCGCCTCCCAACTGCGCTCCTCGCACAGCACACGCACCCTTCCTCCTCTTTCTGCTGCCCCACCCAGACTTTGTTCACCTGCCGGCTCCTTTCAGTCTGAAGCTGGCTTCTTTGTTGATGCTCATGACAGTTCTCATGAACTGAAAAGCTGGAACCAGAACCAAAACTTTGTAACAGATCTAGTGGAAAAGTTATAGGGTGGAAATTAAGAAGACCTAACGTTACCACTTACAGAAGTGTTTCCAGTTGCAAATTCAGATGCTCACCATTTAGTTCTGATTTCCCCGGTGTTCTCCATTCAATGAGCTACAGCTTCTCCATCCTTCAGGCACTCTCCGTAGGTCAGAAAGAAATCAAGTGGGTGCTGGATTTTTCCAGCAGTTTCCCTGAACCTTTGAAAATGCCTCTGAGGTTCCCTTTGAGGAAAGCTGTTGGGATGTACAGCTGATACCTCTGCTCCTGGATCCGGCTCCCCAGCCCAGCTGCAGGTGTGTAAATTGGAGAAGGAGTCGTCACTTTGCTGTCTGCTGTGGAATAATGGCAGGGGACAGATGTGGAAACAAAGCAAAGGGCTGATCAGTCAGCAAGGAAGAAACCCCAGGGCTTCCTGTGGGGGCAAATTCTTACACCATTTTTTTCTGTTTCCTCTTCTCCCCCCATTTCTTTGGTGATTCTCCTTCTACCAGAATGTTCATTCCATTTCCCAGTAGTGCCTGTAATTGTCCCGTAGTCATGGAACCATGAGGTTGGGAGAAGTATCAGCTTTCATTTAAGAACCGACTCTTTCCTTCGGTTACCCTGCTCTTAGGCTCTGTTGGTTACCACTGTGCCATCCAACAAATATTAAGAACACACACGAGGGGTGGTTGCAGAAGTAGTAGAAAGCATTTCCCTTGCCCATAAGAGCTAACTATTTTTTCTTTCTTTCTTTCTTTTTTTTTTTTTTTTTTGTGGAACTAAGATTAGAGGGGAAATGAAATATCAATATTAGACAGAATGAGTCAACAAGAAGAGATATGAAATGGAGGAATCAGAGATTGGGTGGGGGGAGGGGAAACCTGATTTGGGCCTTAAAGGATAAGGAAGGAGGTGGCATGGAGTAGTGATAAGAGCAAGGGTATCCTGACTCCCCCTGAGTGAGTGAGTGAGTGACTTTGGGCAGGCCGTGGTCAATGGCTATCTGCATAGGTCAGGATGTAAGCACAGGAGAGAAAAACCACTCTAGGTAGTTCAAGCCGGATAGGACTTAAAATAGGGAAATAGTGGTTACAAAATTGTAGGAAGGATGACAGGAACCGAAAATAGGGCCACCAATAGGCTCCAAGATGTAGCTGCCACCTCCCCACCCCACCCCCATTCAGGAAGCTGCAGAGCCACGGTCACCATCACAGCTGCTCCAAATCTGCCTCCCAGACCACTTCCCCGTCACTGGGAAAGCTTCATCTGAGGAGTGTGTGCGTCAGCCAACACCCGCCCTGAAGAGGCATGGTCTTCCACTTTCCAGTCTCAGAAGAGCACAGCTCATTGGTGGATCCTAAATTGCATCTAGACCTTCTGGGATAGACTGAGGAATGTAATTTTTTTGCTTCCTGGCCCATGTGCTACATGGTCCACTGGAGGCAAAGGCGGTGGAAATGGATGTGAACAGCGTCTAGTGTAAGTATCGAGTGTGGTGCCGAGAATCAAGAAATGCCAGTCTGTGTTAGATGGGCAAGTCATGTTGGGTGAAGTCAGCCCAGAGATTGGTGTCAAGGTTTCGGCAGATTATAAAAAAATATATTTCGTTTAAACTGAAGGTAACCCCAGTGATAGAAGGGAAGGACTGTCACATTAAACTGGCAGAGAAGGAACATAACTGCATATTTCTCCTTTTCCTCCACTGAAAACTAACAGTAGCTTCCATTCTATCTGGCTGGGACACCGAGGATGCTGTCACAACTTGTTCATACCCTGAAGTCAAACCCCCATACCTTCCTCCTGCTTCCTCACCAAAAGGCTGAGGCCCCTTTTTCATGAGTTCCCATTCAGACTCTATCAGCTGGGACCTTTCCCTTCCCCCTCAGTCCTCTAGGGTGATAAGCTCATTTTCCAGCGGCTCTGGAGTCAGGGCTGCTTACAGAGACTGCGCCAATCCAAACACGGCCAGCTGGAAAGCGCTGCCTCTGGGCCCTCCTTCCCTCTTCCCTCCTCCCAACTGAAGCCACAGGGGCTCTTGAACCTCATGACCAGCAGACACGAATAAAGCAAGATAAGTAAATCTCACTTCCCTAGGGAGGAGCACAGATATGTTAGAATGGTCCCAGTCTTGTTCTTTTAAAAACTAGGACAGCCTTGAAAGTGGCACAGTTGAAATAGAAAAATAAACAATAATTGTGGTGGAAGAATAGACAGTAGTCAATACTATAAAACCAAAGTGCAGACAAAATGTTGTCACTCCTCTGCTTCAGTGTACCCTCCACATAATCAGGGAATTTGTCTGTCTTGTGTATTGCTGTTTGCCTGTGCCTAGAGTGGTATCTGAGATGGAAGAGGTAATGGCTCTTGCTGAGAGATGTATCACAGAGAGGTTGGCATTCAGCATGCGTTTTGGCACTCAGCATTTGTCCACCTATGTTCTGTAGCCTCATTTGCAGTTTGGTTGGTCTGTGTGATTAGTTCTGGCTAATGGCCTATGAGTGGAAATGACATGTGTCACTTCTAGGTCAGGGAAGTTAAAAGCTCTGAGCTTTCTCCATTTTTCCTTTTCTTCCCTGAAGCAACCTTGGCAACCATGTGTTGATTCACAATACAGAAGAACTCTGGACTGCTGAGTCATGGGAGACCTCCCTGTGCCCCACTGATGTGCATCAGATTTTACATGAGTGAGAAATAAAGTCTGTTGGGCTAACTCTCTGAGAGTTTAGGGTTTATCTGTTATTGCTGCATAACCTAGACCACCCTGACTAATAGACGTTCAGTCATTCATACATTAATCATTAATTCAACAGACATCTGCTGAGCACTTCAGAGTGTTAGTCACAGAGGCAAGAATGAATTTAGAGATTTATATAAAAATAAGGTACAATAGAAGCAAATTCTAAGAGACTATGAAATTCAAGAGACATGGTTAACACTTTTCTGACTTAGGTCTTATGGAAGTCTTGGGATTTCAGTAGCTATTTGTATAATGAGACAGAGTACTTAGGAATTTGAGACTGCCATATGCTTAGAGAAGACTCAAAAATGAAAACAACCCCTTACCTCTTTATGTGCCTTAGATGTTACAGAGGCTGTCACATGCATGATCTCATTAGATTCTTCTTTATGAAGCTGTGAGGCTGACAGGCTAGGTATTACTGTTCCTATTTTGCCTTGGTGGAAAGGGAAGTTTAGGCCGGGGAGGGCCAGATAGCTCATTAGTGACAAAATCCATCTCAGACTCAGGCCTCAAGTTTTGAAGCTAATGTTCTATACACCAAGTTGTCTCCCAATAGTCAGTCTGATGTTTAACTTCCCATGATGCAAAAATACAAGTGCTAAAACAGAGATGTAGGTTAAGAGGACAGGAATGAGGGAGCTCAGGAACTCTGGTGAATAGCTTTATCTAAAGAGTAAGAATGCTTGTTCTGATTTAGCGAGTAATAGAGGCCATATGGACCTTAAATAGAGCATCTTCATACTTAATTTATCTTTGTGATGCTACCTGACTCCATGAAATTTATGAGTATGTGTGCAAAGGAGAAAGACCAGATCTGGACATTCGATCTAGAGACCCAAACCCAAGGAGAAGAACAGAGAAGGACTAGGAAGAGCCATGGTCCTGGTCACGGTCTTGGGCAGCCCTTGTGACTGTTTCTGAAAATTTTTGGAAATAGCGTGTGTGTAGGACAGTTCTCAGTAGCATATGTCCTAGGATGCCAACCTCAACTCATCATACCAAGAGACAGTACCTTCTGAGGCTCACAAGTTGATAGCCACACAAATCTTGCAACCCCAACTAAAGATTCTCACTGTATATTTGGAGGTTTTAGAGGCACATAAAAACCTTGGTACCCAATTAGGAAAGTTTTTGCAAGTCACCCAGAGGGAGACCATATCTTTCTCAGGTCCTTGAACCTCTCGCTTCCACTGCCCAAATTAGCAAATGTTAGAAGCAGACCCTGACTATTCAGCAATGTACAATCCATAAACTGAAATGACATTAGCCTCTTCAGAATCAATCTCAGCATTAATTTTGCATCCAAATCCTTCTTTTATCTGTATGCAGTCTATTTCTGCAATTTGCTTATATTCCTTTAGAAGTTCCCTCTTGCCTTATATCATCTAATGTCTCTCAATTCTTCAAACTCGAATCTCTCCTGGGAACCTTCACTTGACCTTTCCTACCCACTTCAGATCATACATTTATCCACTCAATTCATATCTGTTGAGTACATAACTTTATTGGACAAACTGTGCTAGGCACTAAGAACATAGTTGTAAATTGGACAGCTTATATCCACGGGCTAGATTCCAGCATAACAGACCAGGGTATTCATTTCCTGCTCTTGGCTTCTACAACGAATTCCAGTACTCCTACACTGGCCCTTACAATACACCACTGACATGATTTCTTGGCTACCTTTGCCCAGGTAAGTTCTTTGATGGCAAGGACTATTCATGTCCTGTACATTTCAGATCCCTCCAGTGCCAGGCAAAGAAATGGGCTGCTTGATGAGTATCTATTGACGTATGTAAGTGACTAATATTATCCTGTGTCATATAACTTGCAGGGGAGAGACACAGAGAGAAAAGAAAGGGAGGGAAGAAGAGGCATGCTTAGACCTGGTCTGCCTGGAGCACAGACTCAGAGATTTACTAGGATGATGAATTATCCACCACAGGCATGGGGCCAGGGCCTGTTTATTGCTAATCTCATTAAGGAAGTATGATGGCGAACCTCTTCTGGTTGAATAGCTTAGCTTATACTACTTGTTTAAGCTTACCCATGGATGTGACTTTTTGAAACTCATGATATTAAAAAAAAAAAGTGAATTTCCTAAGATTGACTTTGAGTTGTGCATTTGGGGGCATAGTCAAGACCTACAGTGAGATATGCATCTGACATTGGGAATCATCTGACTTGGCAAAACCAACAGATACATAGCACCAAAGAGCTCAAATCCTCTTCTTTTAAGATAATGTGTTCTGCAGAACTTTTTATTTACAGAAATAGTTAAATAGGGCCCCAAGTGAATTGACATAAATTTTTTCCCAGATGCAAAAACAATTGACTATGGAATTATGATGCTTTTAAAGCCAGAGGAGGACTTTAGGGTTAAACCCATCCCAAACCCTCCTTTCACACATGAAGAAACTGAAACATAAACAACCCAAATGACTTGCCAAAAATGATACAATCAATTGGTATCAAGCTGAATTAAAATGTACAGCTTAACGATGCTCCCCAGCACCTTTATGCCACCTAAGGGAGCCAATGGCAGGGAGTAGCACCTGCTGGCAAGGTGCGCTGAGCAGCCTCCCCCTCTCTGCAGGTGTAAGTACCCAGGCTGACGGAGGTCCGTGGTGCTCTCCTGGAGATGTGGAATACAGACCTCAGAGAATCTAGAGCAAAGGGGTTTCAAATCCAACCCATCAGAACTAATCTCCAACTCTCTGGGCAAGGGAAAGAAGGGAATGTGCCAAACAGAAAAGGATATAGGATCCAGAAAATGAGAGGATAATAGAAGGCAGGAAACAATTGTAGCAACATCTTTTCCCAGACCCCTCAGTCCAGGTTAGATCACCTTGTATATACATCCCCTGTGTTCACTTCCTGTGGCTGTTGTAACAAATTACCATAAACTTGCTGACTTAACATAGCAGTGTATCTTCTCACAGTTCTGGAGGTCAGAAATACAAAATCAAAGCATTGGCAGAAATTCAAAATCAAAGTGAGGGGCCCCCAGGGTTGTTGCTTCGTCTTAAGATCCTTAACTTAATCACATCTGCAAAGACCCTTTTCCCCAAATAAGGTCACGTTCACAGGCCTCAAAGATTTCACATGGATGGATATCTTTTGGGAGGGGAGCATTTTTGGCCCACATCACTTGTAACTTGATTGCCCAGATTCCTTATTTGGATGATTATTACTGATACACACCCCCCTCCCACACTGAGGACCCAGGAGGGCATAGGCTGCTTCAGTCACTGCTGCCTCCAAAGCACCTGGCCTAGTAACAGGGACATAGCAGCCATTTAATAAGTGCCTGGGGAATGGGAGGAAGGAAGAAGGAAGGAAGGATGGAGGGAGGGAAGGAGGGAAGGGAAGAGAAATCAGAAAAAGAAGGGACGAGCAGGGGAAGGAGGGAGAGAAGAAGGAAGGTGCTGGGAGGGAAGAGGGCGAGTGAGAGCAAAGAGAAAGGAGAGGAAAGGAGAGGAAAGGAAATGACTCCCAATCCCACTGTTGATTCTTACGACAGGGGGTCAAGGTGGAGGAAAAAAGGGGGAGTTTTAGAAGGTGAAGATCACAATTAGAAAGTGACAGAGTTTGCAGGTCAATGGAATTATTTGAAATCCACTGCTTTCTAGTATAACGCAGCCCTTGTAGATGCTGGGCGTTAGGCAAGGGTGGGAGGGATGGACACAGAAAAATGTAAGGACCCCTTCAGGGGGTCCACAGTCTCCTGGGGGAGTTAGCCCGCTAGATAGTTCATACATATGGTAGTGTGATGAGTGTCAAATAAATAGAGCTCGGAGACTGAAAGAGTTTTAATGCCTTTGGGGTTTATCCTGAAAAGCAACATTTAGATGAGATTTCAAGGCATAAGCAGTAATATTTAAAATTCACCAGTTTGATAGTAAATAACAATTTTGTAGCTATTGTGTAATTTCAAGTAAAAATATCTATTGTGACTCACACTCGACTACATTAACCCATAGGATTATCCTAAGGAGTAAATTATATATTTGGCATAAATCCAACCATCAGAAAATATCCACTTGAAAATGCACAATGGTGTCATTCCTGCAATGCATTTCATAAATGAATCTAAATCTCCAAATCAGAATGCTTTTGAATGTTGACCAGGGTCTGTGAATGATATAGGATCGACATCCTTCAATGCAGAACACCATCTTGAACATGAATGCATTCGTCCATCCATTCATTCCATAGTTATTTACTGTGATCCTGTTATGTGTTGTTCTGGGAGCTGAAGACACAATTTGAACAGGAATATGGACCTTATTTTCAGAGAGCTCATAGTCTGTGTTAAATGAGTTAATCAGAAAGCAGACAAAGTGACAATTTTAGGAGTCCAAGAAGTTTACTGGAGAATAACACCAGGAAAGTGAATGGTGAGGAAGCAGGACTGGGCAGGGAAACCCTTCATGCCAAAAAAGCAGATATGACATTTGTGTAAGGGAAGAGAGACAGACAACCTCTGGCCACAACGCCGATCTCACAAAGTCACAGCTAACCTGAAGATGTACCCCCGAAAGTCCTGAGTTAGCCCTACAACCACGATTATGTTCGGTCAGTGGCTGCGGCTGCCCCAAAAGCCTGTGGCCTCAGCTTGAAGCTGAGGGAGATCTTGAAGACATTAACAGCTGGAGGCTGTCAGCTAACTGTGCTCCTTGCAGTTAAATAGCAAGTTCTTTCTTGAAGGGAGATCACAGTGACACTACCCCATAGCTGCCATGTAGTGTGATGAGGGGGAAGGCAAATAAACAGGCAGTTTAAATCTAGCAAGGGTGATGACAGGGTGCAAATGGGAGCTTAAAGATGGAGCACCAAACTCAGGCTTGGATTTAAGGAAAACTTCCAAGAAAATCTGGTATTTAAGATGAAGCCAGGATTGTAAGTAGGAGTTGGTCAAATGAAGTGGGTAGGGATAGGTAGAGAGGGTTCAAGGTCCAGGAAATATGACGTACAAAGCCTTGTGGGAGAGAAGGCATGACACATTTCAGGGAATGGCAAGGCCACAGTATGATTTCAGCATCATGTTGGAGAGAGGTGGGAGCAAGAGAGGAAGCTGGAGAAGTAAATCGGGGGTAAATAATGAAGAGTCTTGTGTACCGTGTGAAGGAATTTGTGCAGCATATCACGTGCAAAGCGGTCTGAGATTTGAACATGCAATTACTAATATTTTTTCCCTATCAGGAGAGAATCCTGAAGCCCTCAATTCTCTGTATTTATTTGGCACTAGCGAACCTTATGAAAAGGGAACTATGTTAACCTATAAGGAAGAATATAACTTATTATCATCCATTGTCATTTTGTCCATTATTTTCATCCAAAGCTGCCTACTCCACCCCGACTAGGAGAGAAATCAGAGGACTGATGGATTTTGCTGGAGAGATGAGAAGCTTAGAATCGTGAACTCTCTGAGACATCAGACCAAGACACCAGAATGAGAATCCGGAGAACCCATCTAGGTTCCCAGTGTCAGAAAAGGGACAGAGATGAGTCAGGAATGTGTTTTTGTCTACATCTAAGTTGGAGAGCAGAGTTTTTAAAAATGAGCCTTGAGATTTCACTTCTATGATTTTATTCTGAGAAATAATCATAAATTTAAAGTTTCGTCATGACTGCTGACAGTAATGATGGCTAACGTCTAGTTGGTGTCTGCCATCATCATACTAAGTGCTTCACGCTTGATTTTATACAGTGCTCAGAACAATCATATTGTACCTAAGAAGTAGAAGCTGTTAATTATGCCTGGTTTTGCATCAGAAAATTTAAGCTGACAGGGGGTAACGTGTCTGAGGCCACATAGCTAATATGCACAGGGAGGTTAAATAAAACATTATTTTAAAAAATCATCAACAATCTAAAGAGAAACTATTAAATAAATTTGGGGGTTGTGTATACAAAGAAATAGTAGTTATTAGAAGGATGTTTTCAAATTGTCTTTAAGGACATAAACAAATATCGATGGTATGATTTTTAGTGACAAAAAATGGAATGCAAAATTGTACATGCAATATAATTTTCTTTTTAAAAAACAGCCTCACTGGGATTTTAATTTGCATACCATAAAATTTACCAATTTTAAATGTACAATTCAATGATTTTTGGAAAATCTAGTTATACAACTATGATCAGAATCTAGTTTTAGAATATTTTCACAAAATAGTTCTCCAAAAAATATCTCTTGTGCCTGTTTGCAGTTAATCCCCATTTCTATCCCTAGCCAGAGTCAACTCTAATACACTTTTTTTTTCTCTATGGTTTTTCCTTTTCTGGACATTTTATGCAGGTGGAATCACATAATACATGACCATTTGCATCTGGCTTCTTCATTTTTTGGTGGGGTCTTTGCCTGGTTTTGGTATTAGGGCGATGTTAGCTTCATAGAATGAGTTTGGGAGTATCCCCTCCTCCTCTATTTTTTTGAAAACTCTAAGGAGAATGGGTATTATGTCTTCCCTGTATGTCTGATAAAATTCCGAGGTAAATCCATCTGGCCCGGGGGTTTTGTTCTTTGGTAGTTTTTTGATTACCACTTCGATTTCGTTGCTGGTAATTGGTCTGTTTAGATTTTCTGTTTCTTTCTGGGTCAATCGTGGAAGGTTGTATTTTTCTAGGAAGTTGTCCATTTCTCCTAGGTTTCCCGGCTTGTTAGCATATAGGTTTTCATAGTATTCTCTAATAATTCTTAATATTTCTTTGTATTTTGATTTTTCCTTTCTCGTTTCTGATACTGTTGATTTGTGTTGACTCTCTTTTCTTCTTAATAAGTCTGGCTAGAGGCTTATCTATTTTGTTTATTTTCTCGAAAAACCAGCTATTGGTTTCATTGATTTTTGCTATTGTTTTATTCTTCTCAATTTTATTTATTTCTTCTCTGATCTTTATTATGTCCCTCCTTCTGCTGACCTTAGGCCTCATTTGTTCTTCTTTTACCAATTTCGATAATTGTGACATTAGATCATTCATTTGGGATTGTTCTCCCTTTTTTAAATATGCTTGGATTGCTATATACTTCCCCCTTAAGACTGCTTTTGCTGCATCCCACAGAAGTTGGGGCTTAGTGTTGTTGTTGTCATTTGTTTCCATATATTGCTGGATCTCCATTTTGATTTGGTCATTGATCCATTGATTATTTAGGAGCATGTTGTTAAGCCTCCATGTGTTTGTGAGCCTCTTTGCTTTCTTTGTACAGTTTATTTCTAGTTTTATGCCTTTGTGGTCTGAAAAGTTGGTTGGTAGGATTTCAATCTTTTGGAATTTTCTGAGGCTCTTTTTGTGGCCTAGTATGTGGTCTATTCTGGAGAATGTTCCATGTGCACTTGAGAAGAATGTATATCCTGTTGCTTTTGGATGTAGAGTTCTATAGATGTCTATTAGGTCCATCTGCTCTACTGTGTTGTTCAGTGCTTCTGTGTCCTTACTTATTTTCTGCCCAGTGGATCTATCCTTTGGGGTGAGTGGTGTGTTGAAGTCTCCTAGAATGAATGCATTGCAGTCTATTTCCCCCTTTAGTTCTGTTAGTATTTGTTTCACATATGCTGGTGCTCCTGTGTTGGGTGCATATATATTTAGAATGGTTATATCCTTTTGTTGGACTGAGCCCTTTATCATTATGTAGTGTCCTTCTTTATCTCTTGTTACTTTCTTTGTTTTGAAGTCTATTTTGTCTGATATTAGTACTGCAACCCCTGCTTTCTTCTTGCTGTTGTTTGCTTGAAATATGTTTTTCCATCCCTTGACTTTTAGTCTGTACATGTCTTTGGGTTTGAGGTGAGTTTCTTGTAAGCAGCATATAGATGGATCTTGCTTTTTTATCCATTCTATTACTCTGTGTCTTTTGATTGGTGCATTCAGCCCATTAACATTTAGGGTGACTATTGAAAGATACGTACTTATTGCCATTGCAGACTTTAAATTTGTGGTTACCAAAGGTTCAAGGTTAGCCTCTTTAGTATCTTATTGCCTAACTTAGCTCGCTTATTGAGCTGTTATATACACTGTCTGGAGATTCTTTTCTTCTCTCCCTTCTTATTCCTCCTCCTCGAATCTTCATATGTTGGGTGTTTTGTGCTGTGCTCTTTCTAGGAGTGCTCCCATCTAGAGCAGCCCCTGTAAGATGTTCTGTAGAGGTGGTTTGTGGGAAGCAAATTCCCTCAGCTTTTGTTTGTCTGGGAATTGTTTAATCCCGTCATATTTGAATGATAGTCGTGCTGGATACAGTATCCTTGGTTCAAGGCCCTTCTGTTTCATTGTATTAATTATATCATGCCATTGTCTTCTGGTCTGTAGGGTTTCTGTCTAGAAGTCTGATGTTAGCCTGATGGGTTTTCCTTTATAGGTGACCTTTTTCTCTCTAGCTGCCTTTAAAACTCTTTCTTTGTCCTTGATCTTTGCCATTTTAATTATTATGTGTCTTGGTGTTTTCCTCCTTGGATCCTTTCTGTTGGGGGTTCTGTGTATTTCCGTGGTCTGTTCGATTATTTCCTCCCCCAGTTTGGGGAAGTTTTCAGCAATTATTTCTTCTAAGATACTTTCCATCTCTTTTCCTCTCTCTTCTTCTTCTGGAACCCCTATAATACAGATATTGTTCCTTTTGGATTGGTCATACAGTTCTCTTAACATTGTTTCATTCCTGGAGATCCTTTTATCTCTCTCTATGTCAGCTTCTATGCGTTCCTGTTCTCTGGTTTCAATTCCCTCAATGGCCTCTTGCATCCTATCCATTCTGCTTATAAACCCTTCCAGAGTTTGTTTCATTTCTGCGATCTCCTTTCTGGCATCTGTGATCTCCCTCCGGACTTCATCCCATTTCTCTTGCGTATTTCTCTGCATCTCTGTCAGCATGTTTATGATTCTTATTTTGAGTTCTTTGTCAGGAATACTGGTTAGGTCTGTCTCCTTCTCTGGTGTTGTCTCTGTGATCTTTGTCTGCCTGTAGCTTTGCCTTTTCATGGTGATAGGAATAGTCTGCAGAACTGGGACGAGTGACGGCTGGAAGAACTTCCCTTCTTGTTGGTTCGTGGCCCTCCTCTCCTGGGAGAACAGCGACCTCTAGTGGCTTGTGCTGCGCAGCTGCGCGCAGACAGGGTTTCTGCTTCCTGCCCGGCTGCTATGGAGTTAATCTCCGCTGTTGCTGTGGGCGTGGCCTGGCTCGGGCAGCTGCTCCAAAGTGGTGGAGTTGCGTTGGAGCAGGAGCTGCTGGGAGGCTATTTATCTCCGTAAGGGGCCTCCCTGCTTCCTGCAGCCCAGGGCTTAGGGTGCCCAGAGATCCCCGGATTCCCTACCTCTGGATTAAGTGTCCCACCCTGCCCCTTTAAGACTTCCAAAAAGCACCCGCCAAAACAAAACAACGACCACTAAAAAAAAAAAAAAAAAAAAAAAAAAAATTTAAATTAAAAAAAAAAAAGTGGCTGCTCGTTTTTCTTTATTCTCTGGCGCCAGCCTCAGGCATCTGCTCACCGGTCTTGCTGCCCTGTTTCCCTAGTATTGGGTTCCCTATCCCTTTAAGACTTCCAAAAAGTGCTCGCCAAAACAAAACAGCAAAAAAAAAAAAAAAAAAAATTGGTCGCTCGCTTTTCTTATGTCCTCCAGCACCTGGCCTCCAGTGCCCGCTCACTGTTCTTGCTGCCCTGTTTCCCTAGCATCCAGGGCCCTCTGGGCACGTACTGTGTCTGCGCTCTGGCCCGGATGGCTGGGGCTGGGTGTTCAGCAGTCCTGGGCTCCGTCTCCCTCCCGCTCTGCCTGCTCTTCTCCCGCCGGGAGCTGGGGGGAGGGGCGCTCGGCTCCCGCGGGGCCGGGGCTTGTATCTTACCCCCTTCGCGAGGCGCTGGGTTCTGGCAGGTGCGGATGTGGTGTGGATATTGTCCTGTGTCCTCTGGTCTTTATTCTAGGAAGGGTTGTCTTTGTTATATTTTCATAGATATATGTGGTTTTGGAAGGAGATTTCCGCTGCTCTACTCACGCCACCATCTTCTGCCCCTCTTCTGCATCTGGCTTCTTCAATTAGCATAATTTTTTTAAAAGTTTATCCATGTTGTAGTATGAATCATAGTTTGTTGTTTTTATGTGCTAAATAGTATTCCATTGCATGGTTATAACACATTTTATTTATCCACTCACCAGTTGTTGGACATTTGGATGGTTTCTACTCTTTGGCAATTATGAATAATGCTATGAGCATTTGTGTGCAAGTCTTTGTGTGGACATATGTTTTCTTTTCTTTTTCTTCTTCTTTTTTTTTTTGAGTAGATAACTCAGCATGGAATTGCTGGTAATATGGCAAAAGTACATTTAACTTTTTAAGGAAGCACAAACTGGTTTTCAAAGTGGGTGTCTCACATTCTCACAAGCAGTTCATGAGGGTTCCAGTTTCTCCACATCCTCACCAATACTTATAATTCTGTGTATTTTCATTATAATCATTCTAGTGGCTGTGAAGTGATAGCTGCTTGTGGGTGAATTTGTATTTACCTAAAAACTAATGATAATGAACAATTTTTAATAAGTTTATTTGCCATCCATATATCTTCATATAGTTTGCTGGTTTTTATTGGGTGGTTTGCCTTCTTTTAGTTCATTTTGAGTGTTCTGGATACAAATCCTTTATCAGATATATGATTTGCAAATATCATATATACGAGAGCAAATATATAATCTGCACGTCTCAGTTTGTGGCTTGACTTTTCCCTCTCATAGAGTCTTTCTCAGAGCAGAAGTTCTTCATTTTGTGGAAGTGCAACATAACCATTTTTTTTTCCTATGGATTATCTTTTTGGTGCTTTAGAAATCTCTGCCTAATCCACTTTTTTCCAAAGATTTTCTTCTATATTTTCTTTTAGAGGTTTTGTGGTTTTAAGTTGTGCCTTTAGGTCCATGATCCAATAACTAAATTAATTAATTTTTGTATAGAATGTGTGGTATGGACTAAGTTTCTTATCATTTATTTATTTTTTTTGCATATTGATGACCAATTTTTCCAGCATCATTTGTTAAAAAGATTGTCATTCTCAACTGAATCACCTTTGCACTTTTGCTGCAAATCAGTTGACCATGGATGTATAGATCTCTTTCTGGATTCTCTGTGCCATGATCTATTCACCCATTTTGCCACCAATACCACACTGTCTTGATGACTTTATCCCAAGAATTCTCTACTGGAAGTGACATTATATGCTTGCTTGACTCCCTTCCTGGTTTGTCCTGGAAGTACAACCTAATAATCATTCACACTAATTCCCTATTTATGAGTCTTTTGTGGGTGACCTAGACTAAGCTATGAAAATAGTACACTGCCTGGAACATTATTAGTACTCACTAAATATTAGCTGTTATTATTACTATTATTGTTTTTGTTAACTTTCCTTACCCCTGGGGGACACCCTTTTACAAAAGTGAGAAATTATGTCAGGTTTTTTATAGCCTTATGGTAGAATTTAACTATCTTAATATAATATTATCTTTGATTAGTATTGTAAGAATGGACTGTGATCATTCAAAGTAACACATAATGTAGCACTGTTTTTACCCTGTGAAATCACTAATCTTGATTCCACAGATCATAGTCTCAGCAGAAGGAGGAAAAAATAAAACAGAACAATCATCAATGTTCTCTGGAGTGATCACCCCAGGACCAATACAGATTGAAAATATAAGTATTAAAAACCAGTGCCAAAGACACAAGATGGGGAGTCTCAGGGGAGGTTGGAAAATCCACGGAGAGCACAGACTCTCTGTAACAATGCAATGGAAGCTAATGCTTGCGGTGTCTGACCTGTACCTTCTCAAAGATCCAGAGATAAAGGGATTATACTTAGCATCAGCTCTGATGTGAGGATCATGTCCAATTTGGGTCTTTACAACTTAGAAGAGATATAACAAAGTAGAAAAGGGTTCAGAAAAGAGCAGAGAAACCGTCAAATAACAGCAAATTCAACCTCTGAGGAAAGGTTAAATGAATTTGGGTTGTTTGCCCAGAGAAAGAAAGGCCAAAGGTTTACTTAATACCTGTCTTCAAGAATTTAAAGTTGGTATCTGAGGAGATATTCCATGCTCCCAGCAAACAGAACTAACCATGCCGCTGCCCCCCAAAAACGTAAAGAATTTAAGACTTAGGATAGATTAAGAAATTGGGATTCAAAATAGCAAGAATTTCCTGATTCAGGAGTAACTAAGGTTTGCAAAAGTCTGCTCCTGATAGTGGAATTTATATTCTTAGTATTCTGTAAAACACAGCACAATGCCATAAATTATCAGAAATGGATGTTTTTCAACATGGCTGAAAATCCATGAAGGCTCACATAATTAATGTGATTAGATCTAATTTGAGGTGCCACTGTTATAGCTGCTGTTCAGATAGAATTTGACATGCTGGGGACTATGCCAGACTCTCAAAACACACCAAAAGTTGGTGGCGTAATATGATTATTTCCTCATGTGAGCTTGGGTAGTTCAGCTTTAAGCTGCAGACGCTGAATGTTTGTCATAGGACCTAGGTAAAGGGGAAACAGTTACCTCGCAGAAAGCACCCCTAATGGTGATGAGTGAAATGCAAGAGAGCAAGCAAGCTCCTTTGCACAATCACACATCAGGCCTTGCCTCACGTCTACTAACATCTCAGTCGTCAAACTCAAAGTCAAGAGAAAGGAAGTATATACAATCTGTCTGTGGGAGGCGCTACAGAGATGCAAGGCGAAGGCTATGGATACAGACTGGAGTGGAAAATTGGGGCCAGCACCTACCTCCTGCAGAGAGAGGAAAGGTCAGCTTACACAGGTGGCTCAGACCTGAAGGACCAGAATGGTTCATGGAAGTACATTCTTGCTTGCTTGGCTGGACTAATCTTGATTCCACATGTTGGCCATGGAAATGGCCTTGCCCCTGGATCCTGCTTTAGAAGGGGATGACCAGAGGCCAGGCCATGAGCCAAGGATTACTCTGGGCTAGAACAGCATCTCTATCTTTCCCCTTCCTCCATATCCCCCCAAAGCAAAAATTCATCCACCTCCTATGTTTTTAGTATGAACTAATGATACTACAACCTACCCAGTCATTCAGTTTAGAAACCTCAACTTCATTCTTGATTCCTTCTTTTTCTTCATCCCCTCACCCAATTTATTTTAAGTTTCTTAAATCGACATCTGAAATGACAGACTCTCCCACTCTCTCTGCTACCTGCCTCTTTGAGACTCTCCTTGTCTCTCACTGAATTACTGAAGTGACCCTAATTGGTCTGTTTGCCATGGTCTTTCACCTCCCCAATCCATCCACTACATTGCAGTTAATTTCCTTTGGAAAAAGCAAATCCGATTATACCAAAACTTGCTTAAGCAAAGTCAAAGGATAAAATTTTTTTTAAGGGGAAAAAGTCCCCAAATCTTTATCATGACATTCAAGAACCTCTAAAATCTTGCTCTCTTCCCAGCTTCAGCTCATCTCAACTCACCTGTACTCTGTGCACACTGGGCTGTGCATTCTTTATGTACCAGTCACTTCAATCACCTAGAGTATTTGTCCCTGCTGTTTCCTATGCTCAAAATGCCTGTCTGTACATCCTCTGCTGGACCCAAATT
The DNA here is from genome assembly GCF_030020395.1 of Manis pentadactyla. Lineage (NCBI taxonomy): Eukaryota > Metazoa > Chordata > Mammalia > Pholidota > Manidae > Manis > Manis pentadactyla. Next base: position 24,282,987 of record NC_080021.1, on the reverse strand, counting down.
CCTCATCATTATCCTCAAACATCACTGTCCTTTCAGAATGAATCATTCTCTCCTCTGTTTTCCCATGATGCTTTGCTCATCATGCTATCATAGTGCAGACCTCACATGAATGTATATCTATTGCTTATGCACAGAAACTTCAGGAAGAAGAGCATCAGTCACTCCTGCACAATAGAGAAAACTCTTCAGCTGGAAGCTGTTCTTTCCCTTCCTGAGGTCCAGGGTGTTCTACAGAACCCCTCCATCACTGAACTTCAGCAGAGACAAGGGATCGATATGGCTGTGACAGACAGTAGTGCCGAGCAGGCACTGGAGGGAAGTGAGAATCCTAAGGTCCGGCACTGCACACACTGTGTAATAGCAGATTAGGAACGATAATAGCGGACTATCTAGAGAACACTTAAAACCTGAACCTTGAGAGCAATAGCAGGAAAAGAGAAAGACAATCCTCTATAATACTATGTCAGCCCTGGAATAAAAAAGTAATCAAATGGCCTAACATGGAACCAGTTCTGGACTCCAAAGGGACTAAGAAGACAGACATAGAACCTGGAGATAAGCTGGGAAGAACTAGACCCCACCATGATAATGACATCTCCTTGGGTGACGCTGCTCGCAAAGCCCACACACTGTCATTAAATTTTAATTAGCTTTGTATATTAGTTATGGCTTAGTTATTAAACGTTAATGCTGTATATACCTGTGTCATCAACACACATATATTTGTTAGTATCTATTTAGTGTATTACATCTAATCTATTTTTAGGTGTGGGTTCCATCAGACTAATCTTTTTCATTGTTTTTATTAAGTCCTGAGTAGAAAACTCCGTTGAATTTTACCAAAGTTGGACCCGACTCTAAATTAACACAGCAATCTAATGGTCAGAGCACAAAGACAGGATGCATCATTTCAGAAAGGGCTGGCTGAACAACATCTTTCCTTTTTGGGAGGACATATGTACTGATAGTTCCTAATACAGTGTCTTAAAGTTCTTCAGAGTTCTTTTCAGTTGTGAGGGCTGCCAAACCAGACATCATGTTGTACTCACTGTAGAACCTAGCATTGAGTCTGGCACACAGTAGGTACTCCATCAGTGCTCACTGACCTGAATTACACTGGCACGAGGAGGGTGCCCACTGATGCACCCCAGCCCACACTGAAAATGGACTTGCTCGGGGAGGCAGTGCCTCAGGGTGCTCCCTCACTGCTGCATGCAGTCAATGGAGCACAGGGTGGGGAGGGTGCCTATAGTAGAGATTTCATTATTTTTCCACAACACACCTTAGCACTTTTCTAGTCTGTCCAGCTTCAAGGAGGATGAATAATTAAAAGTAAATGATATGCGTCCAAATCAGCAATGTTCATGCACACAGAGCTGACTTAAGGTGAAGCAACCTAAATGTTTTATGCTGCTTTTAGATATTTTTTCCTTCTCATTCTTCAGTTAATCCACTTAGTGGAGTGAAATTATATGTGTCACAAGGACAGAAGTAAATCCATGCATTTCTATCCCGCACCAAATTCCTTTTGTGCCATAGAGCATACCTACTTTTTATATATGTAGCATTAACACATGATTTACCTTCTGCTTTATGTAATGTATAATCTCAAAGTCACTCTCCTGTTTCAGTTGAAGGCAGGAAATACTATGAAATGGGACTAAACCTGCCTGAAATTAGCTGGAGAATCCACTGCACCCATTCTTCCATCTCAGGCAGGGTTGCTCTGCAGCTCAGTGACCATAAAAAGACCCACTGACAGCAACCCCATTCCTTTCAGTGGCATTTTACATGGCAATAATAATGAAAACATACAGTTACTCAAGCCAACACAGAGCAAAACATTTGTGGTATAAGGTAATATCAGATTGTATTCCTGTGAAAATACACCCTATATCACTTGCTTGGATCCAAATGTCTTTCAGCCAACTTGCTTAAGATGTTGATGCCACTTTCTGTGGGTGGAAGAACAGGACTGAGGTTTCCTTTTGTGTTTCAGAGGTTAGTTGGAGACATCCAAGGATATCAAGGCTCCAGTGGGCCAGAGCACCAGATGTTTTGAAAGGGCCCTATGTATATACTAGTCCAAGAAAACTCTTACACTCAGTACTTTTTAACTAGCTGCAAACAAAAATACTATAAATCATGGCAAAATGCTGGGAGAAGAGATGAAAAATGCTTTGCTATAGGGTTCTGAATAGAGTGACAGAACGGCCAGATGGAGGGAAGGAGCAAAGAATCAAACAGCTACTGATCATCTACTCTTTGCAGTCAGCAGTATTTGACATAAATATATGAATGAATCAATGGAGTATTTTGTTAGATAACCAAGGGGTCAGTATGATGTTTGACCTTTAGAAATGGGGAGGAGAGAACATTCCAGTTAGAGGAAAAAATATAGGCAATAACATAACAGCAAGGAAATTCATTGTGATATGGGAGGAAAGTCAAGTGGTTTTGTACGACTTGTAGAGGTTTACATAGAGTAGGAGTGGCTAAGGTACACTGAAGTCATGCTTTATCAGGACTATACAGTCAAGAGGAGAAACTTACATTTAATTCAGGGAAAGCAATCAAAATTGGGACATGATGTGATTTGAATAGGGCTTCTGGAAGATGAATGTGTTCTTGCAGTTACATACAAGGCATCGGGCCAGAAAGACTTGGGCTCCAGTGTTAGTTTCACCAGTTATAAACTGAATGACCCTGTGCATGTTAATTAATCACTCTGAGCCTCATATTTCTCATCAGTAAAATGGAGATAATAAGCCCACCTTGAATGTACACACCCACGGACATGAAGAACTGTAGGATGGCCACCGCAAGGGGAAGATGGTCAGGAATGTGTCTGGGGAAGAGGTCACAAATGAAACACCAGCTTTTGCTGAAACAAATACAGCAAAAGGTTAACATTGTCAATTCCAGTGTTGAGAACATTTATATTACTTTCAACTTTTCTAAATGTTTGAAATATTTCATGAAAAAGAAAAAACAAGCCCAATTTGCAGTCATGGTTTTTGGACATAATATTTATCAAGTGTGTGATACAGGCTCTGGCATACAGCAGGTTTTCATAAATGAAAGCTATTTCATTCTTGTTTTTACAATGTTACAAAGAAGGGCAGTGGAATGGAAAATATAGGATGAAAAGAAATGGCAGAATAAAACCATAGGGTGTGGAAGATGTCCACTTAGAGCCATATGGAATAATATGGACTAGATGTGTCTTCCCACTTAACTGAAAATATGGACAAATACGTGAAGCAAAAATTTTTCAAGTGAGTGGACTTCAGACAATGAAGGGCAGTATTCTCAGAGAGATGGGAAGCTATGACTGCCCTAGCTTATTGCTTGGAGGGAGTTTCCAAGCCTTGGAGCAGAAAAGAGAACTCAGGTGGATCCCAGGCATCTTCCTGAGTTGAGGAGCTAATGACAGGAGGACAGGGAGGTCAGGATCCCAGGCCTCCAAAGTTTGCATGGGAAAATACATGAGAAGAGTGAACTGCACGAAGAGAGGATACCCCTTGTGTACTGAACTGAGTAATCATCAGCACCTGCATATAAGAAGACCACCTCAGATGTATAAACCATCCAAAAGGTTAAGAAGAAACAGTCCTTAAGATCTCATACAGGATCAGGAAGGTTGCATGCTCACCTAAGCAAGAATAGAAAGTGTCCCAATTCATTAGGCATAAAGTAGAGTACTGAGCGAGTTTTACTTTGCTAGTGGGGAAAACTTAATCCTGGGCTAAGCGCTTCTCCTGGATCTGCTTAACAAAACTTTACAGCAAAATCCAGAAGAACCAAACCATTTCCAGTTTCCAAGTAACTTAACCATATTCCAGGACAAAGCTCACAAATATTTATAGGAATATAAAAATAGACAGAACACAACAAGGTAAAACTCACAATATTCAGTGATTAACCTGGCAAAAGATGAATAATGTCTGTATTCTGAAAACTCTAAAATGTTGTTGTGGTTAATTTAAGCAGACTTGAAAAATGGAGAGATATATCATACCTGTGGATATAAAGCCTTGGTATTTTAGTATATCAGCTTTCTCCAAGTTCATCTTCAGATTCAATGCAATCCCAGTCAAAATCCATAAAATTTGTGTGGAACTGCAGCAGACCTAGAATAGCCAATATATGACTTCCAAAATGAAGAACAAACATTACACTTCTTGATCTCAAGACTTCAAAATCGTGAAGTTACATCAATGACAAAATGGTGTCATATTAACATCAATGTAGACAAATTGTACAAAATGGAAGGTCCAGAAATCAAAACAGGAAGACCCATGCATATGTGGCCAATTGATTTCAACAAAGTGAAGAAAGAGTTTCACTGGAGTTTCCAACAAACGGTGTGGAACAATTCGCTATCCATATGCAAAAGGACAAAAAGAATTTTGATCTATACCTCAAGCCATATATAAAAATTGACTGAAAATAGATCATAGACCTAAATGTGAAGACTTTAATTACACAACCTCTGTAAGGAAACATAGGAGAAAATCTTCATCACCTTAGATGAAGCAAAATTTCTTAGATAGAACACCAAAAGCATGATCTATAAGAGAAAAAAATAGACCTCATCAAAATTATGAGCTTCTCTTAAAAAGACACTGTGAAGAGAATGAAAAGATTAATCACAGTCTGGGAGGAAATATTTGTAGATCAAATATCTGGTAAAGAGCTTGTATCTAGGATATGTATAAAGATCCCTCAAAATTCAATAATAATTAATTACCATTAATGATTACTGGTCTTAATTTGTTTAGCAAATAAATTAGAATTTAGCAAAAGAGTTAGGTACTTCACAAAGAACACAAATAGCAAATAACCACAAGAAAAGGTCTATATTATTTTTAAAAATGCAAAATTACTTCTAGTGATAGAAAGCAGATTGTGGTTTGCCTGGGATATGGGTAATGGGAACAGGTGGAAAGGTGAGCCTGAGGCAACTTTTAAGGGTCATGGTTATGTTCACTATCTTGTATGTTTCATGGATATATACATATATCAAAACTTATCAAATTATACACTTCAGCTGCAGTTTATTTTATGTTGATTGTACACCAATAAAGGCATTAGAAAAATTATAGGGAATATGCTTTTATTGGCAGGAAAGAAAGGAAGAAATCCAAGATAATGTCAAGGTTTCAATTCTGGGTGACTGATGAATATGGTGGCTCTCAGAAGGAGAAGAGAGAGGAAAAGAAAGAGATTGGTAGAGGGTAATGATGACTTTATTTGGGACATGCTGACCTTGAATCTTGATGGGATATTCAGGTGGAGACATCCAATAGGCAGGGGAAATCAAAGTCTAGACTTTTTAAGAGGCATGGGCTGCAGATAAGATAGAGGAGATCCCTCCACAAAAGTTATTGAATTCAAATGGATGAGATTGCTAAGGAGAAGTGAAAGTTCATGGAACTTTGAGGAATTTCTACAACATGGTAGAGGATGAGAAAATAGTCATAGTAAGCTGGAGGCAACAGCTGGTAAGGTAGGGAACGCAGTAATGAGCAAGGTCACCAATTCAAGGCAGGGGAGGGTTTCAGGTTAAAGGGTCTCCAGTATCAACTACAGTTGATTAAAGTTGAGGGGGATGAAGATGGAGAAAAAGATGGTAGGTTATTATTATCCAAGCTTAAAACACAAAAACAAAACCCTGTTTTGGTAGGATAGTAAAGACTGAAGTATGATTGTGAGAGCTTCAATATTAATTGAATTTAAATAAATAAACAGGCACATATAACCTCTACCATTATTTTTTAAGAATGTAGGTGGCAAGGTGGTTTGTAGAGATGCAGGGTCAATGAAAATATTTCATTTTAAAGTTTAGATAATGTAAGCATATTTTCAGAGGGAGAAAAAGCAACATAGAGTGAGAGTGTAGATACAAGTCAGGACAAATTAAACACAGTGGTTCTCATACTTGGCTACACATCAGAATCACGTAGGGATCTTTAAAGAAATACTGATGCCTTTCTGAGTCAAAACAACATCTCTGGCTGGAGCAAAATCTGGGTGGCTTCAATCTTCTCAAAGTAGGGAGCAAGAGAAGTGATGAAGGGAAAGGGTCCCCTGTACAATGTTCCAAAGCCTCTCCTACATTGGAATTGAATGGCCCTTCTTCATACAAGGAGGAGTAAGATGGAGAAGAGTGAAGAGTGATTCCTTCCCCCACTTTTTGGTATTTTTTATGGTCAGGAGACACTTTCTATGGCTTTTGTCCATCAACTCCCATTTATATTTATTATTCAGTGTCAAGGTCAATGACTGAAATGTGAGCCCTTCAAAGAGAAATGTAATTTTGAAGCATCTCTTCTTATGCCTTCTCTGGATTTTGAAGGTCACTCCAGCCAGTTTCTGCTTCAACTGTAGCAAAGTTAGAGCTATCAAGGAGGCCCAGCCAGCCACACCACTGTCAAGGGTCACCCCAAGCAATAAAACTGTGCAGGTCAACCCTGGTCCCTATTCTCCAACCTGAAGAGGGTCAGGCTGTATTGTCTTGTCTTAAAGACCCTAGGTTAATAAAATACCTAGGAATAAACCTAACCAAGGAAGTGAAAGACCTATACCCTGAAAACTATAAGACACTCTTAAGAGAAATTAAAGAGGACACTAATAAATGCAAATTCATCCCATGCTCTTGGGTAGGAAGAATTCATATTGTCAAAATGGCTATCCTGCCTAAAGCAATCTACACATTCAAAGCAATCCCTATCAAAATACCAACAGCATTCTTCAACAGACTGGAACAAATAGTTCTAATTCATATGGAACCACAAATGACCCCAAATAGCCAAAGCAATCCTGAGAAGGAAGAATAAAGCAGGGGGAATCTCACTTCCCAACTTCAAGCTCTACTACAAAGCCACAGTAATCAAGACAATTTGGAACTGGCACAAGAACAGACCCATAGACCAGTGGAACAGAATAGAGAGTCCAGATACCAACTCAAGCATATATGGTCAATTAATATACTGTAAAGGAGCCATGGATATACAATGGGGAAATGATAGCCTCTTCAACAGCTGGTGTTGGCAAAAGTGGACAGCTACATGTAAGAGAATGAAACTGGATTACTGTCTAACCCCATACACAAAAGTAAACTTGAAATGGATCAAAGACCTGAATGTAAGTCATGAAACCATAAAACTCTTAGAAAAAAATATAGGCAAAAATCTCCTGGACATAAACATGAGCAACTTCTTCATGACCATATCTTCCCAGGCAAGGGAAACAAAAGCAAAAATGAACAAGTGGGACTATATCAAACTAAAGAGCTTCTGTATAGTAGAACAAAAAGGCATCCTACAGCATGGGAGAATATATTCATAAATAACATATCTGATAAGGGGTTGACATCCAAAATATATAAAGAGCTCATGCACCTCAACAAACAAAAAGCAAATAATCCAATTAAAAAATGGGCAGAGGATCTGAACAGACACTTCTCCAAAGAAGAAATTCAGATGGCCAACAGGCACACGAAAAGATGCTCCACAGTGCTAGTCATCAGAGAAATGCAAATTAAAACCACACCAGTTAGGATGGCCACCATCCAAGAGACAAACAACAACAAATGTTGGCGAGGATGTGGAGAAAGGGGAACCTTCCTACACTGCTGGTGGGAATGTAAACTAATTCAACCATTATAGAAAGCAGTATGGAGGTTCCTCAAAAAGCTCAAAATAGAAATACCATTTGACCCAGGAATTCCACTCCTAGGAACTCACCCTAAGAATGCAGGAGCCCAGTTTGAAAAAGACATATGCACCCCTATGTTTATCGCAGCACTATTTACAATAGTCAAAAAATGGAAGCAACCTAAGTGTCCATCAGTAGATGAATGGATAAAGAAGATGTGGTACATATACACAATGGAATATTATTCTGCCATAAGAAGAAAACAAATCCTACCATTTGCAACAACATGGATGGAGCTAGAGGGTATTATGCTCAGTGAAAAAAGCCAAGTGGAGAAAGACAAGTACCAAATGATTTCACTCATCTGTGGAGAATAAAAACAAAGAAAAACTGAAGGAACAATATAGCAGCAGACTCACAGAACCCAAGAATGGACTAACAGTTACCAAAGGGAAAGGGACTGGGAAGGATGGGTGGGAAGGGAGGGGTAAGGGGGAAAAAGGGGCATTACAATTAGCACACATAATGTAGGGGGGGCACGGGGAGGGCTGTGTAACAGAGAAGACAAGTAGTGACTCTATAGCATCTTACTACATTGATGGACAATGACTGTAATGGGGTATGTGGGGGGGATTTGATAATGAGGGGAGTCAAGCAACCATAACGTTGCTCATGTAATTGTACATTACTGATAAAAAAAAAAGAGACCCTACACTGCTTTGCATGTTGTGTTCTTTTATCTGTTTCTGGTTGATTTTCAAGTTCTTTCAACATTGCAAGCTTATACTCTTTGCTGTTAGCAGGTGACTGGCTGTCTCACAGAGATGTGGAATGGTTTGGAGGAAAGTCCATGGGCTTTGATTGAGACAGACCAGTGCTCAAGTGAGTGTTCTAGATCTTACATGCTGTGACTAAGCATCTTAATCTCCAGGCCTAGTTTTAGTTCTTTAGGTCTGTAAAATCGGAGTATATAATGCTTATATTTGTGTTTGTGTTTACATAAAAAGTAGAAATTCTCTGTGTCTCTCTGTCCCTATCTATCAACCTATCTAACGACTTAACCATCTGCTCTCCTACCTTCTATTGACCAGGAGGACTGAAGCATAGTGAATTGTGAGTACCCAGTAAACACTAGCAGTTATTAGTATCTTTTCCCTGTTTTTAAATGTACTTACACTGTATTAGACCAGTAGCTCTCAAAATATGCTCCCCAGATCAGAAGCATCAGTATAATCCAGGAACATGTTAGAAATGCAAATTATCCTGCTCAGACCTACTGGGTCAGATACTCTGTGGGAGGGGCCCAGTGACCTGAGTTCTACCAAGTTCTCCAGGTAATTTGCATGCATGCTACAGTATGAGAACCACTTCCTAGATTACTGGGCTTGTTGAAATAAATGGACAATGAGGGAGGGCTTTTTATTATGCTTTGTAATTCTCAGCTGTGTTTGAGATAGCTAAGGTTTCCACCTTACAGAACCAGCAGTAGGTGTCCCTTGTAGTACACACTATACCACACAGTTCTTTATTATTTAGTGACATTGATTGAGTGCATGTTTTATGCCAGGCGTAGGTTTTAACCAATGGTTTTTAATGACTTGTGTTGTTCCCTGACCATTTTATTTGCTGTACCTATATTTCTAAGCTGATTTATGTGCTCTCAGAAGGCAGGAACACAGGGTCTTACATAGCATTTGCATATGACATTGTGCCAAATACATTATTACCTCCTGCTAACTGATAGGGGCTGAGAGACTTTTCTCCTTTCTGAGAAATGGGAAAGTTCTGAAAAATGTTTTATCCTCTTTCCTTTATGGTTTGAAACATGGTAAGTGACATAGTCAAGTCCAGCCTTGCTTTCTATTTATCTTTGGATTTGTCCTTGAAATATGACCACTTGGTGGTACCTTGGCTTCTGGGTTGGTACACTGGGTTTCTTAACTTCATCCGATTTCAGTTCCATGCAATAAATAATAGCCATTTTAGCTAGAGTTTTAGCTATGAATAGCTTCTCTCCCCATAACTTCATCTTATATTTATTGCCTAAAATGATAGATTGAAAGTCATCACCTAGCAACTGGCACATTTTTCTCTTGTGGTCTAGTTACTTGTAATGATTGACTATTGCTGTCGCTTCATTTGCTTGTCCTGGTCAAAAATGGATATAACGAGTCTATAAATAGAGTTCCATTTACATACTCTCAAGTTTATCAGTGAAACTTAGTGAAATGAGTTCATTTGTACAAAATACATTGTCTATCAACTTTTATTTCTCATATTCTCAAAAGGAGTAGCCGATTCAAGCCTATCTAGAATTTTACACTCACAGGGCTTTATTACTTCTGTTATCTCAAACCCCAGATCTCCTATTGGAGACTGACTTTTGTGTCTGTGAAGAAAACAACTAAAACTCAGAGCAAGAAAGAACACAAAAATTTTTATATTGCTTCATGTTCATTTCTCGTATAGTGCTCTGTCACAAAAAAAAATTAATGCTTTGTACTTTAAAAGAGCCTTTCATCCAAAAACCTCAAAGAACTTTATAAATAAGTAAGCATGATTATTCACATTTACAGGTTGGGAATGATGCACACAACTCTTAAGAGAGCATTGTGCATCACTGCCAAATTCAAAAAGTTCATTTTAATTAACTGCATATAAAATCAGTTTATTTGGTATTTATCAATATGCATAGTAGGTTCCTCTAGGCCTCCACAGACCCTGGATATTAACAAAGTTACAATAAGGGTAAGCTCAAGTGTTTCTGGTTCTTCCCTCCTACATCATTCAAGACCTCAGCTTCCTGCAAAGCGCCCTGTTTGTATCTGGGTGTCCTGGAGAGCATCCCTTCTGTGCTCGTGGACCATTCATCCCTGCTGGGCCTCCTCTGCTTCACTGAGCATCAGTTTCAATCTGGTGCCAAAATGCAGTTTTCTCCCATTGCTCTACTAGACACCGTCACCAAGTTAATAGTGCCCCACTAGGCGCCCGGGTTGCACAGTGCCCAGTGGCCTGCAGTGACGTGGGAGAGAGGCCCTCTTCCTGTTGTGTCAGGTTCTGTTGGGAGGCAGTTCAAAGCAGAGTGTCTTGAGCCCTAGTGTTTTATACATGGCTTTTCTCTGCAAAGGTTCTATCACGTTATACTTTTCCTTATGCAGGGCTGGGCTCAGAGAAGTGGTCCAATGCCAAACGTCATGCTGGACTCAGAACTTTGCATGTTCAGTGGTCTTATCTTCTTATCTGAGGTTGAGGTTCTCCGAAGATTTTACGTTCAGCAGATGAATCCCAAGGCCTGGCTGAGTGTATCACTCCAGGTCCTGGTGAATGAGGGCGGTGTTCTTATGCTCACTGATCAGCCCCCCAGATGACACAGCAGGTGTGATACGGAGCAGAGCACAGTATCCAGCACAGTACGGGGCAAGGCCCTGCCGTGGCCAGGATGATCAGGACAGCAAGACCACTCTGTGATCACACTGGACCCCCAGCAGAACCATGAACATTGTCTGAGCTACAAAATGGCCAAGCATTTTAGCTAGAGATGAGGAATGCTATCAGGAAGTGGGGCCAGTCCTATGATTGGTTATCTGTCTAAATCTTATCTAGAATAGGGAGCAATGAGGTGAGGCCAGAGGTGTAACTGGTAAAGAAGGGGCTTTTGCCTCACTTTCCCACAACTTCCAGTCCAGAGTGAAGCCTCTCCCTTCTCTAGCCCTTCCCCAAATTACCCACTTCCAACTCCAATCCTAGAGACAGGTCGTCTCTAACAGCCCCTCTTTAGGACTCCCCAGGGTTCTCTGTGGTGCACATTCTTGTCCACGATAATGAGCAATAAACCCAGAAGTTCAACTGCAGAGGTACTCCTGGAGGTCTTGGGCTGGCGGGCATTGGTACCCCAGCAAGAACATCAATGGCCCCCTGCCCTCTGGTGTGTTGTTGGGTTTGGCCAATGGGAGGAACCAGCAGAAAATGGAGGATGAGATGGACAGGGGTTGGAGTATTTATTGCCCCATCAGCATCCCTCTCTCCCTCTGCATCCTCGCCACACTCCAGGGGCCACACCAGCTGCCCGTGTTCCTGGCCCTCAGATGCCACACCTGGTATTGTTGGCCTCCCTAGATTCTGACCGTGCCTGTGTATGTAGTCTCTTTCTTAAAAGCCCTTCAGCTATTCAATTTGATTTATCACTGGGACAGAGCTTGCTTATTGGATCTCCTCATTACTCTTTGACCCTTTTCTCTCAGGATGAGTTCTTTCCGAGATACATTCTTCAGCCATCAGCCAGGCAGAATCATGCTTTGACAAGTTCTCCCTTTTGCTGCTCTGTCAAATTTAATTAATAGTTTAGGAAAGATCCTTAGAAATTGTTAAATTCCAAGATCAGCTGACTGGCAGGTCTCTCCTTTCCTTTTCTGACTACTGAGTCCGAAAAGTGCACACCAGTCGTGGAAATCAAGTCCCAGAAGAAAAAATGTAGAATGATGAAGACATATGTATGTACGGTCAACTCATTTTCACTATAAAGAAAATACAGACTATTAAGCAAACCCATCAATGGCTCTAATCATGGATTACCTAAGAGATCACCCTTACCTACACATTCAAAAATGTTAAGCATTTTCACTTTTTTTTTCTTTTAAAACCAGTAGCTGACTGATTATAAAGTCCAGAGAACATGGTAAAGAACTCTTTGGTGGAAGCTACTCCACAAATGCAGATCCTGGCATAGTATTTTAACTTTTAGCACACTATTTGTTCTCCTTGTGACTTAGTTTGGTTTTATTGCTATTTTATCAAAAATGATATAATTTCTTTTTAAATATGTGACTTTGAAAAGCTTTCCTGTAGAAGCAGTAGTTTCAAAATTACAAGTTGGGGCTACATTTCTTTGTTCTTATGGAAATACCTCTTCATTCATACAATGTAAGACAATAAGATTTGCTTAAAGGAAATCATTTTATAGCCATGCTTCCGGAGCAAGTTGAGTCCAGTCAGCTGCACCAATGTTATCAGCAGAATCCTGTGATCACAAGGGCTCTTTCAGGGAAACCTAAGGATAGTTCTACAGGGATTTTGAAGAGGGAATACGTTTAGTTTCTGAGTTAGTTTAATAGTAATTTTAAGAAAAAGAAAGGGTGGGGAAGAGAAGAGAGGAATTTCTCAATTCTGTGTGGTCCAGTAGCCAGCTTTATTTTAATTAAATTTGTATACTGTGTAGTTTAAGTAAATGCTTATGTTACGAAGATGCAAATTTTGCATGAATTTAAAGATTAAACATGGGACTTTCAAGGAAATTTCAGTTTTGTGGTAGGCTGCTTTGGCTATGCTCTCAGACCCCGAGGGAACAGTTAAACTTCTGTATCTGCTTTTAGGCAATCTCTTCAAGTTATGCCCATTATACAGAAGGTCATCAGTTCATTTGAGATTTGGAGAGGCACACGTGACTCACTAGCTGTGTGACGTAAGTTACTTAAACTCTCTAAGCCTCAATTTACTCATCTGAGGAAATAGGTATACACTGAACTTGTGATCTCGTTATAATTAAATACTTAGCTTACTTAGCACAGTTCTGGGCCCAATGTATGCTAGCTATTATCATTCTTATAATTACTGCAGATGTGTTAGTTTAATATTTTGATTTGAAAACTAATATCCCTTATAAAATATGAAGGGGGCTTAAAGTCATCTTTACACCTGTTATCATATTCTATGGATCAGTGTGTACCTTGCAAATTCTTTTCTAGGAACACATCAGCTATTTCCAAATAATAAAATAGGAATTAATTAAGTGTAACTTTTAGAGGAGTTATGTAAGTTATGCTAAAGTAAAAATAAACCCAACCCTTTACATTTCTGGTTAATTGATTTTGACAAGGATATCAAGGCAATTCAACAGGGGAAAGTAGTCTTTTTAATGAATGGTTCTAAGATAACTTAATACCCATGAAAAATGAAAAACAATATAGTTGGGTTCTTACTTCACACAGTATACAAAAATGAACTAAAAATGGATCATAGACCTAAATGCAAGTGCTAAAACTATAAAAATGTTTGACAATAACATACGAGTAAATCTTCACAACCTTAGGTTAGGCAATAGTTTCTTGAACAGGACAGCTATGAACTAATAGAAAAAAATATATTGGTCTCTGTCCCCTGCCTCTGCCACAGAGCTTCTAAAACTCTTGCAATTTCCTAAGTGATGAAGGCACTGGGAGTATCTTTTGTTCTAATATTTGGTATTTGACTGTTTTCTGACACAGAGCTCCTAAATCCTTTGGAATTTCCTGGGCAATAGGAATATCATTTGTTTTAATGAGGAAATGTTTGGTGGGCTCCTGGATGGGAGCTGGTCAGCAGAAAGACAAGCCATGAATAGAAGCTTAGAACTTTCTGCACTATCTCCTATTCTCCAAGAAAGGGAGGGGGCTAGAAACTGAATTAATGATAAATTATGACAACATGATGAAGCCTCCATAAAAATTCCTGAAGTATGTGGTTTAGAGAGCTTCCAGTATATTTGGCGAACATACCCATGTACCAGGCGGGTAGCACGTCTTAGCTCCATGGGGGCAGAAGCATCTGAGCTCAAGACTCCCCCACATATCTTTTCATCTGGTTGTTCATATGTGTCCTTTATTATACCCTTTGCTAGTAAACCAGCAAATGTCAATAAATGTTTCTCTGAGTCCTGTGAGCCCCTATAGCAAATTATTTGAACCCAAGAACATACAGTGGGGAAAAGATAGTCTCTTCAATAAATGGTGTTGGTGAAACTGGACACCTACATGCAAAAGGGTGAAACTGAACCATTCATACCATATATAAAAATAAACTCAAAATGGATTAAAGACATAAATGTAAGATGGGAAACCATAAAATTCCTAGAAGGAAACACAGCCAGTAAACTCTTGGAAGATCGACAGAGCAATAATTTTTTAGATGTTTCCTCAGGTAACGGCAACAAAAGAAAAAATAAACAAGAGGGATTACATCAAACCAAAACACTTTTGCACAGCAAAGGAAGCCATCAACAAAACAAGATGACAACCTAATGAATGGGAGAAGATATTTGCAAATGATGTGATCAATAATGGGTTAATATCTGAAATATATGAAGAACTCACATAACTCAATATCAGGAAGCAAAAACAAAAACAAAAACGAACAATCCAGTTAAAAAATGGGCAAAGGACCTGAATAGACATTTCTCCAAAGAAGACATACAAATGGCTATCAGACACATGAGAAGATACCCAACATCACCAATCATCAAGGAAATGTAAATCAAAACCACAATGTGATATCATCTCACATCTTTTATCAGAAAGACAAGAAATAACAAGTGTTGGCAAAGATGTAGAGAAAAGTGAACCCCCATGTGTTGCTGGTGAGAGTACAAAATGGTGCAGCCACTAAGGAAAACAGTATGGAGGTTCCTCAAAAAATTGACAATAGAACTGCAATAAGATCTAGCAATTCCACTTCTGGGTATTTATCTGAAGAAAACAAAAATATTAATTCAAAAAGAAAATAACACCTTTATGTTTTCCGCAGCATTATTCACAATAGCCAAGTATGGAAGCAACCTAAGTGTCCATCAGTAGATAAATGAATAAAGAAGATGTGGTCTATAGACACAATGGAATATTACTTAGCCATAAAAATGGAAATGTTGCCATTTGCAATAACAGGATAGACCTAGAGAGTATTATGCTAAGTGAAATAGTCAAAGAAAGACAAATGCCATATTATTTCACTTATATGTAAAATCTAATAAAGAAAACAAATGAATAAACAAAACAGAACAGAAACAGACTCAGAGACAGAGAAAGATCTGGTGGTTACCAGATGGGAGGTTGGTTGGGGGATGAGTGAAATAGGAGAAAGAGATTAAAAGGTGCAAATTTCCAGTTATAAAATAAATAAGACACAGGGATACAATGTACAGTACAAGGAATATAGTTAGTAACATATAACAACTTAATACAGTGACAGAGGATAGCTAGATTTATCATGATGAGCACTTTGTAATATATATATGTATTGTAAGTAACACCTGAAACTAATATAATATTGTATATCAATTAAACTTCAATAAAAAGGGGAGAGAAAAAAGAAGTGAAAGAAAACAGACAGAATGAGAGAAAATACTTGCAAATCATACATCTGTTAGGGGGCTTGTATCCAAGATATATAACTCAATGACCAAAAAGTGGTCAAAGGATATGCAGAGACATTACTCCGAAGCAGATATATTTATGACCAATAAGCACATTAAAACATGCTTATCATCAGCAAGCATTATGGAAGTACAAATAAAAACCACAATGATACATCACTTCATATCCACTAAAGAATAATTGGTGAGGATGTGGAGAGAGTGTAACTTTCACACATTGCAAATGGGAATATAAAATGGTTCAGCCACTTTGGAAAATAGTCTGGCAAGTCCTCAAAAAGTCAAACATATAGTTATCATATGACCAGCAATTCCAGTTCTTGGCACATGCCCAAGAGAAATAAAAACATTTGTCAGCACAAGACTTGTAGATGTAGGTTTGGAGCAGCTTATTCATGATGGTCAGAAGTGGAAACAACCCAAATGTCCGTCAACTGATAAATGGATAAACAAAAATGGTGTATATTCATACAATGGAGTATTATTTGAAAATAAAAATGAATGAAGTACTGATACATACTACAACATGGTTGAACCTTGAAAACATATTAAGTGAAAGAAGTCAAAAAAGATCACATACTGTATAATTTCATTCATATGAAATACCCAGAATAGGCAAATCAATAGAGATAGAATGTGGATTAGTGCTAGGTTAGGGTCTGGGAGAAGAGGAGGGTTGGAGGAAATGGGGAATGACTGCTAATGGGTATAATGGGTACAGGGTTCCTTTTTGGGTGATACAAATGTTCTAAAATTAGACTGTGGTAGATGGTTGCACAGCCCTGTGAATATATTTTTAAACACTGATTGTGTATTTAGTGAATTATGTTGTATTAATTATATCTCAATAAGGCTGTTTAAAAAAAAAGGAAAAGAAGCCCCAAACAGATCTTGAATGCAGACCTCATAGTCAGCTTCTTCAGCAAGGTTTCTAAAATATACACCCTATACTTGATCATTGTATTGATTTAGCTTAACACTGTATTTTATGGCAAAGTCTGCAAGGCTGTTTGGGCAAATTGGAGACCACTGGAAATTTGGATGCGAATGTCATACCAGAGACGAACCTTGATCAAAAGGCATTCTAATCTAACTAGAAGGTACTACTGAATTTTTACAAAGTGCCAGTTCCCAGGAATCAGGTTCTGTTTCTTGCATGAGACAGAATAATGCTTTCCACCCAGCCCCCTTTTCCTACTAGGCAAGAGCTACAGTATTGACTATGTTAAGAGTGCAACCTCCTGAGTGAATAACTCTATTCTGTGCAACGCTTGAAATTTCTTTTCATGTTTTGCCTTCCATTCAAGTATTGATCAAGACAGGGCTCTGTGTAGCTTTATAAGGTATTAGATGTCGTCAGGGCACGATGTTGGAGCTCTGAGGCTGCCGCTGTAATGGGTTGACTGTCTTGATGGAGGTGAAGTGCAGAAGGGCAAGCTGGTGGATTAAGGAACAGAGGCACCTGCCTTAAAGGACCCAGAAACTTGGCTCAAAACTGATGCCCCTAGGCCTCAATAACAAAATAAGTAGTTGTTACTGTGTATTACACTGCCCTACCTTCAGACAAGTAATTTGCTTTATCTGATGGACTATTTTGGGATGTGTTTTTGACATATATATGATCTATTTTGAGATACATATATATATATATATATATGTATGTATATATCTCGTTTGGCAATTTAAAATGCTGCCCATTTTTACTAATATTTTTAGATGGTTGAAAGTATACAGAAAGGACAAATTATCCTGAGTCAGAAAAGCAGGGTTCAAATCTAAGGTCTGCCAGTTAAAAGTGTTGGATCTTGGGTAAGACATTCCTTCCTTTAACAACTCTTAATTGAGTGTGACTCTGGCGTAGGTGCTTGCGGCAAAGCGATTTACCAGACTCACAAAAGTTCTGCTCCCAGACGCTTACATTCTAGTGGAAGAAGGCCCCATAATTGGTGAAACAAATGTGTATATATTTTCAGAGAACGGTAGGTGCTCTACAGAAAATAAAGCAAGACAAAAGGATAGGAGTGGAGATTCTTTCTGTTTTTTCTCTTTTATTTTGGATAATTTCAAATCTACAGGAATGCTGAACTAACTATACAATGAACACTCAGTTTCTCATCGCCTAAATCCACCGATTAACATCATGCTGTTCGCTCTCTCTCCCCCCTCTGCATGCGAACGTCTTCCTATGTCTGTATGTGCACACCTGCGAGTTCTTGTTGAACCATTTAGAGTCAGTTACAGGTGTCATGAAACTTTAAATCAACCAGCAAATATTTCCCAAGAATAGGCTATTCACCTGTGTAACCACAATGCCAATTATGACTCTCAAAAAATTTAATTGGATACAATAGCATTATTTAACATGCAGTGAGATTCAAGTTCTCCTTAATTGTCCCCCCAAATCCTTGACAGCTGTTTCTGTTACTGATATGTGTGTGGACGAGTGGTTACCTGGGTGATAAAAAGGGACTTCTCTGCATAGGTGGCATGTGAGGAGAAGAACAGAATGCAGAGAGAGAACTGGTTATGTGATCAGCACACGAGCCTTCAAGGCAAGGGGCCTGGGCGACGTACAGTCAAGCAGGCTTATGTGCTCCCAGCTGGTGTAACCACACTGCCATACCTTGTTCCCCAAACCCCTCAACCACTGTTCCATGCTGAAGTTGAACTTCCATAAATCTGAAAATTTGAAGTCTTTGCACAGAGTCCCTTCCTGTCAGTCAGCAGTTTAGTTTTGGCCTTCCAGGTATATTCAGGCAGTTCTATCCATATTTTCTTGTTTAAAAAATTTCTTTTTATTTTATAAAAATAAATGGAAAATGAAACAACAAATGTTCTGAAACTAGAGTTAATTTAAGATGGGACAGCACCACACGTTTACTGTCACTAAGACCTGAATTGAAGTTGTTAATAATGTCAGAAATGGTAGGTCTTATTTCAAGCCAAAGAATTCTGTGTTCCACTGAGAAGGAAAAGAAGAAAATTAAAGATCATATAGATGATCTAGAAACATATAATAGAAGATTCCTGAAAAAGTGACGGACAGTTAAGAATTACATATAATAAGCTTTGGCTCTTTCAGAACAAAGTACCTTCTAAAAGAGCCGACTGCATCATTTTTCAAGCTTTAAAGATTTTGTACACATATCTCATATTGAATTAGTCAGGGTAATTAATGCTAACAGCCATGGCAGACAAATCCTGGAATCTCAGCTTACAAAATACAATTCTATTTCTTGCTTCTGTAAAGTCTGATGAGGTGGGACATCTCTTCTTGTAGCCTCACCATCTGGCATGTATGGTCACCAAAGTGGCTGTGGATGCTGGGAAGAGGACAGAAGGAGGCCCTCTGGCTGGTTTTGCTTCCATGCAGGTGTTGGGGGTATGTCATCACATCTGTTGACAGTTCATAGACACCAGCCAGTCTCACTACTGGCAACGTAGGGGAGCACTTGGAATAACTGGTGAGAGTCAGTGGTCTCTCCACAGATACTACACCTGAAAGTAGGGGGCCCTCAATAGTGAAGTCTGCAGGGACACCTGATGTGGGTGGTCATGGCCCCAGGGGTAGTGTTGGAATAGGGGAAGCAAAGAAGTGAGAAGCACTGTCTTCTTTTACCACTCTCTGCTGGACATCTTTCCTCTTTCCTCTTGGCCTCAAGTTTCCTCCCAGACCTTTGGAAGATCAAGTCCTTACTAGCTAGGGCCCAGGTGAAAGAGGTCTGACACAGACCACTGAAATCACACTCCAGGTTAGGCTGGAAGAGGCAAAAGAGTGTGTTCGTGGTTCAGTCTGGCTCTTGAGATATGGGGCTAGGCAGGGGTTTGGGATCAGAACTGTGGGTATCAACAAGGCCTTTGTATAGCTGGGTGGTTCCTAATGCCCTCAATTCCTGTACAAGGCTATCAGGCAGCATCAGAAGAGTCCAGACCGACATCTACCACCACAGCAGGCTGTTGTCACTAAAGATGAGAATTCAAATCATGTAAAGAGCTAAATTCAGAAACACGATTGGCAGCTTCAAAGCACACTTGCCTCGGGGGCCTAGCCCGGGAGCTGGCAGCTTGAAGGGGGCTCTCGGTCGGCCTCAGCTCGCCTGGACAGTAGCAATGGGCTTCCTTGTCAGCCCCCTTCTCGGGACCCTGAGGGAAGCAGGAAGCTAAACAGGGTGCCTGCCAGCTTTATCAGAGTGCCGTGTTCTGGATCTGTTCTCCCCTCTCCTGGGATCACGTGAGGAACTAGAGTGTCTGTCCCTTTCTTACTCAAGACTGGTAGTGGGGGAGGCTGCTCAAAATTCTTCCTGCTCACATTTGCTTCTGTGGCGCTTGAGGAGCAAGTGCCGGAGGTACAGGAAGAGACAAAGACTTGGAGTCAGACAGACCTAAATGACAGGGATGGTTCGTGCACACAATTACCCATGTGCAACCCAATCCTGCAGTTAGGCAGAGTCATGTGACCCATTCTGGTAAATGAGTAATGGCTGTGTTTCATGTTGCTCTCTTCCTGTGCTTTATGGGCCTGGAATCCAGCTCCTCTGGATGGTAGAACCTTCACTGTCAGCCTGGCTTCCTGAGTACTGTGGGAAACAGAGCTCTCCCCCCACCCCCCTGATCTGAGTCGGGCATGTAAAGTAAGTAAGAGTTAATGTTTTGGTGCACTGAGTTATTAAAATTTCAAGTTTTATTTCTGGTAAGCATCAGATTTCTGGTAATGTATCCGATTAGGACTAATGCAAGACTTAGAATCACACCTTAGCTCAGCCATTTGCTATTTTGGGCCCCTGTTTTCTCATCTGTAAAATGGGGATAATAGTTACCTATTGCAGGGACTGTCTAGGATCCATTCCTTCTGGGCAATGCTCCTCATCCTCTAAGTCCATGAGATTCTTGTGGTACTGTCAATCTAGGGACCCACTTTCCCTCCTAGCCAATAAGGCATATCCTTTGGACATACTGATTGGGCCAAAGGGTAGGCAAGAGACCCCCAGAATGGTTCATCAGAGTCTACTTTCTGGACTGGCTTGGATGAACATGGGTCTCTTTCCATGAAAGCCTGGAGCTGTGAGGTGCCTCTTTGCGTCTTGGAGAAGAAAGTGGCACCTGTGGATACCAAGACAGCCTCACGCTCCATCTAGCCCTGGTCCTCCCACACATCACCCAATAAATCTTTCTCTTTCTCCCATTCTCTCTGTTTCCTTAAGGTAGTCTGGGTTGGGCTCTCCTTCCTTGCAACTGAAAGAGTGCTGATCAATGCCCCTACCTTGCAGTTATTTTTAGGATAAAATGCAACAATGCAGTAAACCTCCTGCTGCATCACAGGCACCTCAAACACTATGCTATTATGATGCAGGTTGGTTGCTAGGGGGCTCTAGTCAAGAGCACATTATCTTGCTTATTCCTTATGCCCAATCCTTTCAGTAGCTTTAAGATTTGATGAGCTCATAAATGGAGACTACACGATTTGGGCCCCACAGCGTGTGTTTCTACCTGGTTGCACAAAGTTGCTGTGCTTTTTGTTGCCTCTGAGGGACATCATGAGAAACAGCCATTTGAAAACCTTTACTGCATATACAATAGGGCCATTGTTTACTGCTTCACTGAGGATCCCACCTAGACAGATGCATTAAGACATTCTTCTCAGACTTACATGGGAAGGAAGACGTGACTTCCCTCGAGGCAGTACTGCTCCAACTTTTTCATCCTCACCAACAGAGAAGGCTGAACTCATACTCTCGAGGGTTGAAGGCACAGTTCTAAACACAGTGAGCATGATTTCTTCCATTTTACGTTAAAAATTCATGTGACTTTTGCATTTTCCACTGGACATCCATTATTTTTATGGGTTTTGTAAATCTCGTGTCAGATCTCTCTGACTGCCTCCAAGGCTGGCATAAGATTTATGAGTCCTCTCCAATAATGACGGCCAATGTATAAGGACCACAACCTACATCCTTGATTTGATCCTCTAATTGCTCTACAATTTCTCTGATTCTGAGTTTAGCTTATTTATAGCTTTCTATTTTACGGTATATTTTCATGTGAATTGCTTCAACTACTTTGTGGAAATAAATGGATTATGAATAAGTAAAAGCATTCATATAAACATAACAAGAAAAGAATTGACAAGCTTGAAATGATACCATGTGAGGACGCAGGATGTGTACTTGGTTTCCTGCTAATAGACATCTTATCCCTGACCTCAGCTGAATTGAACAACACGTTGAATGAAGGTGTTTAAAATTTTAACAGAAATGACATAAAAAAAGGCACATGGCTGATATTCTTGTCATCCACAGAACATCGTAAGTCCTAATTTGAAGAGAATACATTAATACTGATTTTGGAGAAGAGATGTTGAAATCAGCATTTGAAAAAACAGGTCTGTTTGCTTCCTGTTTTACCAAAGGCAATAAAGAAAAATATTTTTGTTAACAGAAGAGCTCATTATATTTTCAACTTCACACATTGGCAAAGAAACTGCATGTTAGCAATATCTTTACTATGTACATCCAGGACCCAAGTTAGCTGGTTTTCTGGACGCCCCTAGATGCACTGAGAAGCTTGAAAATGTAAGAATGAGGGCTGTAAATCTCATGCCTGTTTACTTACCTGTCTTGCCTTCTGAACAACATTCTCCTTGTGGACAGGACCTTGTCTGCACAATTTCTTGCTGGACCCCCAGGGCCTGGCACGATCTCCCCAGGAATGGCAGAATGAGTCCTGATTATCTTCTCTCCTCCTGGGGGAGGAGCTGTGTACAGAAGGCCAAGTCATTGCTGGTTTCATTTCTTGTGCTATCACCTCTTTTTCACCAATTAAGTTCCATGTCCTTATTTAGACAGGTGTTCTTAAAATGGGATGGAGTTCAGAAGATACTTGAAATGTTTATAAAGACTTGGGTGTTGGATACATTTTTGATGAAGGCATCCATAGCTTCCATCAAAGTTTTGAAAGTCCTTGTGATCTTGAAGAGGTCAAGGATCTTGAGGAAGTCAAGGGATGGTCTAACCTAGTGTCTGTGTATAGCCTGTGCTAAAAAATGTGGATATAATAAAGCAGTTGAGATTTTGTGTTTCCCGGTCTGAAACAGCTGAGTTAGCTGTGTAATCTGGCCTAAGAATTTAACCCCTTTAAACCATAATTTCTTCACCTGTGAAATGGGAAGAATAATATCTAACAGGCCACAGTGAGGATTAAATGAGGGAATGTAAAGAATGCTTAACCCATAGTAAGAACTCAATGGAGCTTTTGTTTTTTATAGAGTTGATTAAATTGTACTATAGAGGCCATTATCACATGCTCATCAAGATGGATTCTCATTATAACAATTTCTTGTTTTTCAAAATGTAATAAAATATATAAAAACTTAGTATTATTCTGTTTTCATGCAGCACCATCACTAAATGATTTTGGAATGTAATAGAGACAAATACAAAGGGAAAATAAAGGCAGGGATTTACTTGTCTTGTCCAGGATCAGACAGGAAGTCAATCTGACCAAAGCAGAATAAGGTCTTTGAAACTTTTCCCATGTCTTCCTCTCTTCCTCTCCGCCATCACTGCCAGCACTCTACACGGTGTGACTGTGTGCACTTGCACACACACCTCTCCCCCAACACACTTTTAGAAATATCTTCTCCCAGGAATTAGTGGGAATCTCCTTGAATCTTAATATTGTTTGAATTTAGCCTCTGGTGCTCCTAACTTCTGAATAGGGTGACTTTAAAGGAAGAATACCACAAGGGTCAAGTTTGATACCACTTGTTATGTTTTCCCATTCTTTGATGACCTCCTTTTCTCCTAGTTCCATTGTGTTCAAGAATAATTTTTAAGGATTGTTTGTTTAACCAATAAAAATCAGTACCTTTTTGTGTTGGTGGAGTTACCAATTGTGGGTCCATGTGATTGTGAAGTTGCTCAAATTGTGGTCCATGTCCTTGTCGCCTTTGAAAATCTCCTATAACGCTTGTGAGACAAAAATCTGTAAAATAAAAAGTCTTAGCCTTAAAAAGAAAAGTAAACTACAGTCATCTATATGTTCTAGGTTTCTTAATGCATGCTTATTTCTCTTTAAAGGCAGAATTGGTGATAAGGTGGTACAAAGTTATGATTGGGTTTAAAATTTTGTGCTGCAATGGGATATGAGTTCATCTATTCCAAACCCCTAATATTCCCAGAGGAAAATTAAAACCCAAAGGTATGTGAGCCCTGGCCCAAGTCACACTCTTGTTTACCCTTCTCCCATCCATGGCTGGTGGCAGCGCTAGGAGGTGATGGGCTCACAGGGTTGGACATAAATATGCTCCATAATTATTTTTATGAATAGAAATGAGCAAGTTTGTTTTAGCCTACTTTCTGGCCCCTGGGCCTCAATCTCTCTCTTGGGAACCTCTCTTTTGCATGATTTATTTTCTGAGGGGCTTTACATTCATCTGGTTGAGGTAATATTTGCCATCAAACTCATCACTGGCATAGAACAGTATTTCCAAAAGTGCTTGTTCTACAGGCCCCTTAGTTGGTGTTCTCTGGAGGAAAATGATGCATGAATGAATTTTGAAAATACTACACTGAATAAATGTATATACTTATTTCCTGCAAGACTTCTCAGAGCCTTTAATATGCCAATGTGCAACCTGTGTCTCTAGGAGTGGGGTGAAAAGTATGTGAATTGTGTTCTCAGAGCTTACTTGATTATGGACCATTCTTGTATCTCTCCCCAGTCCCAGCATCTGAGAACAAGTGGGGTTTACATTGTTATCATAACAGAGATATTACATTTTAATAAGGGATTCTTAAAGAAGAAATTATTTGTTGAGCTCCTTCCTTCTCTAACATAGGATATGTAATCTTTAAGAGCAGAAAAATGTCATTCATCTCTGTGTCCCCAGCACTTAGCCTAATACCATGAACGGTTTCTGGCACATAGGACAAATAGCACAAAATCCATCTATGATTGATGAATGAATAAATAAAAAATAGTTCAAGCCCCATTAAGACTTACTTTCTGGAGGTAGAATTCATGTCATCAATGGCAACCACATTAGCCTTCCACTACTCTTCATTTTTTGATAATCTAGTCTACAGTTCTTGGGCCAGAATCATTAAGAAAAGTTGATAAAAAAATTATTAAGAAAAGATATTGCATTATCACATTTTCCCCCTCCCCTGCCCATTAAAGAAAGTTTAATGTTTACTAGCTTTTTTGAGGCAGAATCAGGGCAATATGTATAGAAAAACAGCTGGAGTAGCAAAACTTGGAAATGACATAGAAAAGGGCTGAGATTTAGGAGAAGAATGGAAATAGAAGGAAAGAGGGTATAGAAGGAGACAGAAACCAGAAAATTTTGGGGGCTGGGAGAGTTTCTGGTTGGGAGTTGGAAGGTGGTAGAGGGAGAAAGACTTGGCAGGAGCTGCCTTTGGACAATGAGGGTGGCATTGGTGGGAAGAAGGACTTTTAAGTTATTTCTATGTAATACATACTCACAACCATACCTACACATTCTGCTTTGGAAGTTTCATGAAAGACAGAGTGAAATCTGAAAATGCTTTTCTGTATATTTTTATTCCCCTGCTGAAATGCCCAGCAGAAACTGGATGATGGAGAACCTAATACTATTTGGGTTACACAACCAAAAGGAGAGAGATATAAGAGAACAAATAGGACCCTAGCAAGTTTTCCATTTCTCATGAAAAGAGGGACATCTTCACATGTGCATGAGAATATAGTTCTCAGAATCCACGCCCAAACTTACATACCTCCAGTGCTATGCCAAAACAGAATGTGGTTGCCCTTATTAGAGCTTATTTTTTAGTTGATGTTTCAATATATATACAAAATCATTAAAACGAATGGTAAGCTGCTTTTCAGTGTGCATATCTATATGCCATAACAATAGATACATGTGAAAGTATTAATAATCCTAATTATTTCATAATGATCAGAAGAAAAACTTCCTCAACTGGAGACAACTTTCTCTGACAAAAGATATCTAGCAGTGCAGTGTACATGTAAAGATCTCATGGAGGGATTTTATAAGACTCTGGACAATCTTAAAATAATTTTGGTGGCCTCAACTGTGCTTCTCATGACATCACTGTCCTTGCTCCTCATATGGCCACCATATTTACCCAGGCAAGTATGAGTCCCCCACACACTGAGGTGACAGGAAAACTTCTCTTTGTGCTGGCAGTATGGTATCAAGAGGAACCTGTCCATTTCGTGCTTGGGCTACCTAAAGCGACCTGGGGAACCTGCTGCCTACAGCTCTCACCCGACCTTACAAAAGGCATCTGCTTTAGTCTTCTTTACTCTGGATTAATTTACCTAATGTACTGTTGGCATGGTTAGCTAGGCTCCATAGGAAGGAGAAGAATGAGCCAGGAAGAATGTGGCACCATGTTTAATTCAGGTAAACCTAACATTTGTACCAAGAGATGGAGATACAAATACCAAGAAGATGAGCATCCTACAGAGGAAGAAAGGGAAAAGGAATATGGGTTGGAAGAGAGAGACTGAGACAGGATGGGAAAGGCAGGGAGAAGCAGATGAGGTAGAGGGGGAGGAAGGTTAGGCAGAGAGAAATATCAAGCTCAGCGCATAGGGGGGTGGTAAGTGAATGGCAGAGAACTGACAGAAGACAAGGATAAGAGACAGAGACAAAGGGAGCCAGGGAACGGCCAGAAATGATCCAAGAAAGTTCAAGACAAGGAGAACCTGGGGTTTGGGCCTCTAGTTTTACACCTTGTAAAGAGGTTATTTAACAAAAAGCTTGCCCCATTTTCCATGTTCTTAACATGCACGAATGGAAAGTGTAAGAAAATTGTGCTTAGAGCACACTAAGGTGTACAGATGGACTTAGGAGGTTTATACATTGAGTCACTAAGCTAACCTAAAAGGTTATCACAGGTTTGGCGTTTGGAAACCTTTCCTGGGGGATAAAAACAAACCCAAACAACCCAAACTAGATTCACAGTAGACATGTAATAAACAAGGCCATGGGTGCTGCCTTTCTTTTCATGCCGTTCCTAAGTGCCCCTTCCTTCCTGGGAAAGAAATGTTTCCCTGTTACAAGTTGAGGCAATTCATCATCTTCACTAAGTCACAGCAGCTGCAAGCCCTCATTACAATGTCTCCTTGAGAAAAGGAGGGGTGAATGCAGTAGTTTAGAGCAGGTAAAATGGTCTGTTGTTTGTATTTGGTACATATCATTTAGTTTTTTTGTTTTTTTTTAATTTGAGAAACATGGCATCCTTAAAGTATGTGGTTGAGAGTGGAGGGTATCCAGATGTTTGCTGAACTAGAGAACCGGCTGTGTCAAATCTGTTTGGGAGAACTGGTTTCCAATCCCAGATCTCTTGGGCAGGTGTTATTTGAAGGTCAGTATTTCTTTTATTTTTTTTTAATTTTGTTATCATTAATATACAATTGCATGAGCAACATTGTAGTTCCTAGATTCCCCCCCTTATCAAGTCCCCACCACATCCCCCATTACAGTCACTGTCCATCAGCATAGTTAAGATTCTATAGAATCACTGTCTTCTCTGTGCTATACTGATCAAGGTCAGTATTTCTATGGATAAAATACAGAAGCTGCCAGTTGGTTACCACCTGAGATAGGTGGAGACAGGGGTATGGGAAATGCCGTCAATCACGTTATCCTAAGCCATTAAGACTCTCTGGGACTGAGAGCAAATTGATGGGCCAAGATCTGTTGTCCCATGTCCTCCCGAGGTGTTCCTGGGTGTTACCATATCTGGGGATGAACAGAACTGTGTTTTTTGCCCAGCTGTGCTCAACATTACAGAGTTCAACAGTAACAGCAATCTCTCATTCATGGGATTTGGTGCTGGGGGACTTCTGTGTGCTGGGACTGGAGGAAGGCCACCAATTCATTTCACATATATTATTTCTGTAGGAAACACCGCATAATTGAGGACAATTTTCCACCATGAATTGCATCATTAGCTAACCCAGGGAAAGTGAAATGCTGTTAACTTTTCCTTTTCTTCTGCAAAGCTGATGAGCTGAAGAAAATAGAAATGAAAAGTTTAATGTAATTTTTTTCCAAAGATATATGTTGAAAATCAGAATCAAAACACTTTCACACGGTAATAGAAATCCCACATTTTAATACATTGCCATGCACATAAGGAATCAAGTAATGCTGAATACAAAATAGTCAAATATACAAAATGGTAAAGCAGATTTTCAGGCCTGACAGAGATCATGCTCACAGATACAAGGGGCAAAAACCTGTACAGTTTCATTTCTATCAGTTTAAAAAGAACCATGCCCCCAACTCTTTTGGAGGACAACCCCAAACAGATCGAGACATTATAAGAAAATATAAAGGACACCCAAAGGGAGTTGGTAACTTGGTAGCTGCTTAAGATAGGGAAATCGGTGGTTCAAAATTGTGGGGCACAATAATTCTTATGTTTAGAGAAAAAAACTTCTAAACATGTGTGCCCTGGGAACCCAGGGAACTAAAGTGAACATCCAACAGAAAAGGCACGCTTATTTCACCCCATAACTTGCCTGTGTCCTCCAAGGTCTAGTCCTTGGAGTTTTTCTAGGGTGCATTAAGAAAAAAATCCCACAGAGTGGTGGGTACTGAATAAGGAAAATACTTGTTAACCACTCTAAGGGGCCTAAAAAAATTCAGACTGTTGGTTTAACTACTCAAGGAAGCTATAAAAATGTCTACCCTCTATGTAGGCTTTTGTGTTATGAAATGTGCTTTTTAAAAAAAAGCCGTTTGTTAGGATTTGTAAAACAGTGAACCAGTTTTTTTCATCAGATTTTCCCCCTTCATACCTATTGAGAACACTTGGTCTTATACTCAGTTCACATGAGGTGATTTTTCTTCCTTTCTCTCCTAGAACTAATACTAGAATACAGTAGCTCATCAAGGAAGTTCAGTGTGGTTCTGTTTCCTGTGGCCCTCCATTTGCCAACCTCATACCTGCACTGGTCTTCTCCAGCCCAGGGGTTGACGGGTTTGCCCGCACTAAGCCAGGCCTGAGGCTCTCTCCCTCGGCTCGGTCAGAGAGCTCTAAAACCGATGGGAGGTGGAGAAGTGGAAATGAATGGGCACCTTGGCCTTGATTCTGCTGAGCAGCTTCCATATATCAGGAAAAAACCATGTGTGTATGTGCAAAACACTAATTGTTACTTTCTTAAAATTCTTTTTCTTTTCTAAATCTCGTAATGGAGTCTCACTAATAACAGCTTTAAGAAGAAGGCATAAAGTAAGAGAAAGGGCTCACTGATTAAAGCCCATAGCCCTGCTCACTATGATAATTACAGATATTTGTATTGGTGGTCCAGGACAGCATCTCCCCTTGACTCATTTTAGCGGCCAGACAACTCTGTGTGCCAAGGTGGGACAGGTATCCCAAACAGATGAGCAGAGGCCCAGAGAAATGGGCGATTTCTGTTGAATTCAAGTATTCTTGAATTCGAAGCCTCTTCTTCCCCTTTCTCAGAGCAGTGCCAGCCTCTACAAAGGCCTAAGAATAACTCAAGTAGATAAACCACAACAGATCAATATTTTCTTTTTTTTTTGGTACTTTTTACTGCTAATATGTAATTTGGTTATAGTATTGATCTTTTCTAAAATTTTGCATATAGCTATTTAATTTAGAGCCTAATGATATTAAATACTAGGATTAACTGGAACTGCAGTAATATGATTAAGTGACATAAGAATTTCGATGGAATTCCTTTCAAAACATTTGTGCTGGCTTGGCTATTCAGCAAGACTAGTTGTTTCTGTGCCATTCATGACTGAGAGCTTCAGAGCAAAGTCAAGAAGTTAGCATTATTCAGCTCTCTGCAATGTGCTCTTCTTTGACTAGCCAAACCCCTGGTCTCCTCAGACATGGCCTTGTAAGGATAGCATTCTTCTCTTGGTGGAGAAACCATTCAGATCCCCAGAGAGCCTTCAAAGTGTAAGGTTGAGCAAGTGGACACCCAGTAGGGGATGAGGGGGTAGGGGGAGGCAGTGGTGGGGGGGCAACACCCCCTGAGAGGCTAATACTTCCCTTCTGGTGATTTGGCATGAGTGTTAAAGCACAATGACAAAGACAGAGGTTTCAGTCTTCAAACATGTAGAAATTCCAATTCTACAAAAGCTTTTCACCACAATTCTCTTTAAGGTTTCTACTAAAAACAGGGGCCTTTTGATATGAAAAAGAACCGGTCGCACACTTCAAAACCTCACTGGCAGGTGGGGAAACCTTGGTTTTCTCTCATGTGCTCTGTGGGGCACCAGGCATGGTACCTGTCAGAAGCTGCCCCAGAGTCAGCAGGCAGTTCCCAATGCAAACACCTTAAATGAAGTTGCTGGTGGTTAAAAAAAAAATACTGGAAATATACACAAAGAATTAGAATTGATTTAGGGGTCCCATATTCAGAGACCATGGCAATGTTCAATCCCAATCATATTTTTTTGGGTTTGTGCTTGAATAGTGAGACCACCTAGAGCTTGAAAAGGTATTTTCATGGTATTTGTGCTATTTTAGAGGGAGGTCAGGCTAACATCTTCTGGGGAGATGGGAAAAGCCCACGGTCAGTTTGTGGAATGTGACAGGAGCAGCCGTGGACACTGGAGGCATTCAATGGCAAGCAAATTTTACTTCAAGGTGATGTCACAAAATCAATTCCCCCACCCAAGAGAAATAATGATCTAAGAAGGATCTCTTGTTGTAGATTTTTTTTTTTTTAAGTAAAGCTCTTGAACACATTTTTATAGAATTTGGGGGTGGGGGTAGTGATTAAATACAATCACTCAAAACAGATCTGTGTGTCTCAGACATCAACCTGGTTTAGAATTCCACATTTGGTAGCTTTGTGTGTGCTAACGAGATAAAGCCACGTGAAAGCAGCCTGTTTATTTCCTTTGATCCAAATGATTGACACGTGAAAGGTTATGAACAATGCAGAAGGCAACCTGCGATCTTCAGTATCTTAATTGTTTTAGGTATTAGTATCTCTGACATTAGGTTAATTTAACAGTCGCCCTGTTATTCAGTAGGGCTGTTTTTATCCCTCTGCATTTTAGGCAAAAGAGTTCAGGTTTAAGAGCCTTTTCTAAGGCTTCTGTAAATGTTTGAGGTTAAGAAAAACAACAATAACAAACAAGCAATTAAACAAATGAAACTCCCAAACCACTGGCTCCAAAATAAGAATGCGGTATAATCAGAAACAATGTCTATATAGCAACAACACTTAATACTATATGTCAACCAACCAACAACCGTAATTCAGCACAAGTCATTTGGTTACTTGGAAATTTTATTAGGCATATGTTGTTGCCTTTTCGTGTTTGATATAATTGGGGAAGGGAGGATCTGAAGTAAGAATGCTTGGGGCTGTTGAAGGTTATAAAACAGCCCCATGTGGTGAATGAAATTCCAATTCTACAAAAGCTTTGCACCTATTTTTTGCTGTTCTGTGAAGTCATTCCTCAGTCTTTGTTCTGTCAAGCCCACACTGACTGGCGCTTCCCCTTGACATTTGTCATGGATGAGTTTCACCCTAAAACGTTCAGACCTCAAGGAAACCAGCACTGATACCATCCCTCTAGCCACCTTCCCAAATGAGAATCTCCAGGGAAGGTCTATGTTGTTCTTTTCATTAAGGTGTAGCAGAGCCTCTCTCTGTGCATTTGGCCAATTTTTCCACAAGCTTCCCCCAGGGGGTTAGCTCTCAAAAGAATGCTCCCTTTCCTCCCTGAAGTAAGTCATGAGAGGCAAATAATGGAAATGTGCCCTCTTTACCCTAGAAGCCATGTAGCGGTGCCACGAACCATAGACACTGATACAGCCGAATGCATAAGACGGTTCTCTGGCTGCAGGATTAGATGCCGATCTCAAACAAAGGCGCAGACTCCGCCTGTCTTTGAAAGGGTCCCCAGCTGTGCCCTGCATAGAGTCATCCCCTGGCCTGTCCTCCCTCATGACCTCACAGGCTCTGTTTTGATTCGCAGCGCTGACCAGTCCCCCCGGGGAGGAGGACGCAGGGCCCCCTGCTGTCTGGGCAGCACGCTTCCACCGTGACCAAGTTCAAGAAGGAACCACTAGTCCGCTCCAGGGAAAAATGGTGACCACCACATTTTTGTGTTTGAGTTCTTTATGGAATATTCAAAATCTACTCAAGAAATGATGTTAAGAGAAGAGATTAAAAGGGAAAAAAACAAATGAAACAAAACAAAAAAGCAAAAAAGAAAAAACACCCAATAAAGCAAAAAAGTAGGGTGGAGGGAGCTGTGGGAGAGGTGAATAAAAACAGCCTTTAAGGCATAAAGGAATTTATGTCATTTTCAAAGATTAGATTTTTAAAAAGAGTCTATGGCAGCTTTAAGTCTAGTTGTCAAGTAACAAAATTACTCTAAAGAATGTAGAGGAAAACATCACAAAGAATGAAGTTGCTAATGCGCTGGGAACGGGAGGTTTGGGTACAACTACAGTGCTAAGGGGGTCTTGAAAACTGTTCTCCCGGGGGAGACGTTTATTGTTCCCATCCAAAACCAATGACGTGACATTTGCAGACAAAAACAGCATTTGCAAGTTACAAGGGATACATCCATTAGCGATTTTAATCCATAGCTTTTATTATCCCAGTAAGATTGACATTCCTTTTCCCCTTGAATGTTAAAAATGGCAGAACTTCCTCACCACTCAGGACTGTTAGCCTCTGTCTGGGCAACAGAGAAGGGACGGGAGAGAACCACGGGTTGTTTACTGCGTTGTGTTCTGGAGGTAGAAGGCAAATGTGCGGTTACACACCTCACAGAGCCTGAGCAGGGACTGGAAGGTACACCATTACCCACAAGAAAGTTGATAGGGCCTCTATCCCCCTAGGTATGTTTTAAACTCCTGAAGTGATTCGCTTTTTACCCTAGCAGAACCACTGAAGCTCTGCATATTTAAATTCAGTTCTGGAGCCGGAACAAGCTAATCCCCTTGGCACCCCCGAGAGTCTGATAATTATTCATTTCTGTTCCTTCCCAAGAGTGCCTTTCCTGCACAAGTGTGGGCGTCAGCCTTTTAATAAAAGGTATAGCGCAGGTTTAAGGAAAAGGGAAAGTTAAGCATCAATAGTTTACAGCCCTTAGATATCAAAATATTTATCCCTTACCAGCCAGTCTCCTAATTTCTACTAAACAAAACTCACTACAGCCATTTCTGAACTTCAGGGAGGTAAAATGTCCTCCACACGTATTGGGAAGAAGGTACAGGATCCCAGGAGTTAACCCCGGGGGCACTGTGGATCAACACGTAACAAAGAATTCAAAGGGTGCGAATGAAGTTGTTTCTCTATTTTGCTGGTTTAGCTTATAACTGCTCAGATTTTATGCCACCATGTGTCCAAAACTATCCCCAAAATGATTTCAAACAGAGGTCGATAGTTTGGAAAACAGTAGTAGTTCTTATGCAAATGAGTGGTGCCTGCTGGGAATTAAGGCATTTTTAGAGAAGCCATTTAACTGGGCTCTTTGTCATTTCTGAATTTGCCTTCTGCCATCTGCATCTTCACCATCATCTTTTAATAATTTTCTAGCCTATTTTTGACAAAAAAAAAAAAAAAAGCCTAGGAAATTCTACTTCTTTCATTGATCAGAATGTATTTTGCAAAAGCCAAAGGGAGTAAGGGTGTACCACCTGATACCATTTAATGAGCATCTGCACTGTAAAGCTTGGCCAGTTTGCCAAGGGTGTTAGAAGTGGTCTCGGGATGACCCTGGCTAAGCCAACTAATTCCCAGACACACTGTCTCAGCGCATGGCGGTCATTCTATCGGATTCATCAGGCCCCATTCTGTGTCCTCAGGATGAGGTACAGAATTGGAACTTCAGACTCCAGCATAATGAAGAATGGTTGTGTCTCTGTAAAGGATGGGAATATAGGGACTCGGGGAAGATGTCAAGGAGAACAACTTTGGGAGGCTCTAACCAGCAAAACCGGGGCCCTGGAAGGGCCAGATGAACACGAAGGGTGCAATGATGTGGTCTGATGCCATCCGCTACCCCTTTTTCCTCTGCCCACTTCTTCAGGCAAGGGAGCTGCTTGCTGCCATGTGCATTTTGTCAGGTTACTCAAATGCTATCTGAACTCAGTTTTCATTGTAGAAAAGTGGGGTGGGGATAGTGTTTGGGAGGTGGAGATTTTATTTCATAAGGGCATGGAAAGTCTGCCTTGTATACAGTTGTCCCAGTACAATGCTTGGCACGTAGTAGGTGCTAAACAAATGCTTGCTGAACAAAGGAAGGAATGAAAGGAGGAGGAAGCAGCCCTGTTGTTGAAACTGAAGCTCAGGAGGGTGGGCTGTGGAGTCAGGAGTCGTGGCAGCAAGGGTTTGGCCTCCTAATTCTGGATTTGCAAAGACTTGTGGTCTGCTGAGGGCCTGATGGTCGTGGTGCTAATCCACTGAAGGGCCAGAATTCGGTGGTGACTGAAACTCCTGAGTTCCCTCTAAGCCCCCTTTGGCATGATAGCCTGCCAGGCTGCGGTGAGTCATCCTCCTGAGTGACTCACCCAAATCACACTCGGATCTCTCTCTCTTCTCCTGCCAGCTTTCCAAATCTCAAGTGGGGGTGTCTTCCAATGGGCTGTGCATTTCCTGAGACCCCCCCGAGGGGAGGCAAGATGTGGGGAGAGCAGACAATGTGCATATATGTGTGTGTGTTTGGAGATGCCCTAACATGCCAAGCTTGCTTGGGCTGGCAGGGTCCCAGAGTTGTTACAGGTATTTAAATAAAAGCCTCCAATGCCTGCCAGTCCCAGGCTGGGAGCGCAGGCACACAGAACATAGTCCATTGAGTTTTTGACTCAGCCAACTTTATACTTTCAGGAAAAAAGTGCTAAAGCATTATGTAGGGTCAGAGAATATAGACATTTCTCTAATGCCTGAAGACAAGCAATACTGGACTGACTGCTTTACCAGGACTGTGCTTTGTTGTAAAACATAGTAAAAAAAAAAATCAGTTGTGGATATAATCCCAAAAAGGATTAAAAAGGGACTAGTAGGTTCTCTCCTGAGGAAGGAACCTAATGTGGGATTGGACATTTCTCCTTTTCTAGGCATGCAGGGGGTCACTTGCTGATTTTTCTCTTTAGAGACTTGGGATTTAAACTTGACTCAGGAAGTTCTCCAGAGTCTTAACATCAAACCACACAGGAAAGCTGCATTCTGCTGCCCTTCCCATCAGCTCACCATGGTCTTTGATTAAAAAGCCATCCCCCCTCAGCTTTTCTTCTTTGAGAGAACTCTTGTATAAAATGAGAGCATATGTACACTGGCAAAGCAGAAGCCTCCTGTGTCTGAGTATTTGTGTGTGGGTGTGGCTGGTTGTGCCCAGGTACATGGAACCAAGAGCTAAGATAGTACAATCACCAGGCCCACCTCTACTTCCCTTTGGTGCTACAAGGAATCCAGTTGTCCAGTAAAGTAGCAAGAAGTTAAGTCTAACAGTATTGTGGCCATATTTATACCAATCTACCCCAAATCACTGAGGGTATGCTAAAAGTGGGGTTTGTCTTGGACAGTCTGAGCCAGAAATAGGACAAGAGTCATAAAAGAGAAAATACTTGCTTTCTCACATGTACTGAACGTGCTGATTTGTTTTGGTGTAGTATTCTCATAATAAAGTGCTTAAGAGTTGGACAGAATACCTTTAGACGTCATAACTAACATAATCGAGACATGTTACATTCCTACCAGCACATAGCATTGTGAACACTTCCACTGGAACTGCAGAACTGTTGTGATTTTTTTCTAGCACATCATGCCATCTGTACACATAATGAGATCATCCAGTAGTTGCCATGCTGAAACAGGACTTCTAGTGAAGGGCATAGACAGCTTCCCAAAGGGAGCTGGAGTTACGCACAGTGATGAAAACTGGAAGCAGTTTTCCAGCTAATGGTCTGCCAATGACCATTTGGAACAACCTGGCACTGTATCTTATGCACCTCATTTAAAGATCCATAGCAAACTAAGATTTTTCCAAAGCCCATAATCTTGACTGAATGGGTGTTTCCATTAATCTGGTTAATCTGTCAATACTCCAAGGACATCTTCTGGCCGTGCCATGAGTTAGTCTTTCTGTGAGGAACAGGCCATGTTCATGTCACCTGGCAGGACAGCAGCTTGGAAGGCTAACCACGTTTATGGAGAACCCTCGGTTGAGGCTGCAAGAGGAAAAAGGGGAAAATGTAGTGAGTTATTTCTCTGTGTTCTCAGATACTGGTATGTGGCAATTATCATATTCAAAGAAAGTCTAACATCTTTAGGTCAAAGAGAAAGTTCTAGGGGAGATAATGGCTACTCAACTCCAGAACAAATGTATGGTGGCTTGTATTCTTGGAATGTTTTCCCATTTGCAAAGCATGGAAGATCCATCTCAGGGATAAGTGGAGGTGGGGGTGGCTTTATTAATCAGGAAGCTTTTCTGGGATAAAAACTGGAAGGAAATACTGGAAGCAGTATGACTGCAGCTCCTGAGTTTGCTAGTTGAGAAGTATAAGTGGCTGAACAGGTAGGGACTGGATAGGGAAAGTCGTTAAAGCCTGACCAGAGAATGAACTATCTGACTTACAAACTTGCTTTTGACTTTAGGAATACTGGTGTAGATATGTTTATCTGGTTTTTATAATGTTTTATTTTCTAATTTTTCCTATTATTTCATCTGGGTACTCCCTATAATTCCTAATATACAGGTCCTCATTAATTAGATAATTTGGGAGTACAATGGAATGTTTTGCTCTGAAAAATATCAATATTAGCTTTATTTAATACACAAAACTATTGGGCAGTGGGAGAGAAGGATAGCATGAATTCTTGATGTTAAAAAAAAAACTGCTGAGGTTTTAAAACTGGCTTTTCAAAACATGTGAGAATGCACAACTCATAAGCAAATGTTTGATTAAACTTGCTATTTTTGAGAAAATGCAAAAACAAAGGATACTACTTAACTGTATTAAATATAAAATAATAATACACACTACTGATAGGGTCGTAATGAAAGTAGAATACTAATGTATTGCTGATGGCATTGTAAACTAGACAAATAATGCCAATTTATGTAAGAGCTATTAATAATTCACATTCCTTGACTTGGTCTTCCCATTCTAGTGGTATATCCTAAGGAAATAATCTAAAAAGTGAAGAAAACTATATGCACAAATATTTAACCTACAGGTTATTTATAATAGTGGAAGAACTGGAAAACAACAAGTCTCCATTGTTGAAAATTTAGGTTAAGCAAATTATGGTGCATTAACAAGATGGATGATTACATAGCTATTAAAGTAATAATTATGATGATTATGTAGCAACATGGTAAACAGTTATGATATACTACAATATAAAACTTACACATATGCACGGAAAAGAGCTGTAAGGGAAATGGTTGGAGGCACTAGAATTTTTATTATTGTCATAATAGTTTGCAAAACAACAACAAAAATAGGGCTCACAAGGGTGCAGATTTGACCCAAAAGCCTTGACTAAGTAAAGCATTCATGATTATTTGCATTCACTGATACTACCTCTAAAATAAATACTTTGCAGTTTCTTAAGAGATAACACTCCAGTTATTGAAATGCACAAAGGAACCAACATGAATTAGGGAACAGTACAGCCTAGTATAACCTCATGGGCTTCTAGGGACCTGCCACAGTACCCCATCTTTGAAACTTTGGCTATAATTAGCTCTGGAAAATGTATGGCCTTCTGAAACTGTTGTATGAAAAACCAAAAAATAAAATTTGAAACTGAATAATAATAATACTCTTATGACTCAATTAATAATAAGTGAACTCTTATTAATTGCTACACTTTGGATCCTGAGTCAGGAGTTGATAACCAGGTTTATCACGGTTGCTGCTTTTTCAAATAATCATGTTTTGCATGTGAGCCTCTAACAGCTGATGGAAAGCAGATGTGTCTAATTTTAGCATGTGACACTTATAACCATGGATATAAGCTGATCCCATCATACTAAAGCTCCTTCACCTGTGGTTTCCCACTACGCTTCTTAGGATGGTAGAGTTATCCCCATTTTACAGATAAGGAAATTGAGGCCCAAAAGTATTATATGAGGCCCAAGGTCACACAGCTTGTGAGGATCCAATCTGTACCCAGACTTAGGTGTGTCCCACTCTAGTGACATGCTGGAGTAACAGGGACAAATACATAAAGAATAAGTATTCAGAGCCTTTCCTATTCTCCTATCTTTTCAGTAGGATTCTACGTTTATCCATAAGCCCAGTCAGCATAATAAAAGGCCCTGCTGGGCCAGGAAGAAAATTGGAGGCTAAAGTGATTAATATCAGAAAGCTAGAGATAATGGAAAGAGCACAGAGATGCAACTCCAAGACATCAGTACACATAGAACTACAGGCCACAGAGAGACAAAGTGGGGTTCAGAAGTGATGTAGGAGATTTGGAAGATGGCCAGCATGGGAGTGAGAACTTTGGAAAGGAATGGCCAACGAGAAGAGTGTGCTATGGCATAATACATATGGACCATCTGGTCACGGAATCCGTAAAGTGTTAACTGTTCTCTGTAGCTTTTGCTATTAGTTGTCTTTCATTTGAGTATGTCACCATGTTGGGCTGGGCTTTATGTGGGAGCAAGAGGCCCATGTTTTCTCAGGTTGTATGTGCAATGTATGTGCTGACAGTAAGGCTTGAACTGTTGTCTTCCTATCACAGATGCATTGTGATGGGTCCTGCTGTTATCACTTTGCTGGAGATTTTTGTTATCTGCAATGCGAATCATGTCTTCAGGTATGTAAAAGCTACATGAGATCAAAATGCAAAATGGCAGTTTACATTAGATGGCTCTGGCTCTTTAAAAGGAGAAACATGTTATCTTTGAGATGGTGCACTTTTTGGGTTCCATCCCCTGGGCTTCAGCCATCTCAGATTTCTTCTAGTTACTCATATACTATAATTTGCAGGTTTTGCTCAACCTCTTCTCCTGCCTAGGAGGCCTTCATCTGCCTCTAACGCCAGTGAACGCCTGTCCCTCCCTTGCGCAGTACCACCTCCTGTGTAACATTCTTTATGGAGCCTTCTTTCCCCTTGATACAGCTGACAGCTTCCAGCATGAGCCAGCCTTGCATTGTAAACCTTTACCACCAAACCCACCATGAACACTTTAATGCATCCATCGCTCCTAAACTTTTTGAGATCAGTGTCATGTCTTTTGTAATGTTTTTCTAATGCAAAGTGCAGTGCTGAATACACAGAAGTGTTTAATACATAGTTGTGAAATTAATGAAGAAAGGAATGATGTTGGAGAAGGGTTTCTTTCTTTTCTTTTCTTTCTTGCTTTCAATGCCTCATTTTACAAAATTTAATCCCATAGCTCAGGCCTGCATATGGAAAGGGGGATTGCTCTAGTTTCTTTCTCTACATTTAAGGACACTCATGTGCATCTGATGCTAGCCATGTATGGATTTGCAGCTAACAAACAGTAAAGGGCTCTTTCTCAAATCTCTGTCTGATGTTTTAGGCATTCTGGGAACTAATTATCTCTTTAGTCCAGTGGCTTCAGAGTCTGGGATGAGTAGAGAAGCATTAGAGTCCCGTGATTAAGAGGCTCTGGAATCAGGTGGATATGAGTTGACATCTCAGGCTCACCTACCAGCTATGGGATGTTGAAAACATGGATTTCTCCAAACCTCAACATCTTCACTGTTAAAATGGTAATCATAATCCCCACCTCACTGGGTTGTTGTGATGATGAAATGTGTTCATAGAAAAAGCCTTTTTTTTTTTTGCATGGTATTTCACAAATAGTTAATATCTGCTAAGTAATGGCTACTATTTATTATTACTTTTGGCACAAATTCTCAAATTACTTAGAGAAACTAGAGATGTAAATAGGTTAGTGTTCTAATGCCACAGCTTGGGGCCGGGAAAAAGAAACAGGCCCAGAGGTCAAGCCTTTCCACCCTCCAGGAGACAGAAAAGTTTCCTCGCCTGCCAAGGCCACAGGCAGCACACTTTGGCTTCCACTCTCCCCAGATTAGTGTAGACATTACAGCCAGGTCCATGATAAGGATAGTTCACTTCAAAGGCAGGAAGGGGCTGGCCTGGGAGGCAATCGCCAGCTTGGCACAGGATTCAAGAACAGATCTGAGAATGAGTGTGTCCAGCGCTAGCTTTCCCAGCTCCAGCAGCAAGGGGCTGGGGGGATCAGTATGTTTAGGTGAGCAAAGTTACAGCGTGCAGGCAGCCCTACCTCTCATGTGCTGAATGAAAGAAATAAGACATCATCTCTTAAAAGGGTTGTTTAGTGTCTTGCAGTCAAAAAGAAGGGCCATATCCTCTATCATAATATGTTCTGTGACTCAAGTTTGAGGACCTTGGGGGTGGATCTGGATTGCATTTTGATATGGGACCATGATATGGGAATTACATGATAAGGGAATTTCATTTTGATATTTATATCAGGTGTGAGATGTACATTCCAAAGGAGTGAGATGCAAAGGTGCCCCCACATAATATCCACTAATACATAGAACACTTATTAAGCAGATATAATGGACCAACTAAGGTTTTATTATAGGCACTTATTGAATCCTCACTGCCATCTTCAAGGCCTGAATTGCATCCTCATAACACACTTGGGAAAAATAAGGCCAGGTTCATTAATTTATCACAGCCATAATGCTGGAATACACGGGTCTGAGACTGGAACCCAGATCTGTTCTCACTACAATGTTTTCCTGGCTCAGTAAGAAATCTATTAGGAAAGCAAACACCTTAATGCCAACAGGAATGCAGGAGCAAAAGCAAACAGCTCTGTTTGTATGAAAGAATGCTTATCGAATGTGAGTTCTACATACAAAGTGCCATAAATAAGAGGTTTGACCAGTAGTACCTTTATAGTTAACAGTCTAAAATCTTTCCTATGTTTAGAGCCATGGTTTTCAACTTGGTGCAATTTTGTCTCCTGGGGACATCTGACAATGTCAGAAGACATTTTTGGTTGTCACAACTTGGGAGCTACTACTGGTATTTAATGGGTAGAGGCCAAGGACCCTGCTAAACATCCTAGAATACACAATACAGCCCCCGCCACCCCCCACATCAGAGACCATCCAGCTCAGAATGTCAATAGTGCTGAGGCTGGTTGAGAGGATATGGTCCTTGTTTATCTTCGACTTCTGGTAGTGAGCCAAATATATCACGCCCAAAATAGGCCAAGATAAAAACCAACTTAAGTGTGCCTCTGTGTGTACAGGAAATAAGGCTAATTTCAGACCTCACTCCCCTCCTCTATTCATCATTTGCTCATTTTATTTGATTTTATATTCAATGTAATCAAAACCTCTGATACTAAATCACTTCGAACTTTTAGAACCCTCACAGGCATACCATATAAGAATCAAGATGGGATGATTTACATAGGTATGCTCAATTAATTAATTAGCATGTATGGGAGAAGTTAGGAGATAAAAGAAGGACAAAGCAGGATTTATGTGGCAATAAAACTGAACTCTGCTACCAGCCCTTTGTTGGGAGAAGTCAGATGCCTTCTCAGTTGTACTGGCTTCATTTCTGCCATTACCTGCCCTCCTAATAGTTTGGGGTTGAGGTGCGGGGGGCATTGCCCTCTGAGAGCATGGTTAAGAAATCAACCCTACCTCCTGACTGCACAGAAGTAGAGATCAGCATCTCAGACAAGATGGGTATCAGGCAGGCTGGCAGAGGACTTGAGTTAGGGACAATAAATGAGATGATGTCTACAAATTAGCCTGTAACTTCTTATAACTCCTAATAAACTGGAAACCACAATCACTCTGGGGTGGTTAATTTTATGTGCCATCCTGACTGGGCTACAGGGTGCCCAGATATTTGGTTAAACATGGGTGTGTCTGTGAGAGTGTTCCTGGAGGAGATTAACAATTGAATCAGTGGACTGAGTAAAGCAGATTGTTCTCCCTAAGGTGGATGGGCCTCATCTAATCAGTTGAAGGCCCAAGAAGAACAAAAAGCTATGTAAGAGAGAATGTACTCTCTCTGCCTATCTTTCAGTTTGGACATTGGTCTTCTCCTGTGTTTGGACTCAGTCTTGAAAGGAACTTAAACCATGAATTCGCCCGGTTCTCCGGCTTGCAGATCTTGGGCCTTCTCAGCCTCCATAATTCTGTAAGCAAGTTCCTTGTAATAGTTCTATGTGTCTATTTTTCTATCTATCTATCTACCATGTCTCTCATTGATGCTCTCTGTCTCTTTTTACAGAGAGATAGATACATTGACATATCTCCTACTAGTTCTGTTTCTCTAACCTAGAATCGTAACACAGAGCCTATAGATAACAATGACCAGAATAATAAGCCCTACTGTTAATCAAGAACTTACCACCTGCCTAGCATCATGTTAAGAACCTGTGTCCATTTTGTAACAACATGAAGAGGTAGATATCATGACCTCAGTCCACAGATGAAGAAAGTCCAGCTTGGAGAAAGAAATGAGCTAACACAGGATGCAGCCTTTCGGGCAGGCTGTGAGCCTTGGTTGGTTATGACATGGCAGGGAGCTGTTGATACTGGAAGTGCTAAAAAGTCATTATGAGGTCCCAAGGCCCCATGGAAGCATTTCTAGGCAATCATTTATACCTAGATGCGATAGGAAGACCTTGGCCTCCATCACCTACCCACGCAGCACTTGGTTTCATTTCAGTTAGAATGTGATTGGCTCCTGATACAAGAGGGGTCTTTCTGCAGTTGACTTGCAGTCCTCATTGGCTTAGGTTGCCACCTCTCTTGGAGTTTTGGAGGGTTTGTGAGATGAATGAAGCTGGGCCACTACACACACACACACACACACACACACACACACGGAGTGAGAGAAAGAATATGTGTGTGCAAGCTGTCCCTTTCCTTTTCCTCAGCCCTAAGGTAAAAAGGACACTGTGTGTCCCCTTACTGTCCTCCTGAGCTACAGTAGGACCGCTCCTTGTGAAGCTGCTGGGCTATACCATGCGGCTCAGAAACCTCTCAGACATCGACTCCTCTTCCTGTGGGTTAAACTGAGTCTCTGGATTCCAAGGTTTAAGAACTCTGATATTTTGGCCAGAGGTTCTCAAACTTACTGTGTCAGGTTCATTTCAAGGAGCTTCTTAATATTTAAATTTTGTCCACCCTCTCTCCATTTCCACTGATTCAAAATGTCCAGGAGGAGGTCTGGAAATCTCTCTGTTTCACAAGCAGCTCAGTTACTCTCATGAAGCCAGCTTGGCACCAATCCCTGGAAGCACCTATGTCTTTTCCTCAGTACTTAAATAGTAGTTATTTGTCCCTCAGACAGAGAAAAGTGTGCAGACTTGGGGAAATTAGGTTAACAGTCTTGTTCACTTCAAATAATAAAATACCAAGAATCCTCGATATAATATAGTACAGTGTTTCAAGTACTGGGTTTTAGAATAGGGCAAGACAGGAATGGCAAGTTCTCAGCAAGCTCTCCAGCCCATTCAAAGCTCTAAGGATGTAAAATATGTTCCATTGTCCCAGGATTGTTTCATTTCTACAAGCTGATCGCATCAGTTAATCAATCAAGCTACATTTATTCCACTGGACACTTATGAAAATGCCAATATTGCCTAAGATGCTGCAAGCTTGTGGAGTTTCAAAATTTGTATTATTGTACTTACACCATACTAGAATCACTTGATGATGTCTGTGTCTATAGACTAATGCTTGAACTAGAAGTGTGCTGATAACAGTGGCTAACACCTTTGCACCACATAATATGATCTGATACATTTCTGGGAGAAAGTATCATCAGGCCAGATACTCTCAACAGGGATCTGTTTGTACAGCCGGTTAGTCAAAGGGATCCCCAGTGATTCCATTCTATGTACTGGACAAAGGCAAGCATCTCAAGTCATTAAATTCCAACAGCCACTCTAAAAGTCCTATAGAACCTTCCAGAAGAAAACTGTTCACTGGCACAATGACTCTTCTGATAAAGCATGAAAATACACCTTGAAGTTTAATCCAAGTGGCCATTAAAATTCCCCTCCATCTCCATAGTCTCAGACCAGCTGGCAGATTATATTCTGAGGGAATGTTTCCTAATTTCTCATTGCTTCTGTATTCCTTCCCCCACTCAGTCACTCAGCATGGTGCTTTTTGTGTTTGCCAACTAAGTCAAGTTTCTTTTTCTTTCCTTTTTTTTTTCTTGAAGTTCATCCAACCCCCTCTTTTGTCTTTCGATTTAATCATGTTTTCATCTCAAGGGCCTTTTTGTTGACCAATTCAATAACTTCTTCATTGGAAAAATGTTGTCTTAAGAGTTGCTTCTTCAGAAAAAATATATTCCAAAAAATTCTCCTACAGCTTTTCAAAGGGAAAGAGAAAAGCACACTTTTAAAGGTGTCTACAAGGTACACTTAGTGTTTCTGCTCTTGCATGCTAAGTACCAAGGGGCTAAAGTGTGTCTTTTTGGAATAATTCTATACAAGCTGAATAAATATGAATAATGCTGAAAACAATGATGGATTTCACCACACAGAATCTTAGAGGGAAAGGGTATGTTAGAACACTGCTTCTATTATTTTAATATGCATATGAGTTGCCTGGGTATCTTGTCAAAATGAGATCATGTAGGTCTAACAAGCTCTCTGGTAATGTAAGTGGTAGAGGTCTGTGGACAATGCTTTGAGTAACAAGGCCATGGAGTTCCTTACTCAAAAGCAGCACCATCCACTGGACTCTCTGTATGGATGGAAATGTTCTACACCTGCTTTATCTAATATGGCAGCTATTAGCCACAGGTGGCTACAGAGCAACTGGCCTGTGGCTAGTGGCTGGATTTTGTAACATTCAATTTAATTTAATTTTAACTCATTTAAATTGAAATGGTCGTATGTGCCTCGTGGCTACCAGAGTGGACAGCAGCTCTGTAGAGTAGAAAACTGAAACTGAGAGATTTAGGAAAAGGTTTCAGAAAGAAGGAACCTAAAAAGCCAGGTGAAGCTGCAAATCCTTTCACCCACGCTGTAAATATATTGTTTCCCACCCTCCCCCTTCCTGCATTCTGTAGGGAGGGCTCAAG
This sequence comes from Manis pentadactyla, assembly GCF_030020395.1. Classification (NCBI taxonomy): domain Eukaryota; kingdom Metazoa; phylum Chordata; class Mammalia; order Pholidota; family Manidae; genus Manis; species Manis pentadactyla. Next base: position 24,238,064 of record NC_080021.1, on the reverse strand, counting down.
GTTTCTCTGTTTCTGTCGTGTTCCCAGAATCACTCTATAAACAAAATAGTGATTAAGAAATACTTTATAAACATTCTGAAGTGCAGAAGATCATCTCGTTTATATAAACCCTTTTGAGTTTGGAAAACCAAGCAAGAGGTCTTATAAGAAAGTTCTTTTGTTACAGGCCCTTTGCTGTGGGCTACGTCTAGCAGGATTCCAAAGCCAGGCTCCAAGGTTATTTCTTTGTTGTGGATTTTGACCCTTTGGCCTGGAACACAGGAGCAATTGCCAGCAGTCCAGACAGTCTAGAAAACTTCAAAAGGAAAGAGAGCTTGGTTCAAGTTGAGTTCCCCCAAATGAGAGAACGCTCAAGGTGGGGAGAGAGTAGGGTTGTGTCTAATTTGGATTTGTCAGCTCTCAGCAGGTTACAGTATATGTTTTGTTAATGAGGTTTGGGGATCGTCTCTGGGCTGGTGAGTAATAATTTCCATTGAAGAAAAAGTTATGAGCTTGCATGTCTTAATGATAACAGATAATTTCTGTGTGTTGGCAGAGCTACAAAGCACGTTGCTATGAAACTGCGTGGATTGGGCTATTTCTTTTGTGTACAGTTTCCCCTTATAGAATCCACTTGGCATGAGTTGCAAACCTGCTTGGGGACCCTTGTGATTAATTGCTTGAACTGGCTGGTGGCCATCAGCAGGATCTTGCAATTTACCAGGTTCCATACAAAATTATGAAACTGAAGGTTTAATGGGATTCCAAGGTAATAGAACCCAGATGTCCAGGATTACGGTGTTTGAAATTACACTGCTTGCAAGGCTTCAGGGCTGAAACCTTATTTATTTCTTGCTCAGTAGATTTCCTTATTCCCATCTTTATGTCATCTTGGACCAGTCAAAAGCTAAGGCCCTCACCTTGACATATTGCATCTAGGGAAGCCATTCACATACCCACACCTATATCCAATCGCCTGGAGACATGAGAGCTCCCTACCTTCTGCCCAGGCTCTCGGGATTACCTTTCAGCCAAGGATATGGTAATTATCAGCCCTACTACCACCTTGCCTCTAGGCAGCACTTAACTTCCAAATTGCTTTCACACATTTAATTGCATTTTATTCTGTCAGGGTCCAGAAGAAATGGGCTGGGACAGGTACTATTATTTCCATTTGGATGAGGAAACCAAAGTCTACAGAAGAGAAAGGATAATAATCACTAACATTTGTGGGACCTGTGCGTGCCAAGTATTGTTCTTATGGCATTTCTGTGCGTCATTTCCTTTAGGCCTCATAACAGCTCTGAGGTTGAGATGATTAGCAGTGCCACTTTGAAACCCAGAAAACTAAGGTGCACAGAGGTTGGGTCACCCCACTGATGACTGACAGAGCCAGGATGGAAGCTGGTACAGTGGTTCTTAGTGACGATGCACTGCCCCCTCCCTAAGGAAGCATCATTAGTATCACAGACAATACCTGAAGTTTGTTGTTCTAATGCAGCATAAGTTTTACATCATTTGCAAGATGGAAAACCAATCCCAGGCACATTTTTCTAATGGGAAGCCTATTCTACTCCTATTCCCTGCTCTTCTGCAGAGCAACGCTGCCTCCTGAGTGCTCTGAGGAGGGGGATTCTGTTTAATGGCATCCCATCGGAAAAGAACATGTGACCTAATATGCTAAGTCCTTTATGATCACGCTTTGGCCTATCTTTGTAGCTTTATCCACCCTGCAATCAAAGACAAGGTAATTGATGGAATTTGTCCCATATCGGCCTTCTTTTGTTCATACGGTCCCTACTTCCTTCCTGATCCTCCTGCCCAAATTCTCCCCTTCCTACAAGGCTAGCCTACAGGCTCCTTCTATAAGGCTTCACATATTCCTGCAAAGCCTTCCACTCCTGGTTCTGAAATCCTATATGGTTTTGTTGAATAAATGGATCAACAAATGGAATACATAAATGTGATTTGTTGATTGCTGTACCAGACATTATGTGAAACACTGGAGATAGAAGACGAAAAACAAATCGCCGTGGTCATTGCCCTCAGGAAGCTCCCAGTCTACGGAGAGCTACACACACAGGAAAACCACCGCCACACACTGTGCTGCAGCTTGTACAGAACGCAAGTTTCCAGCTGAGCGGGGAGAAGCCTGTTCTCATCACTGGCCACAGGTCTGGCTGGGGATTCGGCCCCAGCTTCATCCTCCCGCCTAGTGGGGGAAACTTCATGTTTGAAGGGCTTGCATTTAATGAACCTTTGTGCAGCCTCTAGCACTTGCATAGTCTCTAAATTGAGCAAATATATGATGAATAATGAAAGACAGACAGAGAAGTGATGGAGTCCCTCTCACTATGGGAGGGCAGCCTGTGAGCCTTCTGTGGAAGTGCGTAAGCGGGAGGCAGGCCCCTGGTGCTGCCTTTGGGGGCCCCACAACGGTGTTGGCCCTGACAGGGATGGGGAGAGGAAGCCCCTTGGCCTGTCCTTCGAGTCAGTGTGTAGCAGTGGTCCAGACCACAGCTCTCTTCTGTGAGTAGTCAAGGAATGTTTAATGACCCAGTTAAAACGACAGTTTGGTCAAGTCGCCCCAAAACCCACTTCTGTCTTCAAGGGTTGGGAAATATTTCTTATTTTAAATAATTTGTATTTCAGGGCAATTACTCACATTATTTAGCATTCGGTGGCCCCTTATAAAGCTTTCTGTACAAATAAGTGTTTTTATTAGCTACTCTTCTCAACAGGACTGTGAGGGAATCCTGACAGTGGCCCAGGCCCAGGACAAGCTCTCTCTGCAGAGAGTAAGTTCAGTATTAGGGGACAGCAGTAGCGCCTCACCCCTATTTTTGAAGCCTTTGGAGACAGGGGTAGACTGGTTGTCACACTGTGCAACAATCATAGCTCTTTAGAGTCACCCACCTGGTTGCCCTGCAATTTTAAGGAATCAGTATAGGATGATGAATGATAGGTTCTTCCACGTGCTAGATTTGAGGTTGGTCAAGTCACTTAACGTCTTGGAGCCACAGCGTCTTCATCTGTAACAGGAGGGGATACCTATGTGGCTTGTGGATGTTTCTGTGAGAACTACTTTTTTTCACTGAATACAAGATGCAATTCTTAATATACCTCTAAGAAAGGCAAAAAAACCCCAAAACACTGCTGATTACACTGTGACCCCATGCTTTTCTGATAGTCCTGGACAAGGCACAATATTAGCCTTTGTTGCCTTGATATTTTTTTTTTTCATTTATTTTGGAGTATCTGGCACAAACTTTGTGTATGGGAGGCCATCCTTTTGTATGTACCCCAGTGACAAAACACAGAACAACTTTCTTCTACTTTTGACATTTTTCTATCTTAGGTGGTGTAAAGTCCATGATTTCTGTTTTGCAAAAATATATAAAATCGAGGTCATTTCTCCAATGTCAAATATTTGCCTCACTAATGGTACTCTATTTCCATGACTTTCAGCATACAAGATAAATTTTCACTTCAATGCCAAATTATAGTGTAATATTTCTAAAGACATTTTGAAATAGCAATTAAACTCAACAGGTGAAGTACTAATAGTATATATCACTTGAGTAGAGCAATGGAAATAGGAACAATCACACAGCCAAATTCATGCAAACAAGACTTCCATATGACCTATAGTGATTACAAGACTGCCTAATGTAAAATATACAATTCAGAAATGTTAAAATATGAAAAAAGCACTTTTGAGATGCAATGAAGCATGAAAAATGAAAAAGCATATATTATGGGTCTTACATCCAGGAGATGCCCAACAAATCTCAAATCCCTCCCTTTTACTAAAGAAGGGGAATGTGGTGAATCTCAGAAGAGAGAGAAGTAAGATGCTGGATTTAAATCTAACTCTTGTTGGATAAAATTTACATTTGAGAAACAACAAAATCATGAGTGATCTCCAGAAAAACTGAAGTATCTTTCCAAACACAATGTGAGAGATGGTTGAAAATTCTTTGTTGTGGCCTTTCTCTCTCTGTACCTCATGTTGAGAACTGGGATCTTTTTCCTACTCCTTTGAATTTAGGTCAGGCCGGTGTTTGCTTTGTCCAGTAGAATATGGCAGAAATAGCAGTGGGCCAGTTCTGGGTCTAACCTCTAGGAGGACTGGAAACTTCTGCTTTCTTCTTAGAAGCCAGCTACCATGCTATGAGTAAGTCAAGGAGGTACATGGAGAGGCCCATATGGAGGAGACTGGGGCTCCCAGTTGACACTCCAGCTGAGCATGCAGCCGCCTGCCTGGACTAACGTGCCAGCCGTCTAAGTGCACCATCTCGGATGTGGCTCTCCCAGCCCCAGCTGACAGCATATGGGGATGAAAGAAGAGACCCCTGCTGAGCCTCACCCAAGCTGCAAAATCATAGTCAAATAATGACTGTTGTTATTTTGGGCCTTGAAAATATGGGACAGTTTGTTACGCAGCAATAGATCATCGAAATTCACTGTCTTGTTAATTTTCACAGATACCCGGAGCAAGACCTAGTCTAGAATCTCAAGTTGCAGAACCTGGAAGTGGACCTAGATCTTCTGCCTCTTGGACTGAGGACCTTGTATGATTATTTTTATTTTACACACTGGAGTTATTAGGACTTAAGCTAGACTTGCAGGGCTCCTCCTGTTTTACTCCTTAGCCCTCATCAGGCTTATGATGAGAGGGGTCTAGGCCAGTTCTAAAGGGTTCAGAAAGAGTAGAGTAAAAAAACACTCAAAAGAGGGAAATTTTAATATCTCACACATACACACACACATGCACACATATACAACCTAAAACCTTGGAATTTGAAAGTAAAGTTCAACTTAGATGCAAATGTGCTTGTGACAATCCCAAGCATTTTTAGATGATCTGGTGGTGGCCTCAAACAATAATATCCTCGGGGAAACAAGCAAGAGTCACTGGGGATTCATTCATCTCAGTCATGGCCTATTCAGAGTGGAATCTGAAGAAGACACAGATTACCTTGTTCACAAACTGAAACACAGTGAGTGGAACCAGTCATGTCCTTGTGACAGAATGGCTGCACGGAGAGACAGAAGTCTGCCTGACCGCAATGTCACTTTAGACAGCAACCAAGTATATTGCACATTTTTGTTCACTTTCTATGCCAGCATGTCAGGATCTTTTGTTTCAACATCTAGCAGTGTGTGTGTTGGGGTTATGGTTTCTGCAGCATGTCAGAGCTGACAGTGGGAGTGTGTGCTCTTGGTAGAGACATCGGCATCTAGAGAGGCCACGCCATCAAGCATTTCATCTTGCAGTGCAGTGTTCAGCTTAAGAGGCTCAAGGAGATAGAGCTTTGCCTCAGTGAACTTCCACATAGCACTGAAGTGGGAGGCCTTTTAATAGGCATACATGCAGGATATTTACCATGGGTATGGATGTTAGAAATACAGTATTTAATTTATTTTGGAAATCAAGAGTTGGAGGGAAAGTAAACAGTGATGAATACAATACAAATAGCTGTTGTTTATCTTTGCCTTAAAGCTATAGTACTCATGAAATTGTAATTCTTTCCCATGACTTGCCAGCTGATGATGACAAAGCTCCCATTTCTTAATGAAATTAGTAGTGTAGGAGACGCTGCCTTAGAGCACATGGACATAATAACTTAGGGAAGAGTAGAAGGTACAGTGGAACAATGGCAGGAGGCAGGGGCAGAGGTTGACTAGTTCAAGTCCTCAGATGAGATGTTAAACAACGGGGTCAGGCTGTTAATACATTGTTAGGAGAATTTATTTGAAGGGTTAAAAAAATCTGAAGAAGAATGATCAATCTAAAGGAACATAACTTCTCTACACATGAAAAAATCTTTGCTATTATTTTTATAAATCAAGTTATAGTCAAACTCCTCTATTTCAAAAGTTAGGCTCTGACAATATTGATAATCTAGTATAGGTATTGGCAAACTATAGTGCCTATAAGGCAAAACCAGCCCACCACCTGTTTTTATAAATAAAGTTTTATTAGAACACAGCACACTCATTCATTTATTGTCTATGGCTGCTTTCAAGTAACAGTGGAAGACATGAGTTACTGTTACACAGGTCATATGACTCACAAAGCCTAAAATACTTATGTGGTTCTTCACAAAATAAAAGTTTGCTGACCCCTGGTGTAGAATACCTAAATAAATCTAAATGTTAGATAAAGGCTTTAATATATAATCTTATATTATAGGAATTTAGCTGTTATAGGAGGAAAATGGCTGTTACTAAGTGCTCCCTACTCCATGGATACTCATGAAGTATCCTTTCATTCTTACTCAGAACAAGTTCAGTGAAGTAAGATAGCAGGATTGAAGTAGAAGGACCTATAGATAGTGTCAATTAGTAGTAGTTTGGTAGAGGGTTGAAGAAACAGAAAAAGTACTGAATTGTAACAGTCTGGGGCCACTTGACCTCACTTAAAAAAAATAGAGCTAGTTTCAGTAATCTGGAAAACTTCTAAGTATTGGAACTTATTCTGAATGTTTTTCAATAAATAAAATACCAGCCATGTTTGAATGTGGTATGAAACTTCAGGAAACCAGTGGTATGACATTGTGCACATAAATATGTAAATAAGATAGTATGTAAATATATTACCAAGATAAATATGTAAATATTCCTTTACGGTATACACACCCTACATTAGTTTTTCCTTTTCAGTCCCTGGTCTGAGCACTCATCTTTTAGGCTCTTACAATAGTTTCTTACCTGGTCTCTAACTCTTTATTCTGCTCCAATCTATTCAAAGCACTCTTTCCACATGAGTCTCCCCCTCAAAACTGTCGTGTTCATCAGCACACACCAAATGAATACTCACTGTGAGCAACAGATTGTGCTAGATTCTCAGGGAGACTCAGAGCTTGGGAAGGGAGTTTTTGCTTCCAACTGGCTTAAAATATTAGAGATGAAAGAAAACATATAGGAAGATAATTAATAGTATAAGGTATTGGTTGATGCAAAAAAAAAAGCTTAATTGGAATTCATATGTGATCTCTGTTGCCTAGGTCAGACCTGCAAAGGGTGGGATTTGAAGCAGGTTTTGAAAGAAGGGAGAAAAATGGAGTAAGGGCATTCTAGAAAGTGGTGCCCACGTCCATTCAAAGACACCCCAGGGGTCCTCACCCTTCACAAGATAAATTCCAGTGTACAAGGTTGGTTCTGAGTCTCTCCATGATCACTACCCAACCATCCTCACCTTCTGTAACACCCCTCACAAATAAACTTTCCCCTGAGTACTCTCAGTGCTCTCCTGACTGGTTCTGGGGCATGCCATTCCAAATACTTGGAAGAGCTTCCTGTCCCCTCCTGCTTATCCCAATGCTACCTATTCTTTGGGGCCCTGACTCTCCCTGGGGTCTCACCATGGGGCTGTAGTCCAGCGCTTGGTCACGTGCGGTCCTACTGAGCATGACTAGCACACCATTCATAACAAACACAGCTCAGAGCCCTCATCCTACAACACCAGAGTTAGTCTGTACCCAACAAGACGAGGGCACCAATTAGAGGCTTGGATATTCAATTACTTCGGGAGCCTACATGCTTCCTCTCAAGTTATTTTCTTGTCCCACCGTGAAAGTAATGAACAGTTCACAGCCTGGCACGGGTCTGCAACCCCTACTCTGAATAGCACTGCTGTCCAGTTTTACTTGATCTCTTCTTCTCATGAATCTTTAAAGCATTTATTGTCCATTTTAGGGATTGAAAACTGGTAGTGTGTAGGCCAAATGTGAGTTAATTACCACCATGTAAAAACTGGGAGATTTATACTTTGAAAAATCAGCAGCAGTGGCATCCGTGTCCCATATCTTCCAATGACAGTGACTGGCTGGAGCTGAGCAGAGCTGTCTCTTTGGGTCCAGCATAGACTCTCCAGTTCTCAGTTCTCACAGTCCTCATCACACCTCCTACTGTCCTCAGGCCAGCTCACCTCTATGAGCCCTCTAGGCATTTCTCTTGGCCACAATGGTCTACGATGTGTATTTTGCCACTTTCATTATATTCTCACACACTCTGATTGCAGTGCTGTGTGTTGTCTTGCATTCACATCTAGATACAAATTCCTAGAGGGGAGGACTGTGCCCTGTAGGTCTTCTCAACCTCTCTTAGTAGACAGCACAGTGCTGTGCACATAACAGTCAAGTGGTCAATAAGTACTTTATAAATAACTGAAAAAAATGATCTATTCTGTCTAGGTTATAAATCTAAAGTACAAATCCTCAATCAATATACAAGGTAATTTTGTTAACCCTCTCTGGTGGATTAAAGGCAGCTACAAATTCTTTGACATGTCCTCCCACCCCCCAGTGAGAGATAGGGGTCTATTTCCCCTCCTCTTGAATCTAGGTTAGCCTGACTGCTTTGATGAGTGGAGAGTGGTGGGATGGTGCTATGCCGGTTCTAGGGCTGGCCTGTAAGTGGATGGGCAGTTTCCACTTGATCTGTTGAGAAGTCTGACAACACGGCAGGAGGAACCATGTGGAGAAGCCTGGAGAACCTATGGAGAAAAGGAGGGCCCAGCCAAGCTAAGTTTCCAGCCATTCTTGCCAAAGCACCAGGAATGCGAGGAAGGCAGCCTTAGACCAGCTCTGCCACCAGTTGAGGACCACATAGGAACCATATTCAATGCCAGGTGAAGATTAAAAGTTGCCCAGTTGAGCCCTGCCCCAATTCCCAACACTCAAAATTGTAAGACAAAATAAAATGGTTGTTGTTTTAAGCCACAAGGTTTTGGGTGTAGTTTGTTACCCAGCGATGGATAAACAAAACAGTGAGTCTCCACTGTTTATCTGATTGGCACCCTTATTATCAACATTCAAGTCCTTACTCATCTTTTTAAAGTAACGGCATACACTGAAAACGCTAAGGCCTGTCTGGCATTCTGGGTAAATGGTTGCGGCTGCTCATGGATGGAGGGACCAAGCTGGGAGTTCTGCCCCCCCGGGGTGAGTTGGTGCTCGGCATACACCCCAGCGCAGGTGAGTACTTGGCTGTGCATGATTCCATTGTCATGTCCTTCAGTAATGGAAATGGTGAATAATATCTTGTTTCACAGCAGTTCTGTTAGGCTATTATCATTATTTTTTATTTTACAAAGGTATTTCTAATTATTGTGGTCTACATAAATAATCTGGCCAAGATTCTGTATTTTATGACTGTTTCTGTGACTGTTAGGTTGTGGAAATGACATTTGATGTTCTCTAAGAAATGTTTCATTCCATTGCCAGATCCTAGAAATCTACAGGTCCTTACGAAGGATAGATTTTTAATAGAAACTTCCTTCCTTCCCAAGGGTCTGTTTTAATTAATCATTACATTTTTCTTATACCATTCTTCTCATGTTATAAAGTCACTTTCTCACTGTTCTCAAATATTCTCATGTGTGTCTCAATTTCTGGTTGCAAAGCCTGGGATCTGATTGGTCATAATCAAGATTTAAGCACAGAGAACCATCTAGACCAGGGTTTGACCAGGTAATGGAAACAGAGCTGACAGTTACTTCATCCATTCCTGATAGTTTACCCCACTGATAGTTCTCATTCTTTCCAAAGGACACCTTTTCTATATTTTGATATGGTCACTTTGTAATCACTTAACCAGAGATTATGCAAGTGTGCAAACCTCTCCTTGTGCCAGAGATTTAAAAAACTGGAGGGGTGGGAGAATACTATGTATAGAGAAAAAAAGATGACATATTACCATAGGAAATGATGCTATAAAGACTTCTGAAATTGTTTGCACTAAAAAAAATAACAGGAGTAAAAACTTCTTGGAGTTAAATTGGGATTGAAGAAGTACTCATGAGAAATTAGACTCATGGTATAAAGAAATAACACACAGATATAATATTTTTGTCTCCCCTATTATGTATTTATGGTCTGGCTTATGCAATGACAGAAACATAAATTCAAACCTGTATTAATTAAAACAATCTCTGCCCACAGGCGCTTCACAATATGGTGGAGAGGGAGATGGAAAGAGAAAGTAACTAACTATATTCCAATGGGAAAATTGTGTATGAGTGGGGTGGGAAACTTGCTAGAATATAACAGAAATAATTAATTATATCCAAAGAGTAGGAAGCTGAGGTTGTCTCCCTGTATAGCTAGAGGAATAACATTTCTGGAAGAGAGTTTTGCTTAAGCCCAGATGCAGAAGAATGAAGGAAGACAGTTGTTTCTGGAATGGCAAGATGTGGAAAAATACATCAGATACAGCTTAGTCATAGGATGAGTTAATTGAGTGAGGGGTGGGGGAGAAAGGAGGTTGTAGCGGCTTGTAACCTAACCTAGTGCTTGGAGCCAGATCATGAAGAGACATGTATACCAGGCTAATGTGCTTAGATTTTTATCATGCACACAATGGGCAGTTAGGAACCTTTTAAAGCGGAGGCTGTACCATGGTATTTATTTAGAAATATGCTCTTCACGGGCATTGCTGGCAGGGTGATCATGTGTTTGCCTTTGTAGCAATTGTCCTAGTTGCCCTTTTACATTTGTCAGAGTGATTATTTGATGATTACTAATTAGAGAACAGAGAACCATGCAAACAAGGTCCATATTTGTTTTTGCTTAAAAGAGTGCCTAGCACTAGGCACAGTGCCTGGCACACAGCAGAGGTTCAGTGGTGATTTTGTTGAATGACTCAGACTACTGGGTATTAATCAGTGCAGGCCAAGCAAGAGATGAAGGCTTGAATCAGGGTAATACCAGTGACAACTGGTAAGAGAGAAGAGCTGTGACTGACATTTCAAGAATGAAAATGCCGGGTTAACTCTATCAAGTGTGGCAGGAGAAAGGATGGATGTTCAAGGGGGCCTCCAAGGTCTCCACGGTGGTGAATCGGGGAGGGGCAGGTATTAAATAAGCAGGATGAGCAGTGAGTTTTTTTGAGAGGAGAAGATAATGAATTTTTTTTAAACATGTATGTGAGAAGCCTAGAGGACATCCAGATGGAGATATCATGTGGGCAGGAGGCAGAATGTCATTGCAGAAAGAACCCAGAAGCTAGGGTACCTTGGATTTTGTCTTTGTCACTTACTTGCTGTGTGACCTAGGGCATGTTATCAGCTTCTCTGAATTCAGATTTCTAACTCATAAAATGGAGATAAAGAATCTCTGCTATAACTAACTCAGAATAATTCATAATATTCTAAACTTTGAAAATGTGCCACAAAGTGCTTTTTAAAGTATACAGAACTTTTTTGCAGACTCACAGTTTGTATTATCATTGTCCTGAAGGACTGTAGTACCAGTGAGTTCAAGGCCACAGGCTTAATAGGTCACCTGACTTGTCAAAAGTACAGGTAAGTCTTTCGCTTTTGATCAGCAGCCTTGTGAATAGGTGTAATAGCAGAGTAGCCTAGGCATATCGCCAGAAGTAGAAAAATAAATTTACACGTCTTCTGCCGAGAGTGACGTATTCCAATGTAAAAAGAATGAAGAGATATTACTATGAGTATTAAGAGGTATGTTCTGTTGCTGGTGATAAGAAAACAACTCATGCTCACATAAATGTATGCTCTTGGCAGGTTCTAGTGTCTTTCCTCTTTTCAGAAGGCCCAAACAAATCCCTTTAACACACCCTTCCTTTAAAGTTCTCACTTTCCTGTTCAGCCACCGTCTAGGAGCCGACCCTACACAGCAGGCCCACGGATTCAATGCCTGATTCAGAGAGGGGTGAGTCACTCCTATGTTCCTTCCTCTAGCATTGGGAGTTTCCTTAAAAGAAACTGACCTGCTCAAGAGCTGAAGACATGTCAGCATGCTGACTTTAGGTCAGACCTAAGGTTCCGTAAGAGCGGTGGACAGGAACAGAAAAGGGTCCTCAATTCAGAGGACTGGCTTCAAGATTCCTAAAACCAAACACTGCAGCAGCCCTGCCCCGACCTGGCGGTACACTTATTGGAGACAGTTTCCTATTAGGGGCTGGCTCCTGTCCTCAAAATGAATCTTAAGCATGGATTCTTGTGGGATGGAAAAGTTGAGTTTCTGAGATCAATCGAAAGGGCCCTATCTTTTGCCTGTCTCAAGTTCTTTGATGTGATATAAAAGCAATAATGTGCCCGGGGAATGAACTCGTAAACAGTTATTCATTTTATAGCATAATAAAAGTGTGGTAAGATTAAAATGGGATTTAGGCAGAGAATTGGGCAGTAAGGAGATCTGGGTTTTTTGCCACCTTGTTTACTGTGTCGCTGGTGTGTCATCTTTAGTAAATCACCAGGTGGCTCTTGACTTCAGTTTTTATACCAGTGAAACATCTGAGTGGCATGGTATGAGATAGGAGGTAAACAGGTAACAGCAACAAATATATAGCAAAGCCTTAATATGTGCTGGGCTCTATTCTTGAGTTGGGATATGTCAGTGCATAGAACAGGACAAAAGTGTGCATTCACGGAGCTTGTATGCTAGTGAGGGGAGAGATAATAAACAATGCACGTAAGTAGTAAATGACTTTGCATGTGGGAAGTTGATAGGCGCTATTCTGAAGGAAGACACTCAGGGCAGGTAAGGTGGATGTGGGGCATGAGAGTGGCTGGGAGGCATGTTCGCTGCAGGCCCTGGAGAGGTCTGGACTCTAACTCCGGCTAATGACTCTCCTCATAACACAAATGATAATGTACGCAGGTCCTAGGTGGTTGTGATGACCTAATGAAGTAGGGAAGAAAAAGAGCCTAGCTTCAATGTTACTGTTAATATCTTATGTTCCAGTCTCAAATGCTTTGACTCCAAAAATCATGATCCTCAGCTAACAGGTGCTATGGCAACAAAGGGCAATATTTTAATCTCACAAAGAAAACCAAAGATATAGTTTAGTCCAGGTGGTTGGCTTCAAGATATGGCCAATTATGAGTACAAAAGTGATGCTTGCTGAAATTGGAGTTCTTAAAAGATTCACACGGGATAGCCATCTGCAGGCTACATTTTTAGTTCCAGGTGTTAAAAAAAAATGAAACAAAATAAAGCCAATAAAAAAGATTTATAAATTTTAAAACAAAGCTTTTTAATTTTGTAACAGGCCTAACAAGCCTCCAGAGGCTGGCTCTTTGGAAAACGACATACCTGAACAATAATCAGAAAAGGCAAAATTGCCTCCTCTGGGTATTGACGTTAACAGATTAGACTTTGTCTTTTTCATGCCAGGAGCAGAGAGCTTCTGGCGGAGGTGTGAAACTCAGCGCATCGCTTGCAGAACTGCTGACCTCTGTGGGAAATGTTTAAGTCCTTTGATGTAACTTACTGTTGAGCAAACAGTATTTCTGGCACTAAAATCATTTTGGGTTTATATCTGCTTCCATCAATCTTTATTCAATGACATTATCATTGTTCACCTCTTACAGATAGTTCTCAAGTGAGATTTCTTGAAAGGGCAGAGGGTTGGAGACAGCGTGTATTGAAATGACCAAAAGAGCTTGTTGCTTCCCTCCTGCCCTTTGCTTTTAGAAGTCATAAAATCACTCATAGTTGAAGACTTTTTTATTAGAAAATAGTAAAAGTGGCTCTCCTTAGTCTTCTTCCTGTAACACATAAATAGTACATACCTTGAGGCTGATGCTACCAAAATGTGTGCCTCATTCATTCATTCTCCGTATGGTGAGTGTTTGCTATGTTTGGGTGCTGTTCTTGGCAGGCACAGACATAAAAACAAAGAGCCCACAACTCCAGGAGCACCTTCTGCATCTGAGCACAAAGCAGGATGGTCTGGGACTTAAAAGAAGGTTGTTCCTTTAACTTCCCAGAGAACTTGGCTTGGCTTCCCAGATACTGCTGGGGAAGCCATGCTGCCAGGGCTCTGAGGGCTGCTGGCTCCCAGGGAGGATCTGGGAGCGATTGGGGAGACAGCGGGCTTGGTGCCATGCTGGGGGCAGCGGGATCATTAGGTTCCCTAACTGCCTGCAGGGGAGTAGGGTTTATGGGCCAGAACCTCTCTGGAGCTTAGTGCTCAGGAGTTCCCAAAAGAGCATGTTAAGCGATTCAGACAAGTTTTATTTCAATGCAGCAAAACTTGTTGAAAGGGGCTCTTGAGGAGCAAGTTGGGCTCAGATGTACAAGGATGAGGATTAAACAGTCTCTGTCTTCAAGAAGCTTACAGCTCAAGTCATCCCTTGGGGCAGGCCAAGCACAGTTGGGGTTACTCAGAGCCTGGTCTTGTGCTCACTGAAACATTGGGGCACCTCTGCAAGAATGGATGATGAGCTGAGGCTCCGAGAATGGCACTTGGCTAGGATGCAGTGAATTACAGCCTATTTAGTCCCAGAGTAGCTTCAATTACCTCTTCAGGCTTTTTAGAACTGGTTTCCAGATACAGACGAAGCTCAGCATCTCTCTGGCTCACTGGGTTCATAGATATACAGTAGGAAGACAAATGAGTTCACACACATGGAACACTTACTCCGTGTCAGGCACTGTCCAAAGTGCTGATGAGTACCAAGTATTTTATGTTCATTATCTCATTTAATCCTCAAAAACCACTTGTACAGGAGGCATAATTATTGTACCCATTCAACACATGAGGGAGTTGAGGAATAAAGAGGCTAAGTTAGTAGCAAGAATTCATACACTCAGTAAACCAATCAGCCAGGATTCAAACCTTGGCCATCTTGACTGTGGTATTCCTACCATACTGATGCCTAGGAGAAGATCTTTCACTTTTGGGCATAGTGAGGATCAATATCAAATAAATATTTCAGCAATATAAACTATAGCAGAATATAGGTAAGTAATTATGGTAGATCATCAAAACAAAAAGCATCAGAAGGATTCTTTCTATATTAGACAGTCAAGAAAACCCTTGTTGACAGCAAGCTGGCTACTCAGACACTTATGTAAATCACAATCTTGAAAGATCCTCCATCCAACCACTTGTCCATATCTCCATCCATCAACCATTCAACAAACATTTCATGGAGGACCCACATGCTGTGTCCTGTGTAAGAAGCTAGGGGTACACAGATAAGTGTATGCATGATCCCTTCCCTCAAGAAAGTCATCATGGTGGTGTCTTATAAAAAAGAAAATAGAATCCAGTGATATTCATGTTATAACTGAGGAAGAAGCAAAATTCTATGGGTGCACAGAGGGAGAAGGAAGTAGGTCAGCCTGAGGGAGTCAAGAACTTCCAGAGACTGACATGTAAGCTGAGGATGAACGCTGCTTAGGGAATGTGGCAGCTTTGACTGTGTGTGTGTGTAAAACAGAGGAATAGTGAGAGGGTGAATGAGTGGAACATTCCAGAAACCACTGGCACAGGAGGAGTGAAGGGCACTAGAGCAGGGATTAGGGGACTTGGGTTTTCCTCTTGGGCCTGGCACAGCATGGGAGCATGGCACTGGGTAAGTCACTGCCTTTCTGAGACTCACATTCTTCATTTATTAGACAAAAATAGTGACATAGGTTTACCTCTCACTCATAGAGGTGGGACTGGATATTTATGGAGCTTGAAGAAGAACACTTTATTGTACAAATTATTATGATTATAAATGAATTTATCCACTTCTTTCCCCAACCATCCCCTATGACATAAGGATAGGTCTTGACCTTAAGGGAAATAAAAGTGACCCATGATGACAAGACTTAGGGAAAATGCACCTCCTGTACAATGTCCAGACTTTTTCTCCCTGACTTATTTATGCCTTTCCAATGTCCAAACCAAACCCCATCATTAACTAGTGCTTGTTTTGTTTTTTACATTTGGCCTTTCCCCCCCTCCCCATCCTTTCTAACTTTGTACTGGACTTTTAGACCTGCCTTTCCCACTTTTAGGCACCATTTTCATTATTTTTCTCCTGTGGCATTGAGCATGATGACTAAAGGCTGCAAATCTACAACAAACTCCAGGAACTTAATGAGTTAACTTGGGCTGGGTTCTAACTTCCAACTAAGCATATCAGGATGGAAACATTTAGAAAATGAACTCTGATACCCTTTTTCTGGTTTCTCCCTTCTTACAGACACTTGCATATCTTGGGTCGGGTTCTCCTATGGGAAGTCGTCTCAGCATAAGAGACGATGTACAGCTGCCTGCTGTGACCAGTAGTGCCTGCCATCTGCCATCTGAAGTTCAGAGCTGAAGCCCAATCACACCTGTTACATAAGAGGCTCCGATCCCTACTCATTCTGGGGTGCAGAAATACCACACTTCCTCCTGGGATGTAATCTGACTGAGAGAAGAGAAATGAGAATCTGCCATGGGAGAAAGGAATTAAATAAAAAAAGAAAACTGAGGATAACTGGCTTGGAAAAGAAGGATTTTGTAATGGTGGCTTTGACATATCTGAAAAGCTAAGGAGGCAGAGGACAAGAAGTAAGAGAAGTAGGAGGTAACAGTGAAACGGTAGGAGTACATTATGTTTCACGGGGACTACCATGGGCCAGGTACTACATGCTTTATTTGGAATACTCATCTAGTCCTTCTAGCAACCTTACAACATAGATATTATTCTTGTCATAGTTTTAGAGATGATAAATAAAGGGCTAAATGATTTGCCCAAGGGACCACAGCTAGTAAGTGATGGAAGCAGGATTCTAACCCTGAGAGAAATACCAGACACATGGTTTCCTAGATTGGCTACATAACAGGATCATTTGGAGGGCTATTCAAACTATTGATTCCTAAACAATCCCAAGGATATACCGAATCAGAATTTCCAGGATGCCATCTGGGAAAATTCTCTGGTAGCTTTGATATACAGCCAGGTTTGAGCACCTCTGGAGGACACATGCTTTGTATGACCTGAAGGGCAGGCAGCCAGGTTTCAGCGTGAGGAGAGGAGCTTCTAGCCATTAGCAATGGCCTGAAATAGCAGGTGCCGCTTTGGGAGTGAGTGTGCTTCCCATGCTGGGGCAGGAAGGTCGCTTAGCCAGCTCGGCATGAACACGGTGCTGTTGAAGTCATTCCTACTTGCAGTCGTCTATGATTTCCAGTCACTTTTTTTTTTTTTAAATAATTATTTTTTATTGAAGGGTAGTTGATGCACAGTATTACATTACATTAGTTTCAAGTGTACAACACAGTGGTAGAACATTTATATACATAATTCGAGGTTCCAGCTATCACCCTACCAAGCTGTTACAATATCTTGACTATATTCCTTATGCTATACATTACATCCCGGTTACTTATTTATTTTACCATTGGAAGTCTGTCCTTTTTTTTTTTTTTTTTTTTGTGAGGGCATCTCTCATATTTATTGATCAAATGGTTGTTAACGACAATAAAATTCTGTATAGGGGAGTCAATGCTCAATGCACAATCATTAATCCACCCCAAGCCTAATTTTCATCAGTCTCCAATCTTCTGAGGCATAACATCCAGTCACTTTTTTATCCAACTGATATTCACTGAGTGTAAACTACATGGTGGGTACTGTGCCAGGCACTATTATTCTGTTGGTGAACATGAAAGATGGCTAAGGCAATCACAATCTTCACCTGCCTCTTGAACCATTGGTATTTTGCAGTTTTCTAATTTGAAGTAGCTGTGTGAACGTGGTCCTGCACCACAGATCAGAACACGTGAAGAGGATGGCTTTTGTCCTAAGTGTTTTTCACTCCTTGATTCATTTATTTATTTATTTGGCTACTATATGGATTAGAACTGTGTGTTAGATGACTACCTATCCCCCAGATCTTATGCTCTCCCCTGCATGTGTCTTTTACTAGAGGGACTGCCTGGCCAGGGGCTACACGGCCTAGGCCCTCCTGCAGTTAGGTGTGGCCACATGACTGAGCTCTTGCCAACAGAATGTGAACAGCAATGATGCACACACCTAGACCTGGTCCATAAAAGTTTCCCGCTAGGCACTCCTTTGCACTTTTTCATTTTGGCTGGACTGAATGGAGAAAATCTCTAGGGAGACTTTGAAATCCACGTATTGATGACGGCAGAGCCACTGTTGGCCTGGGTCACTGAATGACTGCATGGATGAAGGCCTTCCTTCCTAGCTGTCAAACTAGCCTAGGACAGTTATCCATGCAAAAAATAAAAATCTATTGTGTTGGGGCTTTTACACACTTTTTGGATGATATGTTATATCAATCAGTCTTCCTTCAAGCAGTTCTGTGTCTCAGAGCATGCAGCTGCACTGGGAAGACAAATCACATTTAAGTTTGTGACAAGATAAGCTCCCCACCGTAGCATGTAAACAGGGACAGCTAAGCATCATCTTGGGGGATCACAGAAATGTCACCCAAGATTGGAGCTAGAGGGTAGCCTGCAGTTCATGGGAAGGGAAAGGGGAAAGGTATTCCCAGCAGAGCAAAGCCCCGGGCAACAAAGAGCATGGGGTGTGTGAGGAAACGGAGCAGGTTCAGTAGGGCAGGCATGAGGTCAGAGGGCCAAGCTGGGGACAGGTAAGGGATGCTGCTGGAGGGGTCAGATATCTGCCAGCTCAACAGAGGAAAAGAAGGGTCTCATGTCCCTATCAGAAGACCTTCGAGACAGACTGTTCTGTGCAGTCTCCTTTCCCTTCCTGCTCAGTGTGAAAGCCCAAAATGTGTGTGTGTGCCTGTGTGTGCATGAATATGCTGGGGATGAGAAAGGGAGGCCAAGAGAAAGAAGAAGAAGAAAGTTGATCTGAGTCATATCAGAGAGCCAACTGTGGGTGCTGGCTCTCCGGGCGTGGCCAGCCTCTGCTAGAGGAAGGCCAGGGTGCCGGGAGATTTGGGTGGTGGGATCACCAGCTCTGGCAGGATGAACAGAGGAGCACCAGTCCAACTCCAGTTTAAACAGACAGTACTGAAACCCTGCCAGGAAGAATCAGAGCAATATTTTGCAAACTTTAATAACAGCTCAGAGAAACTGATCAGAGCATTTGGCTTTGTTGTGCATTACTGCTTAGCTGGACCCATGTGAGAGAGAGGAATGAATCTCTTTTTTTTCCATTTACAGAGAATAATATTTTTCTTCCTCCCAAATGGAGAGGAATTTGGTGAGGTCTAAATGTATTTGTTTTGTTCCTTATTTCAACTTGTCTGTAAATCACCCATAGGGTTTTGGCACCTGCTGTTAAGGTAGCCGGTTTACTGCCTAAAATATCTTTTATTGGAAATTATATTCTAGAAACTGGAACTTTGGTTGAAACCATAATTTCTAGCTTTAAAGTCCTACTTGCCAGACACTGACCATGAGAGTTCAGTAGAAGGTTTTTGGATGTGTTGAACAGTGGGAGAGTCCCATATATTATTTCCGTCTGGGACAAAGGAAGGTGACAGCTTTCAGGATCCGTGTAGTAGAGAGAGCATGAGGTGGTTTTGGAATCTGGAGTGGGGTGAACTCCTAGATCACCTGTGAACTGGGTGCCTCTGAGGAAGTGGTTTAAGCGCTCTGGGTCTGCTTCCTCTCACCTGTAAACTGAGGACATTCCTGTGCTCCCAGGTAAGTTAGAAAATTTAGGTAAGGGAAGGCAGGTTAAGTGCCTGGGATAGTACCTGCCTTTTACGAGAATCTGTCAAATGCCACCCTCTTTCTCTTTCTCCTCCCTCTGAAGGCAGAGAAAAGAGCTTGTGAAGCCCTGGACAGCAGCACAAAGACTTGTTTCCAGGTTATCATATGAACTTACTCCCAGCCTTGTGAACGGGAAAGCTCCACAGAACACTATTGGTCGTGGCAGAAGAGACAGATCAGGGGGCAATGTGAACTTGCTAAAAGGCAAGGTGAGATCTGCAGGGAGAGAGGGATCTGAAGAGCCCAAAGGATGAGGCAGAACCAAGCAAATAAAAACCTTCAAAAATGGAGGCTGCAAGCTAGTTACCAGCCTTCCTCTCGGCAGAGTGGCTCGAATTGGGCTCAACGTCAGGACACGTGAAATGCATTGACCTCACTTCGGGAATAATATTAAAGGAAAGATGGACAGTGATTATTTAATCTTAGATAAATATTTTCCAAAGAGAACAGAAATAGGAAAAAAATGGTGGGGGAGGAGGTAGGAGAGAATTATTTTCCTTTAGGGAGGACTGGTGGTCCCCCGACTGGTTTTGGCGAGCAGTTTGCACATGAAAGGGATCTGAACGTTCTTTCTTATGCATTAGTGCCTGCTGGAATTTTGTCTCCCAAAAGGCCTTCCCTGACTACCCTTCTCCCCAAGGTATCATCTACTTCGTAACTAGGCTTTACGTACATCATAACATTTATCGTCATCTGAAATTACATGCATTTATTTGGTTCTGTTTTCCTAACTTGTCTTCCTGGTGGAATGAACCTGTGATGGCAGGAAGAGCATCTCACTTGCTCTTGTACCCACAGTGCACAATGCCTGAACAGAAATATTTATTGAATAAAGCAATGAACAAAATAATATATATTGTGTATAGGGACTGCTCTTTCTATTTGTAGAGGTAAGGAGGATGATTAAGACAAAATTTAATTATTGCTATAAAATAAGACATTAAAAATAGATAATTCCACTAGCAAATAAGGCCAGGTTTTCCCCCTTAATTTGTAAGTACTTTTAGAAGCAGAATTGATTTTTATCTACTCTTTCTTATGTAAGTATCCTCAAAATGATCAATGTTTGGCCAGTGAATTTCAAGTTACATTTAGATAAATATACTTACATTTTAGAATCTCATCCCATTTCTTGGTAATCAGAAGGTATTATAAATAAGCTATCATTTCTATGATTATTCATCTTAAAATCTGCTCAGATGTATAAACCTTATATTTTAGGGCCTGTAAGATGTCATGCTCAGTCTATTAATAAATAACATACTTATTGTAAGCACTTCAAATAAACAGGATTATCATAAATCTTTTTATTTTTTCACATCAGTACTGGTATCTGCAGGGTTTAAACATTTTAATAAAGAATCGTTTTTCATCAGGCATCAAATGTGATTCTCACTATAGAGTGAAAGGGGTCTTAGTAGTGGGAATTCATACAGCTCCATAAGATCCTTTACACTTCAAGGAAAATTCATTCTGCTCTTGGTTGTCGGGGTCGTATTTGAAGAGCAGATTGGTGGGGGGTGGGAAGGGGAGCACACAGAAATAGGGACAATCCTGACTGGCAGTTAGTGTCATGACAATCCCCCTGGGAAACAGGCAAATAACATGCAGAATTAACAATGCATGTGGGACTTTCACTGTTCCTCATAAAGTGTTATGTGTTGAGTTTTCTGTCTCTGATTCAGTCCCTCCTTCCTATTCTGCAAATATAACTGAAAGCAACCTGTGCTGGGAAAATAATGTAACAGGAGCTGTAGACCTTGGCTCTGGGGCAGGCATTCTTCCCTGCAGACTATGCGACCTGCTATAAAGGAGTCCCATCAATCCCAAGGGAGTAATAGTACCTAACTTTTAGGTTTGTTGTGAGATTAAATAAGCTAGTGGTATAGGGCCAGGCATTTAGTAATTCCTCAACTGATGGATGTTAGCAGTTATAAAAAGCTGTATTTGGTGACTATTTCATATTCTTAACTGATTGCTCCACAAATTCTGTAGTGCAACGATATTTGTTTTATTAAAATATTGAGGCAGGAAAGCCCCACTGAGTAGCAACGTCCCCTTTATAGGAGAGGGCTAGCAAACACCAGGGAAATCGGCAGCTCTGTGCCTTCGCAGCATTAAGGCAATTATACCCTGCAATATTAAACACTGTGGTATCCAGTTCAACTTGAAAAATAATAAGAATTAAATGCAGTTCAAATAGTAGCACTTACCCTCACCCGTGAAAGAGTGGCACTCAACAAAGAAACTCTCTAGCTAAATTACCAAGTGTGAGGCCTAAATTTAGGATGGGGCAATTCCGAAACAGTTGATTACTGCTTCTAAGATTATGGGTGTTCTTGTGAACTGTTGGAACTGATGAAATAAATATAAAATGGTAGATTTTTACAGATGCAATTATGGAAAAACCTTGCCTGGGCAATGCAGAATGGTTCTGCATTGCTATCTGGAAAGATTACTGAAACACGATGGTAACCTGTGCCTACAAAAGTGCCGCAAACAGGATCTATCCCTCTTCTATAAGAAATGTTACCTAAGGAATATACAGAATAATTTATTTCATTATAAAGTTTGTCCCTAAAGATGAAAAACATATTAGGAGACTGGCACCCTCTCCTATGGATTCTTCTTTACTTGGATGAAAAAACAAAAACAAAACAGTGGCTTCACAGTATGGAAACCATGCAAAGTGATGCCACAACATAGCCAGGAATTCACCTGCTTCCTTTCTAATCAGTTCCCGAGAAGGCCAGAGGGCAGAGCACATTAGTGTTTGTGCTTCGGCATAAGACAGCCCTCACAGCTCGGCTACTTTTGAGCTGTGTGTTCTCAGCCAGTGTCTTCCCTCCCCTGGGCCACGCTTTCCCCTTTGGTGAATTTAGGGTGATCGTTGTAGGACTTTCTTCATAAGGTTGCTGTGAGGCTTTGGTTACATGTTTATACGAATTATTCCATTTAATTCTCACAGTAACTCCACTGTACATGTCTACAAAGGGTGGCCACTTTCCATAATTCCATTCTGCCTCTGTAATGTGAAAACCTTGTAACCTTGGACAAACTACTTAACTTCTGTGTGCAGCTGTTTCCTCACATGGAAAAAGATAATGGCTAATGATTGTACCTACCTACCTGAATCAGCTGTGTATTGTGTGCTTATCAGACATGTGGTAAACCTTTCATGTGTCAGCTGCTATCGCTATTATCACTGTGACTACTGCCACTGTTTGAAGAATCAATTCCATGCATGAGAAGAGACTGGAGGGAGCAACTCTTCTCGGGTTGTGGTTCTCATTGCTGTGTCACCAAACTGATGATCTGAGGGACGTCTTTAGCTTGCTCTTCCCCTCTCCAGCTATGTGTCCTGGAACCCCATCTATATTCTAGGAGTATGTCACCTGAGGTTACATCACAACGCCACTTAGGGACTCTCTACAGGAGGCACTAAAGGGAGGTAGGGAGAGGCACTGGCTGGAAACTGTTTGCTCAGGCTTCTCAATTTTCTAGGGCCTTGACTGGAACTTCTGATGTTACCATGCACTAAGATATTTTTTGCTATTATTGAAAGCACACAAATATATATAACAATTATATGTCATTATTAAAAACAGCACAATATAGGCCGCTAGGTCTTGATTGTGTTTTGTTCTCTCTGTTTCTTCTTTCTTTCCTCTCTCCCTCTGTTCTAATATATTGGGAGCTTCAGGGAACAGAAGTAGCCAAGTGTTTCTCGAAAACACCACCTTCTCTATCAAAGTTCTCTTTGGGCAAAATTTGAGCTGCCCATGTCTATGATTTGCCCCCTCAAAAAAAAAATCAGAAATCTAAGAAGTAAACACCTGAGCTCTTTAGTGGGACACACAATGATTCAAGCTCCAGCTCTGGAGAGACTAGTTTAGGCTTCTGCTTACTCATCTGTAAAATGGCTCTGAGAGAGCCACAGAGAGGGTCACGTGAGATCATGCATCTGACACGTCAGCAGTGCTTGGCAACCTAGTAAGATCTGTCTCAAGCCTTAGCATTCCAGTATCAAAAAGTTAATATTCTAGCTATCTAGGACTTTCTTCTTTTTTATCTTTTTTACTGGGGTAAAATACATATAATAAAAATTTACCATTTTAACTATTTAAAAATGTATAATTTAGTGGCATTAAGTATACTCATTTTGTTGTGCAAACACCATTTCCTCTTATTTTGTGAGTAAGTTCCCTGAGGCTCTGAATCACACCTTACAACTTGCCCAAAGTTATAGTGACTTCTGGAATCTGTATCTTCCCCCCCTTCAGAGGCTCCCTAGAATTTGGAAAGATCTCTTTTTCCTCTCATGTGGACTCAAGTCTTGGAATGAGTGGCAACGGTACGGATAAAATTACAACATTCATTTAGTCAACACTCTTATTCCATAAATATTTATTGGGCTTCTGCCATGGAAAGGACACATGCAAGAACTCTGGCAAAGAGAATCTCAGTTATTCCTTACAGAAGCCATATTGGTATTTGGTTAGTAGTAGTATTTTTTATTTTATAAACGAGGCCATGGAGGTCCGAAAAGGGTTGGTAACTTCCCCAAGGCCATGTAGTAAACAGTGGATGTGGGATCCAATACCAGGAGAATATGACCCCAATAACACCAATATGATGGAATAAAGTGTATCATGGGAAAAGGAAATAGACTTCTCTGTAAACTAAAGGTACTTGAAGTGAAGGAGGAATTAGGTCTCATGTTCCCAGACTGAGAACATTGTTGAATTATCACACCAAAATATTCTTATGTCTTGAGGATGGGAATGCTGCTGATGGTGATGATAATGATGGTGATATTGGTGATTTTGGAGATGATAAGGAAGCTGATGACTATCAACTACTATATACTAGGTTTGTATTAATTATACCCATTCATGTAATATCTGCTGAGCATCTTCTCCCTTTCAGGTACTGGGCATACAGTAATAAGACCGATAATCAAGACATGCAAGACTTCCATTTTCAGGGCACTTACAATCTAAGGATATGTTATCCTTACGAGCAATAAGGATATGTTATCTTAATCCTCAAAATGATCATATGAAGTTAGAATGATGACAGCAGTAACAAAAACTACTACTATTCTTCTATTTACTGAGACCTACTATATGCGAGATACTCTTTTAGGTGCTTTACATAGAAAGGATGTTGTCCCACAGATTACAGAACCTCAATGAGCATTGGTTTTCTCATAACAAATATGGGCACAGATGAGTCTGTCTTACTGCAAAGACTTTCTGCTATATTCTGCTATTTTAGTCTAAGCTCTGGCTTTGTTTTCTAACTAGTTCATTTGTTACTTCCATCCTGGATTTCAATCTTAACATCTTGGGCTAGAAAACAGAAGGGTTTGGGTGCTTACTTTCTGGCTGTCCCCAGGTCTTTGTAGGTGAGAACACCTTTCTTTTTTCCTTTATCCAACATAGGGGGAAGTGGAATCCCATGCAGACCACTGGCTATGAACTGCCTTGTGGTGGATATGTGCAGAAACCAGGTGTCTTTATCTTCCTCACTCTAGAGAGACCTGGATGAAAATCACTTGCACAGAGACTGGGCTTTCCTACGGTGTGGGGTTAATTAGACATGATCTCTAATTGCAGGGAGTCACTCTTTTGCAGGAGTCAGCATTACCTCCATTTCCTGAATATCCTATGCAATATGGCGATGAAGTCCTATAATAACAGTAATATCTAAAATTTGTCTAACATTATTTCAGCTTACACAGCATTTTCTCATAAGTTGTCTCAGTTGCTCCTCATAAAAACCCATAGGATATCTTGATTTTATAGATGCAACTCAGGTAGCCTGCTAGAGAGGCCCATATGATGAAGAGCTGAGGAGACCCCCTGCCAATAGCCACACGGACTGTGGGGGGGGGAGATTCCCAGCTCTGGTCAAGGTGTTTGATGGTGGCAGCCCTGGCCAACACCTTGAGCAACTCCATGGGGGATTTTGAGCCAGAGACACTCAACTAAGCCACTCTTGGATTTGTCACCCTCAGAAGGGATAGCAAAGCTTGTTGTTTTAACAGTTAAACTTTGGCGTAAATTTGTTATGCAGGAATAAATAACCAATACAAAGTTTAAGAGCACAGAAATTCATCTCTGGAGTCAGACAGTTCTGGCTTTACATTCCAGTTTTGCTAGTCATTAGCTCTGTGACCATGGGCAACTCATTCCACCTCTGTAAGCCTCAATTTCCTCATCTGCAAAATGGAGATAATAATGGTGCTCATGCCCACGTTTTTTCCCCCCAGGGTAAATAAAGTGATGCTTGTTAAATACAGTGCTTGGCATAGAGTTAAGCCAGTGTTTGGAAGCTATAATTTTATTATTGCTATTTTAATCTTTTGAGTTCATTTTGGCAAATATTTGAAATACTGATTCTTCTTAAAGTATTGACTATAAACCTCATTCAATTGGATTATGTGAAAGGAATCTTTTTATGAGGAAGACGTGCTCAGTCAGAGAACATAGGCTTTGCCTGCTAGTGCCTGTGGTGCTGAAGGACCTGCCAAGATAAAAAATCCCTAACCATCCTGCAGCCAAGTGAGCTTTTTCTCCCCTGGTCCACAAAATGCTGAGAAAGAGCATTCTGTAATGTCATTAAGATTATACTGAGGAATGAGTTCTCCATCACCCCATCACTCAAGTCACCTCCTTCAGCACCAGGGGCTGAGAGCTGGGCTTCTCCTTCCCCCTCAAACAATCACCTGACCTCCAGCTCATTAGTCCTGTCCCTGGGATAGTAGTCATCGACTTTGGGGCCAAGGTCCAATATTTCTCTTGAATCTGTCTTTTTGTGGTCTGCACTAAGGTCAAAATGAACTATCTACTCATTTTCTGGGAGGACATTTTCAGATGTGAGAGCAATTAGAAACTTCTTCCCATTTCCCGTTCTTCATATCCTGGCTTTCTTCTTGGCACCAAGGTCCATTCCACCTCTAGCCTGGGGGCGGGTTTAGAGGGTGGCTCACCTTAAAAATCATAATTTGCCTGCAGTCACCACCTTCCGAACAGGACTCATTAAGGAAACACCTCCCACGACAGTGTTCAAAGAGATGGGTGACCCTTTCCCACACTGACATCTCTGCCTTTTTTCAAAGGACCATTTGGCTCACTTCTTAGACCAATATGAAAAGTCAATCCAGTCTTATTAAAACACATATTTTGATGTGACTATCTCATCAGGTGGTTATGACTTTCTCATGGGGAAGTTTAAGATGACTGTACTTGGCTGGAAACCACCCTGACTCTTAATAGGCCCTGTGGGGATGTTGATGGAGAAAAGAGACTTGACTGTTGAATTTGGCCTGGTCACCTATTAGCTATGTACTTAGGCAGGTCACTACATCTCTCTGAGTCAAATCAGTTTCCTCATTCATAAAGTGGGGGGAGTAATGCCTGCTTCACCTAGTTTTCAGGGTTTTTATAAAGATCAAATGAAGTGGTATCAAGAAAAGAACTCAGAAGATAATAATTTAAATACCTTCAATTCATATAACTATTCTAGCTGTAACAAGAAACTCTACAATAAACAAACCAGATTTAACCAACATACCCCCAACACAAAATAAAACAGTGACATTTGAAAGATATGCACCACAAGTATAAATCAAACTGTTTGGACAAAAAAAAAGTTAAGAGTTTGGGTTCGGCAAAAAACACTATAGAAAGAGAACTAACACAAAGATGACAGATTGTCAAAATATAGGCAATGTCAAAAACCTTATAGTATGTGTTATATTGAATCTGCATGAAAGTCAGACAGATAGAAAAACAGGCAGGAAACGTCCTTCCTAAATAATCTGAGGGTTTAAACAGTGTAATCCTGGAATGGGGAAACTTAACTAACAAAGTATATGAAGCTATGCCCAAACTCCCTTATTATCAGAAAATGCAAGTTAAAACAGCCAGATGTCACTTTACACCCATCAGATTGACTAAAAATAGAAATCTGGATAATGTCATCTACTCTGGAGAGAATACAGCCTAGTTCACCCTTATGAGCTTTAATCTGAGGGCACTAAGTGAAAACAGACACGAAGATGCCCTATGACCCAGGAATCTCTTTCTTTGGTCTAGAGCAGAAAAATTCTTCCCAGGTCTTTGTATGAGGCACCCCGTGTATGTAACTAGGATAGAAGTACAGTAAATAAAATGTGACAGAACGCTAGGCAGCAGTTAAAACTATGGACTAGATATGCATATAGCAACATGGATATATTTCAAAAACCGTGTTGAATGAGAAAAAAGAAACTATGAGGTCTATACAACAATATCATTTGTATGAATTACCAACATTCACACTCAGAACAATAGTATATGTTAATGACATGTCAAACACACTGCAGTTTTTGCTTAAGTGGGAGAGGATTGGAAAAAAGAAAGGAGGGGAAAAAGCCAGAAGAGTCCCTCAAAAGAGCTGAAAAAATTGCATGTCAGAAACCGAGTAGCACACTTTACTCCACCCTGTGTACCTTAGGTCCAAAAAGAAAGCTTGCATGCAAAAACTATGATTCACTTTTGTAAAGACTATGTACCCAGGTGTGCATATGTGCCTGAAAGATCAAAAGCATTTTCAATTAAATATTAACTGTGGCTATTTCTGGGTGCTTAAAATGGGATGCGATTCATTTTCTTTTTTTTTCTTATATATTTTTATACGCTTCGCTTTCTACAATGGGCATACACTCCTTTTGTACAAATGAAAATAACTTTACTTAGAAGTTCTAAAGGTATGTGCCATGTTTTCTGTTTTAGTAACCTGTACACTTGCTCAAGGTGTTGGGATTTGAAGACTTGTGTCCCTGAAGGTAACCTGAAGTTTTTGTTTCTGGTTGTGCTTCTCATGACAATGGAGATGTTAAACATTAAAGAGTTGAGCATTCAGCAGTTGATTTACCAAAGTAAAGAATTCTGCATGAACAGAGAGAAAATGCACATTGGGGCAATGATATTTTTTCATTGGCTTCCCCAAGAAACTCAAGTGTATGTTAAAAAATGGCTCTAAGAGCTGCCAAGTCTTTTGTTCCCCATTAGAAATACACTGGCAAAGAACACTTAAGATATTTGCCCTTCTCCCATTCAGGTGTCAAATAAAGTGATCGGTTCTTGTTTCTTAGTCAGTGGGATTCTGGAACACTTGCAGTCCTTTCCATGGGGTGGCCCTTCCTGTACATTCTGTAAGAAAAAATCCACTCATGTTTATATATGAGACGAATGTGTCATTCATAATGATTATTAATAGCTGAAAAAAATTCTTCTGAGAGCGGGAACTACATTTGTTCAATAAAAGTTTTTCCTAAGCTCCAAAGGGTAGAATGACATTAGTAGTCAAACCCACAAAAATTGATGATAAAATGTCTTGAATTAGATAATGAGAGGAATTTTGTTTTGTTCCCAAAAGGAAAGTGAAGCAAAAACTAGGAGAGAGGAGTAAGGAGATTATACAGAGGAAGCAAGAAGTATGAAGGTCTGAAGGAAGAACCAGGCAATAGCCCTGTGCAGGGTTTTGTAAACAGGGATGTAATCTAAAGTTAAAGTTTACAAAGAATTTCTCTCCTTGACACAATTTTAAGCAAGGTTCATTTTTGGACATAGGAGCTGAGGCTGAGTTTTCTATCATGGAGCCAGCATGTGGAAGAAAGATCCCAGAATTCTAGAGGAACCCTGAGGATACTTAAAGCTCCCTAGATTCCACAGAACCCTGAGTTTCACACCACCCTATCCATTTCTTCAGAGTGACCACAGCTGGCAAGCTATCTTCCACCTCACCAGGAAAACAAAGCCAGGGCATGGTGAAGTAGGTAGAAAGCTGCCTTTTAACTGCCTTTTTTTGGGACATGGACGAGTTGTCAAAGATTGTTAAGGATTCTCAAGTTCCCATGCTTAACCCAGACTAGCTGTCAGAAAAACTCAAGTAACAGTGAGATTCTTTAACAGTCTGGATCTCCTGAAGATTGGAAAAAATTATGGAACTGAAGGTGTTAGCCATACCAGTAATGCACCCTGATTGCTACAGGCAGAGGAGGGAAGTGACATCGATTTACCGTGTACTGTCCCAGCCACATTACTAGCTCATCTTATTTAGCCCTTATTATAATCCTGGGAGGGGAGTATTATTATCCCCATTTTACACAGGAGGGAGATGAGCTCAGAGAGATTAAATCACTTGCCCAACATTTCATAGAGTTAAGAAGTGATGGTACCAGGATTTGACCCAGACCTGCTGGCAAAGTCTAGTCTCTTTTTACTCTGTTATACTCTTTCTTTTGAAGGAACAATCAAAAGGTACATAGCAGCTGCCTTCAGGGAATATTTAATAAAAAAAGACTGACTGAAAAACCATTCTCTTCTGATATTTCCATCATTTTTGGTGATATGTTCATGTATTTATCACAGAATCTTCAATTTGTAAGGGAAGCTTTGGAGGGCCTCTATAAACAGGAAGATCTTTCTGGATTGGGGTGGATTTTAGGGTGAATTTTGATTGAAACAAGATAACCCAGCGATAAGGGAAATGGGAACCTACTTCAGGCAGAAGAATCCATATAGTGGAAGGGTGAGAAATAGCTGTTAGGAGACAGCAGCATAGAGGGGAATCTGCAGAGCTAACATGAGGAAGATGGATGTAGATGTACTTTTCAGTTCCCTTCAGCTATGCCAATATGTATCGATTATCTACTCTGCATGCGTCAAGCACTGTGCTACATACTGGGAACCCAAAGATGAATATGGCAGGGGATGCAGGACCAGTATGAGCCTGGTCTAACCGGAAGGTACAGTGGATATTACTGGCAGCCTCCAGAGTACTTTTTACCCTTTCCTCCTTCCTACAAGGACCTGAACTTTCCAGCCACGAAGTCAGTCAATCATCACATTCTCATCTCTTTGCACTCATGATTGGTTTAGGGATGGACACCAGTCTTTCACCAACTGAATCAATGAAAGCTTACCACCTTCATCTGCTGATGAGGAAAAGAGAAATTCTTTCTTTCCATATGGATATCTATGATAAAACTTGGCAATCATTTTGATACCACAAGGGACTAGTCTGAGGGTAAATCCAGGAAGACAGGGTCAAAATAAATACAGAAAAATGAAGCCCCAGTGGCCCTATGAAATTCTGGATCAAACTATATCTGAGGCTTGATAACTCTTCCTATTTATGTGAACCAACATATTCCAGTTTGAGTTGGATATTCTGGAGCATGCAGTAAAAAATATAATCATTTAAAGAGATAGAAAAATAGATCATTCCAATACTATGTGCTGAGTTGTAACAAAAATATGGCCCCAACCCTGGAATACAGGGAAGGAAATGATAATTTAACTGATCACTGAAGGATGAACCAGAGTTAGGTGGGGAAGGATTTTTAGGTAGACGGAATAGCATGAGTATAGGCACAACAACATGAACTATATATTTGCGGGAACTTCAAAGAGTTTGGCATTACTGGATGATAAAGAGCAATGCTTGACTGGCTGGCAATGTAGCTGGAGAGGATTTCAATTTCAGTCAGTAGGAAAAAAGGACACAGGTTTTAGGTTGGGGAGTGATATGTCCAGATTTACATAAGGGTATAAAATGCAGAATAAAACTAAAGAGGCAGAGAGCTCAGTTGGGGGGATTAGTTCATTCAGACTCACTATGCCAAATGTTACTAGGTATTTGCATACACTAACAATAAGGAAATGACACAGTCTTTGGCCTCGAAGAGCTTACTGTTATTTGAGAATATAGTAGAATTTCAGGTGGAGATGGTAAGAGGCAGAATGGGACAGTGTCTTCATAGACAGACAAATAGGGACATTACATCATTGGAAGACATGAAGTTTATGAACACTAGGAATTGTGCTTTGTTTACCCTAAAATATAGCCTACCACCAAATGCTCAATTGTTTTCCTACATGGAAAGTTACTATTCCACTTCTGCTAACAATACAGGGATCACCTGGTATGCTTTCCACAGTGAATATTTCTACTTCATTATTCCTCATGGAATGCTGTTCTTACTCTTGGTTACTGTTGCATGAACTTTGGCTCTGACTACAGACAGACCAAAGGACTTAGTCTGGGGTCAGACTGATGGGTTGGTGATGGCTGCACGAAGGGTAGTGTTGAGTAGAATGTTGAGATCACTTAGATTGATTGATTTTTGATGTCTGCCATGGGCATGAGCAAGGTCTGGTGGCAATCATGGCTGTATTTGCCGACCTGGTCTTAGCCCACTTTTTGTTTTGGCCACTGTCTGATAAAATGATTAGGGACTAGATGACTTAATTTTTTTAAATATCAGAAGAGGTACACCCTCTTCTGAAAATGTAAGTGGAACACAAATGGAAACCAATTAAAATATGATCAGTGTTGGAAAAAAGCTCAGAAAGCATTCTTATTAAAACACTTTTAACTTCTTAACACAGACTTCTCCTTAAAATATTCAACTCACTAAAACAAACCCCATTTTAAGAGAAATATAGCCATAAGCTCCTTTATTCATGAGAATCTGTTCATGCTCAAGGACCATCCACTGAATGGAACTGCCACTATTGTCAAAATACTAGTTGAACTGACAATTATTCCATTTTCTTAGATAAAAGGGATATATATATATATATATATACACACACACACACACATAATTTGCTTTAGCTGTAGTTTATGTTCTCATAAATCATTTTAGAAATCCTATACAATAGTACCTTCTAAAAGATTTCATATTATACAAAGGAAGAAAGATAATTTTAATGACAGGTAGCTTCTCACTAACAAAAGACATGCAGTAATTCTAGGATTTACTGTTAGATAACAGGCTCCTTTTGCTTTTGCTTTAAGCAGCAGCTATAGCCCCTTAGAATAATCTCAGATGAAACGCACACTTAACACAGGATTACTTTTCAACTACACTATGAACTTCTGACAGAGTCATGAGTGGAAGGCATTAGGGCTCGGCATGCTGTTGGCCTCCTCACCAACTGGGTGACCCAGAGCAGACAGTGGCCTTTCAGTGAACACAGTTGATTCCACATTCCAGGTTTTGGCGAGAGGGTCTGAAGGATAAACTGAGCAAGTCTCCCCATGTCTTAACTTAAGCTGAGTTTCTGGCCTTCAGGACAGGAGGGAGAGGCAGTCAGGCTGACTAGGAATTTCCCTGGTTACGCAAGGGGAGTGGTCTGTGTGGGCAGGCAGAGCATGTGAGACAGTGCCAGCAAACCATTTAATTGTCCAATCCCTGGTACATGTAGGAGGTGGAGGGAAGGTAGAAATAGCATGGAGTTAGAGTGCCCTGTGCTTAACTCCTGGTGCACCAAATAGCAGTTTACCTCCTTAAAGCAAGCTATTTAAATTCTCTGAGCCTCACTTTCCAAATATTTAGAATGGGAAAAATAAGAGGGTTACATAAGGATGAAACAGAATATTTTATACCAAGAATCTGAAACAGTATTAGCCATGTGGGAGATACTCAATAAATGGAAATTACCTAAACTTGTTCAGTTTGATGAATACTCCAAAATACTCCAAGGCTTAAAGTATGAAATGCTGGGTAAGTAATACATTGAGATCAAAAGTCAATCAAGAAGCTGCTTCTCCTGCTACACTGGGCTAAGTTCTAGAGAGCCAAACACAGGCTCTGGCCTCCACAATCCTATAATATTTACCTCTAACATTTACTGTGTACAAAGTACTGCTTTAAGCTACTTCTTATTCGATCCTCACAACCCTCCTATTATTATTATTTCTATTTTTATTTTGATATCATCAATATACAATTACATGAGCAACATTGTGGTTACTAGACCCCCCCATTATCAAGTCCCCACCACATACCCCTTCACAGTCACTGTCCATCAGCACAGTAAGATGTTATAGAGTCACTACTTGTCTTCTCTGTGTTGTACTGCCTTCCCTGTGCCCCCTCAAACACATTATGTGTGCTAATCGTAATGCCCCCTTTTCCCCCTTATCCCTCCCTTCCCACCCATCCTCCCCAGTCCCTTTCCCTTTGGTAACTCTTAGTTCATTCTTGGGTTCTATGAGTCTGCTGCTGTTTTGTTCCTTCAGTTTTTTCTTTGTTCTTATACTCCACAGATGAGTGAAATCATTTGGTACTTGTCTTTCTCCATCTGGCTTATTTCACTGAGCATAATACCCTCTACTTCCATCCATGTTGTTGCAAATGGTAGGATTTGTTTTCTTCTTATGGCTGAATAATATTCCATTGTGTATATGTACCACATCTTCTTTATCCATTCATCTACTGATGGACACTTAGGTTGCTTCCATTTCTTGGCTATTGTAAATAGTGCTGCGATAAATATAGGGGTGCATATGTCTTTTTCAAACTGGGCTCTTGAATACCTGGGATAAATTCCTAGGAGTGGAATTTCTGGGTCAAATGGTATTTCAATTTTGAGTTTTTTGAGGAACCTCCATACTGTTTTCCACAATGGTTGAACTATCTTACATTCCCACCAGCAGTGTAGGGAGGTTCCCTTTTCTCTACATCCTCGCCAACATTTGTTGTTGTTTATCTTTTGGATGATGGCCATCCTAACTGGTGTGGTTTTAATTTGCATTTGTCTGATGATTAGCGATGTGGAGCATCTTTTATTGTGCCTGTTGGCCATCTGAATTTCTTCTTTCAGAGAAGTGTCTGTTCAGATCTTTTGCCCATTTTTTAATTGGATTATTTGCTTTTTGTTTGTTGAGGTGCATGAGCTCTTTATATATTTTGGATGTCAACCCCTTATCAGATATGTCATTTATGAATATATTCCTCCATACTGTAGGATGCCTTTTTGTTTTACTGATGGTGTCCTTTGCTGTACAGAGCTTTTTAGTTTGATATAGTCCCACGTGTTCATTTTTGCTTTTGTTTCCCTTGCCCAGGGAGATATGTTCATGAAGAAGTTGCTCATGTTTATGTCCAAGAGAGTTTTGCCTAAGTTTTCTTCTAAGAGTTTTATGGTTTCATGACTTACATTCAGGTCTTTGATACATTTCGAGTTTACTTTTGTGTATGGAGTTAGACAGTAATCCAGTTTCATTCTCTTACATGTAGCTGTCCAGTTTTGTTAACACCAGCTGTTGAAGAGGCTATAATTTCCTCCTTGTATATCCATGGCTCCTTTATTGTGTATTAATTGATCATATGTGCTTGGGTTAATATCTGGACTCTCTATTCTGTTCCACTGGTCTATGGGTCTGTTCTTGTGCCAATTCCAAATTGTCTTGATTACTGTGGCTTTGTAGTAGAGCTTGAGGTTGGGGAGTGTATTACCCCTCCACCCTTTACTCTTCCTTCTCAGGATTGCTTTGGCTATTTGGGGTCCTTTGTGGTTCTTTATGAATTTTAGAACTATTTGTTCCAGTTTGTTGAAGAATGCTGTTGGTATTTTGATAGGGATTGCATTGAATCTGTAGATTGCTTTAGGCAGGATGGCCATTTTGACAATATTAATTCTTCCTACCCAAGAGCATAGGATGAATTTGCATTTATTAGTGTTCTCTTTAATTTCTCTTAAGAGTGTCTTGTAGTTTTCAGGGTATAGGTCTTCCACTTCCTTGGTTAGGTTTATTCCTAGGTATTTTATTCTTTTTGATGCAATTGTGAATGGAATTGCTTTCCTGATTTCTCTTTCTGCTAGTTCTTCATTAGTGTATAGGAATGCAACAGATTTCTGTGTATTAATTTTGTATCCTGCAACTTTGCTGAATTCAGATATTAGTTCTAGTAGTTTTGGAGTGGATTCTTTAGTGTTTTTTATGTACAATATCATGTCATCTGCAAACAGTGACAGTTTAGCTTCTTCCTTATTAATCTGGATGCCTTCTATTTCTTTGTGTTGTCTGTTGTGGCTAAGACCTCAAGTACTGTATTAAATAAATCAGGGAGAGTGGGCATCCTTGTCTTGCTCCCAATCGTAGGGGTAAATCTTTCAGATTCTTGTTGTTAAGTGTGATGTTGACTGTGGGTTTGTCTTATTTGGCCTTTATTATGTTAAGGTATTTGCCCTCTATACCCATTTTATTGAGAGTTTTTATCATGAATGTATGTTGAATTTTGTTGAATGCTTTTTCAGCATCTATGGAGATGGTCATGTGGTTTTTGTCCTTCTTTTTGTTGATGTGGTGGATGATGTTGATGGGTTTTCAAATGTTGTACCATTCTTGCATCCCTGAGATGAATCCCACTTGCTCATGGTGTATGATCCTCTTGATGTATTTTTGAATTCAGTTTGCTAATATTTTCTTGAGTATTTTTGCATCTATGTTCATCAGGGATATTGTTCTGTAGTTTTCTTTTTTTGTGGTGTCTTTGCCTGGTTTTGGTATTAGAGTGATGCTGGCTTCATAGAATGGGTTTGGAAGTATTCCCTCCTCTTCTCTTTTTTGGAAAACTTTAAGGAGAATGGGTATTATGTCTTCTCTAGATGTCTGATAAAATTCAGCAGTGAATCCATCTGGTCTGGGAGTTTTGTTCTTGGGTAGTTTTTTGATCACCAATTCAATTTTGTTGCTGGTAATTGGTCTGTTTAGATTTTCTGTTTCTTCCTTGGTCAGTCTTGGAAGGTTGTATTTTTCTAGAAAGTATCCATTTCTTCTAGGTTATCCAGTTTGTTAGCATATAGATTTTCAACCATCTTATTATTATTGCCATTTAAAATGCATAAAACTTTAGGTACAAAGAGCTTAAGTAACTTGCCTGAGGCTGCAGAGCTTCACCCTGAGGCACCACTATCCTACATTACCGTGGCTATCATAGAAGTGAGTGTAGGGTCTGATTCAGTGAGACACAGATGGCAGGGTCACATGGTGGTGGGTGAGTCCAGAAACTGGGAAAGGCTGCATGCCACAAGTGATCTAGGATTATCCTTTAAAACCATTAAGTCTGGCTTAAAAATTATACTTTATTCAGGTGCATTTTCTAGCCATGGTTAAGAAAATTGGGCTGCTACACATAACACAAAGGGGTACCAGGTATCTCTGATGACAGCAGGGTCCTCACTGCTGCAATCAGGGCATCAAACCTAGCCCTGCTTTGGTTATAAATAAGGTGATTATCTGGTTTGAAATGCGGTGGCAGAGGTAATCTTGCACCTGAAGGTTTCTTGTTTGTCTCGTACTTGCTGGATTTTTCTACACATTCTCTTACACACCCACCTCCTCTGTGAGTACAGAAAACCTTTTGCTTTTGGGTTTCTCCTGCTTTAGAAGTTCCATCCCCAACTATTTCTTTCTTGGAATGGAAATTTAATCTTCAAAACTGTTCTGCACTGCTGGCCCCAGAATTAAAAGCGAGCACCTTGAATGGGGAAATTAAATTTATTTGATATACCTGTACATGGATAAAATTGGATCCAGCGTCCACTTGGTTTGCAGGCTCATGCAAAATGCTTTTAGCTATATTCTGTACCTAATATCTAACTCACAGCTGAAAGGGGGCTGACCTCAAATACCTTGCCTTGTACTCATCCCGAGCAAGGTGGTCATTAACCAAGAGCAGGTGTCATTTTCTGTTAGAATGTCTCTCTATGCACACAGGGTAATCGACAGCTGAGGAGTCTTCCCTGGGAAACTAAATATTCAGTTGACTGAATTTTCATTTAAAAAAAGAGAGCCAGATACCCAGGGGGAAAGATACTTCAATTATAAATATCTATATTTCATTTTACATTCTCCTTTCTGAAGCTCCAAGTCAGGCTCTGCCTGGGTGCTGCAGAGGGCAGAACCCGACGCTTGTGTTTGCATGTAACATGGCTTTAGGAAGAGGCTGAACAAAATAAGATTTTTCCTTCTCAAATCCTCTCCATGTTCTGCAATTCAGCTCCTATACAAAATGTGGTTGTGTTTTCTTCCCTATGATCATTTAAGACACTTACATACCTAATAATAAGAAATGCGATGGGAAAATGAAGGGAGCATAGCAGAATGCTAGCTACCAGGCAGGTCTGCTGATCCTTGGAGGACCAGGGTGGAGACAGGGTGCCCATGGAGGGAGGGGCTCTGCGTGATGGCCTGGTCTGATGCCCTCCTCTAACAAATAAGGTGTTCATCACGGTCCACGAAGCTGGGACATATCTGAGGTCCCACAGCTTGCTGTTGGCAGAGCCAGGGGATCCGTGTTGCTTTTTTTTGCTCTAACACTGCTCCTCTACCTAATTTGCAGCCATTTGGTTCCCCCGTCCAGTTCTGGCACCCCTCCTTGCTGCCTTTGTTTCCTTTTTGTTTTTGCTTCTCTTTTCTTCTCTCCTGCTTCCCTCATTTCTCTTTCTCCTTCTTTCTCTCATTTCTCTCTCCTGCTTTCTTTTCCTTCCCTTTCTCACTCTCTTTTCTCTGTCTTCCTCCCTCTCCCACATTCTCTCCCTCCTTCCTTCCATCCTGCTTGCCCTTCCTTATGCTTACCAGCTGTTGACTGACTGCCTACTATGGACCAGCAGCCATACTAGGCACTGGGAACACCGTGGGCCCAGGCAGCCCCAGCCCCACACCAAGCTGGGGGCCATGCCACACTCACAGAGCACAAGGCAAGCCCACTGGGATCTCGCTGTCCCTGAAGCCGTTGCAGGCCCGTGGGAACGCAGGCCTGTGGCAGTGTTTGAGAGCATGGTGGCACTGCTGAGCTGCAAAGGACTCCGAGCACTGAGAAGCTGAGCTGAGCAGGCCCCTCAGGGGCAGCTTTGGGGTGGCAGGTAGAGAGCACCTGGCCAGTCACACTGCCTGGATATTTCTGTGAACCAACTATTGATAACACACATCCAAACATAACCAGTCTTTTGTGTTTGCCAAAGCTAGGTGGAGCTGGCTGTGGCCCTTGTTTCAGTGAGAAGCCTTGTGGAGAGGCAGTTACTCTCAGCTCTCTCTTCATGAATGTGCAGTCTCACATGTGGTTCATTTCATGTGCCAGCCTGACTGGGTCGCAGGGCACCCAGATGTTTGGTGAAATGGTATTTCTTGGGTGTGTCAGAGTGTTTCCGGGTGTGATTAACATTTGAATTAATGGACTGTAAAGCAGATTGCCTACCCTTGTGTGGGTGGGCCTAGCCCAATCCTCTGAAGGTCTGAGTAGAATAAAAGGCTGAGAAAAAGTTCTCCCAACGGTCTCTGAGCTGGGCCATCAGTCTTGTCCTGCCTTCAGGTTCAGACTTGGATAAGAGATTACACTCTCAGCTCTCTTAGATCTCCAGCTTACCAACTGCAGATCTTGGACTTCTCAGCCTCCATAATTGTGTCATCCAATTTCTTATAATAAATCAATTTTTCTTTTTTTCCCCTTCTTTCTCTCCTATTTATTCTGTTCCTCTGGAGAACCTAGATTAACATACCATGTATCTAAGCTATGAGCTACAAAACCCTGTTTTCTCAATGCCAAAATGCAAAGAGTGGCAAGACATATTCTGCACCATTTCTGTGCAAATGGTTAAAAAATAATCTATTAGTAAAATATCATAATGTTCTGTGCTATGTATTACTAAAAAAAAATACAATGTCCTATATTCCTTTGTACTTATGAGGCTTTCCTACACATCCTCTGTATCTCATGGCCTAGGAGGTTGCCTTGTAAACAGTAGGTCCCCAATTGGTCTTGGGCATCATTGCTGGTGACAGCAGGTATTTTGGATAGTTGATATACCTGCTGTTGCCACTTCTGAGATGAGGCCATGTAGTAGTGATACATTCTCCATGCCTTGCATAATCTCCAACACTTAGTACACATGTTCAGTTATTTGAATGAACAAAACGAGTTAACCAGCTACCCTATCCACTAACCCTGGTGAGGCCCCAGAAAAGAAAGATAATGTGACTGATGCGTGGAGAGGTGTTTTATGTGACATCAAAACCCACTTATTCTTAATTCCAAAATATTTATCCAGTACCTGCTATGCAACAAGAAGAAAATGCTCCCAGAATGGGAAATATAACACTTGGGCTTAGAGTTGATAACTGTTCCTTTTGCTAAAAAGTTTTTACATTTCAATCTTGTTGAAAGGTTCTACTATATCCAAGAAAATTGTCCCAAATGCTGTTTAGAAATAGGCGAAGTTTAAATGACAATGACAACCAGCACCATAACAGTAATAATGCTTAACCCATAATCTCCTGCAAGTAAAAGAGATTCCATCTGTGTGAACATTGGCCACATCTGTGGTGGATGAAAGATGAAAGATGTAGGGGAAGCTGGTGGGAATGGTGGCCAGAAACCACTCATTTTAGACTATAACTTAAGTTTTGAAAAATCATTCTAGAGTCAATCCCCTATATGTCAAGTATTAGGTCGCAGTGAATGTTTCCACCTGGGGGTCTTTTGGGCCATGGTTGACAGGAGGGTGAAGAACAGTTGCTAAACTGGCAGTGATGTAACACTCAATCTTCCCAACAGCCTTTATCAGGGCTGCAGCCTCCTTGTTGGAAACAAGAAAGTTCCAGAGATGATGATTCATGCTGTTTGGAAAGAGACAGTGAGCTATGTTGGAAGGGATTTAAGTAATACCCCCTATGTCATCATCCCTCTTGCCACACCAGGCTCTTTGGAGACAATAATTAATAACACGTATCAAAATTGTTTCCATTCCCTCTGTCCTGGGGGCCTCCCTCCTTCTTCCCACACAACCCCCACCCCTTTTTTTCCCATGACAAATGAGTCACCAGTGTCCCTCTGCTTCCTACATGATCACACCACAGGATGAGCCTTTCAAACATATCAGTGCCCACTGAACAGCGAGTTGTTCTTGGGACCTGCCTTGGTCTCCTTGGCCTGCGTTCTTGCACCCTCCTCGGCGCCCCCCTTGCTCTGAGATCCCTGATTGGTTTCACAGGCTGTGACGGGCAAGGCTCTCATTAGCTCCCCCTGTCCTTCCTCCTCCTCTCTCCAAGACCCACACCTCCTGGCCAGGGGCCCATAGGTCAGGCATTTCTAGTCCTTCCCTTTGGTTTCCCATATTTCTTCCCCACTGATTCCCCCAAATATTCTCTCAATCCTAATTATCATTATGGGCCTCAATTTTGTTGAACTGATGCTTTTGGAACCTTGAAACCTGCACAGACTTTAAATGAATGAGCTCACAGAGTCACCTTCAGAGCTTAAGCTGCACCATTGCGGTGGAACCAGGATGAACGGCAGGCTGGGCTCCAGAAGGAGGGAAAACCAAAGGCGCCTGAATCTAAAAGGGGTTTGCCGCCTCCTTTATTTTTTGTCTTTAAGAAATATAATTTGTGTTCCATTCTTATTGTAGGAAAAAAAAAACATTTAGATGAGCAAAAAAGTAAATCAATGAAATAAAATGAAGTGACTCTACATCCTATCTTCTGGAGCTAGCTATTGCCAACATTTTAGTATCTGTTCTTCAGAATTTTTCTGGAAGCAGTAGATACAGGATAAATGAATAAATAAATAAAAATCTACATATGCATGCACACATATATTTATTTATTATATACAGAAGTTGTTCTTTATGGCTAGTGTAAACATAGCCAACAAGTTTCAAATCGATTATGTTTTAGCAACCTCTTTTTTACATTTGCTACAAGAAGATATTACTTCACTGAAACTACTATCCTGGTGTTTATTTTCCCAGGCTAGAACTCAAAAATTAATCTAACCTATGAAGCATAAGAAGAACTTTTTCTAGTATAAGATGGATAAAACAGAATTAGAAAACCAGTTTCCCAATTTTAGTTCTGCCCTTATAAAATAAAGCCCTGCTATAGGTCAAGTTTCAGTCCAAAGCATGTAAGATTAATGGGGATGAAACCTCCATTTTCCTATCTTTAAAAATAAAGGTAATAATTCATATCCTGTAGGCTTATAAAAATTCTCTGAAATCACATATATGAAAGTGGCCAGCACCTAGTAAGAATTCAATACACAGTTACAAAATGAGCAGCAGACCTCCATACCTTAATATCCGTGCATAGAGATGTGCTTTTCACCCACAGACCCCTGTGTCCACTGAATCTTTTAGGATATCTTGGATTTGAGCAGATTTCCAGAATTCAACCCAGGTTTTAGCAACTGCATGGCCCCTGCCTTTGTCTAAGCTCCCCCCACCCCATTTTCTAGTATATTACTAGTCCTGAGTCCTGTGTGAGCTGAGCTCATCTCATACCGCTGTCCTGTTTGCTCACACTCAGACACACTGGCCTCAAGAAATTGCTGCAGATCCTGTGTAATCATCTCATTAGGAAAGGCATTCAGAACCACTGACTGCTGCTGCTCTTTGCTACAAACAGAGACAAAACAAAGCTAAGTACCCACTATGTTCCAAAGTTGCTCCATGAAATTCCTGCTCTGTTCTGGGAGCCTAAATGCCAGTGAAGCGGGATCTTTCACCCACAGCAGCCCATGATTTAATCAGGCACCTTCTGCCAGAAAGATGGTCAAAAGTCACCACAATAAAAAGAACCATTAACCCAGCCCAATTAACCAGCGACCTATCTGAAATGTCGAGACTGCAGAACCCAAGAGACACACAGAGATCTTTTCTGACTAAAGCTCACTTTTTGAAGATACAAATAGATTGTTGCTATGTTCCAAGAATTCCTTTTTATTTCGAGGACTGGCTATTTTCTTGACTCTGGCCAGGTCCGATTGCCTTTGTTTCTTTAATAGGACTCCTCGCTCAAAAGACCAGATGTAAAAAGTGGGGACCAGTCACAGCACCCCTGGGCTCATTCAGCCCAGGAGATACTCAGGACTAAGTATGGATTCTGGGCCAAGCCCTGAGGTGATCTTGCTACCAGAGTGCTCTCAGGTTTCAGAGTCCCAGGTGGAAACTGGTTAGTCTTGGCCTCTTTTCTCAAGGGTTCAGCTGGTCCAGAATCACCATCTGGAAAGCTGTCACCCATGGGGACTGTTAAGACCAGCCATGACCTTGAGAAAATACAGCAAGTCAAATGCCATTCTTCTCCAGGTGTTCAGAGGACTATTGGGAACCTGATTCCTTTGTATTATGTACGAACTATTTTTAAAAGAAATGCTTTCCTCTAACCTTACACACCATTCAGGTAAGAGTTCTCCTACAGGTTGCTTTATTCTGGTGTGAGGGATTATTCCTTCTTACAGCAGACAGAAATAGCCTAGCAACCTGGACAAGCAAGCTGTTAGAGATAACTGAGATTCCACCCACTGGTGTCAGGCAGACACTGAGAGCCTTAACCTTTCCTCCTGTCCAAAGAAAAACATAAACCTTTGCAAGGGAGGAAATAAAAGGAGGTGGATTTGTCCCGTGAGCTGGTATCTGCAGGGCCATTCCCCATCTAAGGACTTAAAAGGAAGCTGCAACAGAACAGGAAATGGGTTGACAGTTGAGTCATTTTATGTTCCCCCCTCTGGGCTATTGCAGTTCTCTATGTGTGACATGAAAGATTAACCTATGCTTTCATTCCAAACCACTTTCCCCATCTGAATTTTTGAAGTCCTTATCTTTGGCTTGCCACACCTTACAGGAGTCTTTTTTCATACTGACAATTGGAAAGTGAGGTTATATTCTTGTTAGTTATTCACGTGTTTCCTTCCACAAACATTTTTGAGTGCCCACTATGTGCCTGGCACCATGTCACTGTGGTAGGTGCTAATACATTAGGCTTATTTTACTTAAAATATCAAGGAATATCTTACTGGCTTACATTATACCAGATTCTGTGCAGCCCCACTGGTGATAGAAGAAATATATTACCCCTTCATACAATTTCTAAATGGAAACAGGAAGGAGAGGGTGGTGAGAGAATAAAAGACTAATTGTTTTCTGAAATGTTTGTACACAACTGGCAGGACTGTCTGAACTATAATCAGACATTTCATCCCTCTCTTATTTTACCCTAAATCAAGGATATGGGAAAGTCGATGTGCTAATACCATACAGTTATATTATAATCACCATGATGACACCGCACTCACCAGACAGAGTCCCTAAGAGGAGAAGAGCTGAGAACTGAGGAAGAGAAGCCCTCTGCACGGCTCAAGTAAACCAAGTCCCACCTGCTAGGCTGCTGTACCCCCAAAATCAGAGACTGTGGATTCTTGTTTTAGATGCGTTCTAGGAAAGCTGGCTAATGGCTTCTAAATCTTCAGCAGATTAGAAATAGCAAATTAGTACACTTTGATGCTTACAGGAAAATGACAGCTGTCAGCCTCACAGGGAGAGAGGGAGGGAAAATAAAAAGCATGAAATGTAGACACAAGGTCTACAAAAATAGAGCAGGCCAGGGATGCAGGCAAATAATTCTAACATGTCTTAAAGATGTTATGATTACTACAGCCAGTATTCTAGTGTTACCAGTTCAGGAGCCCATGTTTAACAGACAGGGATGTGACCAACATATTTTAGAAAGATTTCTGTCTAGAATGGTTAAAATCAAAAAAGAATGTTTAATGCAGGGGTTCTACCCTAGGGCTGATGTTGCCATCCAGGGGACAACTGGCCAGGTCTGGACACATTTTTGGTCATCACACTGGGGGAGGAATGCTACTGGCATCTAATGGTTGGAGAGCGGGGCTGTCGCTGAGTGCCCTGCAGCGCCCAGGGTAGCCCTGCACACAGAGCAGTACTCGGGCCCCAACTGTGCCGAGTGCTGAGAGTGAGAGACATGGTTTAGTGGAATGAAATACTATTTAAAAAA
Organism: Manis pentadactyla; assembly: GCF_030020395.1. Lineage (NCBI taxonomy): Eukaryota > Metazoa > Chordata > Mammalia > Pholidota > Manidae > Manis > Manis pentadactyla. The sequence continues at coordinate 24,193,991 of NC_080021.1, read as the reverse complement.
TTCACTGATGTGGCCCATCTCAGCTGCTACTGAGAAGGAGAAAGAGGCATCACTGCGTCTGATCTGTCAAGGGCATCACACCTGTCAAGGCACCTCTGATCTAGCCGAGGGTCACAATGATCTAGAAGAGAGCTGAGGGGGTAAGCACAATCTCCACTGCAGGGACAGGAGCGCTGAGAATTGAGGAGCTGAGAAGGCCAAGCAGTGTTCCTAGTGATGAAGAGATGTTTTGACTCCTCATCTCGTGCTGGCTCCCCAAAGCCATGCTGTTTTTTCCATCCACTTATTCTAGAACAAAAAGGGAGAGTCAGAATCATACCAGGTGCTAATATATACCAAATTTCATTTTAATCAGTTAAAATGAAATTGTGGGACTCAGGCTCACATACAGCAGTTCTGCTCATTTGTTCACTCATTTTCCAAAGAGCTGTGGTGCACGGAACACACACAAGTGGATTGGAAGTGGCTTACACTGGCTTACTAAACATGGGGTGATGACTACAATGCTCCCCAATAATCCAAACAAATCCTCACAAAATCCCAGATCCTTTCCCTGTGCATCTATACCTTACACCGTCATTAGGTTGATGGTTTCCCAACATTGTACATTTGTGGGATGTATATACTTGTCATTTCCTCTGTCCCTGAGGACATTCCTCCTTCTCCTGTGACCCAGCAAACTCATACTCATTCTTTGAGATCCAGAATAAATGTTCCCTAATAGCAGAGCTGCCAATTTTGCCATCCAGGCTCTCATACTATGTTGTAAATACCAGTATGATGTTAATTACTGTGGGGTCACGTTTCTCTGTGTGTTAGGCTTCTCCCATTACACTGGAGATCTTGAAGGAGCCCCCTCCAGGGAGTGCTGGATTCTTCCCTTTGCCCTCTCCAGCCCCTTCTCCACTCTGCTCCATGCGCTGGGAGGCTAACCTCTTCGGACTGCAGGGATTCCCTTTGCCTCCAGCTTCCGGGGGACCTGCCAGTGGGCAGCACCAGTGGCAGCTGTAGAAGGCAGGAGAGGAGTGCTATGGGAGTTTATCTTCACCTGCTACCGCCCTGGCAGGCCATCCTGGATGGCTGTAGCTTACTGCCTGATGATGATGCATCTCTCCAGGGTCCAGGACTCACTCTTTCCTCTTGTTAAGTTAGGCCAAGGGGTGGTAATGTCTCCCCACTGTCATGATGCCTGGGGTATGGCACCATCCCTTGTGACATTATTTAAGCCCAGTCCGAACATTTGCAATTAGCCCCTTTTTTAAAACTCTTCTAAAATTATAAAATTAAGCTATTTCTCTCCTTTTACAACACTCCTACTCATTTTAGTATCTATCTGACCCAAAGAAGATGCTCAATAGATATTTGCTACAAGTGTAAATGAATGAATACATGGTGCAAAAAGAATTTTACTGGCAGTCTTAGAATTTTTCCTTTCCCAGAAAAGCCGCTCTCATCAAAGGCTTTGATTTCCTCAGGAGTGAATTGCTTTTTCGAACTCGACTAGACACAGTACCACTTATTAGCATGGTTGTTGTTATTTTCAACTTTACAGAAAACAGAAATAGGGCGACGTCTGTACTCTCCCTGGAGCATCCAACAATTCTGAATTCTTCATTACTAACCTCAAACACAAAACAAAATCAAAGCACAAAACGTCTGTCCTAACCATGTCCTGGTCAGAAAATTTCCACCTCTGAAGATCGACATAATGACAGTTGAGTAGACAAGAAAGGGGAAAGAAATTCAATGAGCTGCTCACATTTCTGCAGAAGTTTTCACCCAAAGTGAGCATGACACATTAAATGAGCATCAGCCTCAAAGACCTTCTTTTAGAACCTCATTGGTAGTTGTGTTTCCTAAGTTAGCAAATGCCTGCTGTTAATGTGAAAATTGGTTTCAACTTAATTTGGCAGCCAAGAAAACACATTATTTTTTTGTTGCTATTATCACCCGCCGTTAGCATTTTCCCACACTGTCAGTAACTTGTAGGGTTAATAGCAATTATAGCTACTGACCATTCACAAAGTTTTTGAAACAGGTGACAGGTCCTATACTGGGGACTTTTCAAAGGTCATCTTTACAACAATACTACAGGGCAGGTATTATCCTGGCATGCTACAGAGGGCAAAGCTGAGCCCGTGGGAGGCTACCTGCAGAGGTGGGATTTAAATCCAAGTATGCTGACGCAGAAGCCACAGGGTGGAATCGCTCTTCTCTGATCAATAGCCACTCACCCCGAGGGTCAAAGACAGACAGACAGACACCCAGGGACTTGGGAATTTTCAATCCATCATATACTAATTATTTCAGTGTGGAAGTGTTTAATTTTCAGTCTGCTTGGGGAGACCAAGTCACTTAGTTCAGAGTGTGGGTTTGTGATGACACCAAGGAAGAAGGTAAAGAAAAAAAACATTAGAGAGAGAGAAAGGCAGACTTAGGAAAAAAAAAAAAGCAATGTCACAAAGTTTCCAAGGTAAAGTGATTTCTATCTGGTAATGAACCACCATTCATATTTCAGTTAACAGTCTAAGAAACTTCTCCACCAAGAGAGAAAGCTCAAGGTCTGTGCGAACTTGTCTGTCTCTTTAAATGTCACCCAGCCCTAAGATATTACAAAGAAAATACAATGCAGAACAGATGGAACAGCATAAAGCAGATGCAAGTCTGAAGTCTAAATAGAGGCGAACAATTCTTCACTTAACAACAAGAAAATGAGGTGGCTGCACAGACAACATGGAAAAGCAGCAGCTTACACTGGAGAGAAGTTACTGGGAAACGTATGCATTACCACAACTGAACAGATTATGTCATGGCATTTGAAACGTCATCCCTGTATGTCTTCCAGGGGTACAAAACAGTCTTCCATGGACTACTCAGTAGGAAAGCTAAAGGAAATTTGAAGACTTTCAGGCCTGGGTAGGTAATAATGCTTAGAAACAAACTACTCAGGGTTTCAATGGGCTTCCAGCCTAGAGTTCAGGTATTATAATTATTTTATATTCCAGGGGAGGCACCCAAATAATCTTAATAAAAGATTAGATGAAGAAGAGATGTTATTTCTCCCAAGTTTTAAATTTAGTCTTATATTTATACTTCTCAACATTTTGCTTTTAGCAAAATGTTTTATGAATATTTCCAAATGTACACAAAACTAGAGAGAATACTATGTACCCACGTCATGTGCTACCTAGCTTCAAAACCTTCAGTGTCCGGCACTCTTGTTTCATTTATTACTCCATCTTTACTTATTTTTCTTGGAATTTTAAATCAGTCTTGATAACAGCTTTTTCTTTGTTTCCCTGTAAAATATGCCTACTTCTTATAGTTGATGTGGGGAAGAAAAAATTGTAAGATGTTAGGCACAGAATCTTGCAGAAGGGAAGTGGTCAATAAATGTTTATTTTAATTCTTAGGTGTGGACGCATAAAAATAATGGCAGAGGATGTGGAAAGATGACACTTCCGCTGTCAAATGTGGGGGCAGCACAAAACAGGACAGGAAAAATTGGGTGCTTTTAGGGAACTGGCACTGCTTGGGAAATGTGAAACTTCTCAGACACACATTTAACTGAAATTAAGTAACAGAATTCTGTTCCAAGACCCAGAGACATGTACGTCTGAAAAAAATTTGTTAGTGAGTCAATCCACATGTTTGAGTGCTGGCTTTTTGTTTTCAATATTGCCCTAACTGCCATCAAAAGATGGAAAAAAAAAAACATTTATGGTAACTTCTATGAAGTTAAGACTTCCATGATAAAGGCAGAGCAACTACAGGAGAAAGATCCCAGCAAAGATAAAAAGGAGCACATGTGAACATACCAGTCAAGAATTTTCTATGTAACGGCTTAAGAGATGCTGAGTAATCAGTCCTGCTCTGAGGCAGCACCAGTGAAGTGGAGAGCAGTGGTGGTGCCGGTGAGGCAGGGAGACGGGAATAGAGACGGTGCTCTCAGTCAAGGCGCTGACAGTAAATGCATAAACAGTCCTTAAGAGGCTTGCACAAAGTACAGATGCACCCACCACTGTTCTTTGAAGCCACAGGAAGATGATGGTTTTAATCATGTAATTTGAGACTTCCTTTACTTTGTGAAAGCTAAAGCCATATTCCAGTGCAACTGAAATAGTGTACATTCTGTTGTTTCTTAACATGTTTCAGTTTTATTTTCTGCTCAAGTCCAATTTTCTTACTCTTGTTTCTTAAGACCGCCTGCAAAAACCAACACAATCTTCTAGTTGATTCTCTATCCTTAAACAAACGATTCTTGGGTAACCACTCCCACAGCTTTTGTGCTATGGGAGCCTTTGCTACCCTTTGAGGTGTTTTTGGAATATCAACACTGACACATCTTCCTCCTCCTCTTGTCCCTCCTAAGTTCCGCTATAGGATATGCTCAAATTCTGGACTTCTGCCCATCTTTTACAAAATTTTCCACCCTAAAATGTGTCCTCATACTTCAATGTAATGATATAAATAATCACATATTGGAGTAGTCTTTTGGTTTTTAAAGCCAAAAAGGGAAGACAACATTTTTTTTTTTTGTTTATAGAAAACATTCTCCAAGTCCTGGTGACTTATCACAAAGGCTTCTGGATACTCATAGCTGGTTGTTCTCTAAAGCTGGTTAAGATAACCACTAGAGTGAAAATAAGATTGTTGCCCTATGTACAAGGGTGAAATAGGTGAAGGGAAGGCCAGAAAGGGAAGAAAATGAAGTAAATGTTCTAGAGTGAGCACTCAAATTTCTGGAACTGTGACACAGGCATCGGCATCATTTTACACATGTCCCTAGAGGGCTTCTGAGGCACCCCAAAATTTCCTTTCCCCATAGCTGTTCTTCCCTGGCTGGCTGAATTGATGGAGAAAGGAATGATGCTGAAATGCCATGCAAAGCCCTGGCAGGATTGCAAGGAGAGGTGAGGATGTAAACTGAGACACAACTGTCCTTTGTAGAAGGCGAAGACCACCAGCTGAGTAGGGTTAATTCCTCAAGTACCTTCCTATGACCTGTACTATATCGCTCTTCACATGGCCACTGAAAGTTTTATTATCCTTCAAAGGGAAGGGCTCCAGTAATGTTGCTCAACTACTTCCAATGGTGATTACCTAAGAGAGTGGAAATGGACTGCAATGAGGCATCTTCATAATGAGAACATCCTGAATTCAGTTATCCCAGTGCTATCATCACTACTAAACTTGCTCAGTATTCCCAGCTCTCCATAGGACTTGTACATCTTCAAAACATCCACAACTGGCTAATTGATTAGGACTTGGCCAGACAGCTCCAGGTGGCTAATTGGCAAAGCAATATCTCAAAGAGGATTTGTCTTTAATTATGGACATTTGACATCCTTATGGAGGTTTTATGAGATATTAAATACATTTTCACTAGACATCCATTGAAGCCATATGGCAGCCTTGAACATGTAGAACAAATTGAGCATAATGAAGCATTTATTTATTTATTTATCTTAGAATGGCAAGATGTACCGCTGAGGACACTTTACAAGTTGAGGTTAGAAACTCAGGAGTGTAGGTAGGAAGCATTCTTTCAGTACTGCTTTAAGATGGATGGAGGAGGCTACAAGGGCAGAGGTCAAAGGCCAAAGAGAGAAAGAGCTCTAAAACCAATTCTTTGTATTCCAAGAGGAAAATCAAAGACATAAAATAAGACAATGCCGATATTGTGTGTCCTTGTATTCACCAGTAAGTCGGCTGCAACTGGAATCCCTCTCTTTGGGGGCATTCAGTCATTTAACTCAACACTTATTTAGAATCTGTTACTGTAGCAAGCGATATGGATCAGATCACAACAGGTTCATGGACACCTAAGTGGTCTAGGAATAGGCATCAGGGACTCTGAGATTCTCCTAACATGTATGTAAAATCTGAATGTATGTAAAAAAACAAAGGAATTTTTCTGAAGAGCGGGTCAACAGCTTTAATGAGATTAAAAGCTTCATGACTAAAAAAGTTTAATACAGACCTCCATACCCAGGACTGTCAGACAGATGATGTAAAATACTAAAATAAGTGAACAGAGATCGCCCCCTCTCTGTCTTTAAAGTAAAAGGCATATATTCTATTTATTCTGAACAAGGTAGGTAAGTAGTCTCTTCAAACCCCAGGGAATTTTTCAAGCCTTATGATGCCATGAGTCTCAGAAAGTAATTTTTTATTATCTGTAAGATCAAAAATATCCTGAAGAAAGAGAACCAAAAGTAGAAGATAAACAAAAGCAGTTAAAAGTGAGATGTTCTGAGAAGGCTGAGGCCTTCTGGTTCCTATTATTCCTAAGCTAAGGTCCAGCATCTCATCAGTTGGAGAGGAAGGTGTCGCCTCCACGGCCTGTGGACATGGTGGTTTCGCCAGGAAATGCAAAGACGGGGAGAAGCCTCGCTGTACCTCCTTACCTCTGGCTGCTGAAACACTCTCCCTAATTTGGCTTTTCAGTGCATATTTCCATCTTATTGTATTGATCAGTTTGAAATTGAAATCATATAGATTTTTTAAATCAAAGATATCTAGGCCTAACTTTAAAGAACTGAATTGCTCAAGATTTGCTACAGAAACCATCCTAAAAGATCCCTTCTCTGTCTCTGTAATTCCCCCCTCCTTCAACAGATTATTTTGGCATTTGCCTCCATATCTCTAAATCATATACTTAGAATGCTACTTTAAAAAAAGGGTTCCAAACTTGTAAAACTTGATTTCCCTCTCTGAACCCAGAGGACTTACCTCTCTCTGCTCCTGCCTCTTCTTCCTATCCCCTCTTCATCGGAACACAGTGATTTTCATTAAAGCAACATTCTGTGTTCACAGTCTTATACTATTTAAATGTTACCAACACTGATCATGGAGGAAACGACCACATCACAATTCCTTTCCTGCATGACTACTGTTTTCCTGGGAACTAATAATTATCTTGTTCTTAAAATTCATTTGGTTCTCTAAATATTTATCACTGACAGTCAAAACTCTCCACCAGTTGTCTAAAAACCCTCTCAAGATGGTCCACACTCCAGGGACTCTACCAGTTTCATCTCCTGCAGAAAAGCCTCTCCTGGCACTTGGCCTCCACTGTGTCTGGTGGACCCCATCCCTAGAGGCTAGTCCTAGCAACACTCATTGGCCAGGATGGGGCTGCAGCAGTGCCTTGAATATAAGGAATGGGGATCGGACTGTTTCTCAAACTTCCCAGTGATCTTTTTTATACTGCCCAGATATTAACCTCTTGGCCTGCTAATGTATTTACCATGTGTCCTCTGCTTTCAGGCTTCCAAAATTTGTGTACTGGCATCTTCCCTTTTGTCTTCTATGTCTTGACAGATATATGCCCTTAACAATGTTCTTTGCTGTTGTTTTCCTGTTTTTGTTTGTTTGTTCATTTTAGGTAAGGAACACATGTAAAACTATATATGCAGTCCGCGTTCACTGTTTTTGTGTTTTAGAAATCAATATTACAGAAAACCCAGGCAAATATTTTAAGTAGGCACTTCACCAACAGCTATTTATAAGACAATAACCAACATACACTTATCTGTAACTTACAGGTGCAGAAAATGAGGCGCATTCTACTTCAAATATGTTAGTGCTATAGAACACTTAATGCCTCAGTCCAGTTTTCACTTCACCTTCCTAATTTTAGGCTTCTGCACAGCACTGCCTTCTTCATAGTCGATGGCCACTTCCCGGTCCCAAATACCTGAGAATTGCTTCAGTCAATCAATGCCTTGTCACGCTCTATTACAGCTGATCAATGTGGACAAGGATGCAATGAGGTGGAAGCAAGAAGTTTTATTCAATCAAGTTTTTGGCCTCTTTTATTGACTCCAATATTTAGGTAGTATTTACAGAACTTCTATACTCCTTTCATCTAATTTATTCCAGCTAGCAAAAATTGCTTGCATAAAAACACCTGCACATACCTTCTTTCATAGGTTTAGATTGGGTCCATCAGCATGAACAGATCTGGATCTTAAATTCATCTCTGCCCCTGTTTGTGTGATTTGGGGTAAATAAATCACTACCACTCTAGGCATTTCTGATCTGTGCAATGGGAGTTGTTAAGACTCACAAACTGGTATTCCATGGGTCAACTGGGGTCAGCAGACACTTAGGATGGCTGGAAGAATAAAAATATTTTTTGGAATTTGATTGCCTTTAGTGGTGGTTGGGGAGGGGAACGTACTCCCTAGTTTTCTGCAGTGGTCATTATTTCCCACAATGGCAACATCACTAGGTTGTTCACGAATTCCTGCATATTTTCTGCTCCCTAAATGCATTTGAGGAGTTTTGCACAATGACTATTCTCTCATGCCCCCTTTAGCAATAAAGTTCTTTGAATTTATGGACATTGCAAATAACTTTAGCCAAAATACCCCACCATCCTGGGGGTGGCGAGGTAACTACCTAAAATCAGGAGGAGAATGTTATAAAATAAAGTGAACTTCCTCTCCTTCTGTATGTTTGTGTATTTTTCTTTGATCAATACCCGAGAACTAGTTGATTCCTCTTTCTATATATTTCCATTTCCTGAACGGACATTAGTGTCAGCAATATCATTATTACCCACTTTCTTTTCTCCTATCTCACTCTATGTGGTTGTCATATTCAGATTGTGAATTCTCAGAGGCTACGATGGTCTTGAGTTATCGTATTTCTTTTCTGAATGTTTATTTGGAGCACATTTTTGCACTGTACACACAGTACACTGAATGGAAACATTCCTCATTTTCATTTGGCCTTTTTCAGGGAAGGTTAGGGAGCCACAGAAAATGCTGTATGCTGAAGTTTAGTACTTTCTGGAGCCTGGCCATTATAAGGAAAATTAATGACACGGATATAAGACAGTCTTTCCTGGCAGTCTCCTTTGCACCTCCTTGACCATTCTCTGGATCATACACTTAATCTTATAATCCCCAAGACAACAACACTGACGTAGATCCTGGATTACAGAGAGAAAGGACATAGCAAAAGCAGAGAACAAGGAGAGAGAGAGAGAAAATATTCATATCATGAGCAAACCAAGGGTAACTGCTTCAGCTGAATATAATTATTGCATAGGTGGAGGTCACAGGAGTTTCAAGTTTAAGCCAAATGGAGTGGGGGAAAAGTTATTACATCTCTTATTATTAGACTGGGGAGCCATGATTCACTGGTGGATTTCTGACTGCTAGAATGCAAGGTAAGAGTGTGAAGGAGAGAGGGAGTGGAACAAAAGTAATTTTTAAGGATTTCATATGTCACCCGGATAGTAGCAGCTTATGTATGTTACCTCACTGAATTTTATTTTAGGGAAAGGGCCTGTGATGACTGGACAAAGTAGATGGTTAACTAATCAGCCTGAGAGGCAAGGATGGCATAGCTCAGAGTTAAAAGAGACAAGAGAGTGGAGCCCTCTTCCATGTCCTTGTGATGAACTTGGACAAAACCAGGGTATGGTAATTGTGAAACAGATGCCAATACATGGCCTTAAAGGAATCCAGTGAGTGTTCAGGACTCCATCACATGCCTCTCCACCCAAAGGCAAAACAAGGAATTATAATGAACAACACAGATACACAGGTAGGAAAACAGAGAACCTGCCTCAGGGAATATGTCCTATGAAAATCGGGCTGAGCATCATGGAAATCGGTACAGTCCTGAAGTAAGGACATGTGTCCCCAGGAGGTCATAATTAAAGGGAAAGGAATACAGCCTGAATCCATGACAGTAAGAGTGGCTATATGCAGTGCCTGCTTTGTGCCCAACATTTTCCTTGAATGGAATGCACACATAAGCTATTTCATTTCATAACGATCAATAATAGTTAACATTTATGCAGTACTTTTTAAATTCTAGGCTGGTATCATTTTGTTTAATTCTCACCCCCACGGTGTGAGGCAGGTATTAACAATTTCTTCTTTGGAGACAAAGAAATACCTCAGCGAAGTTCAGGTAAATTAATTTGCAAATGACTGAGTGAGCATGTGGTTATCAGAGCTGCATGACACATACCATTGGTTATAAGAAGTGAAAGTGTAGATTTACAAGAATGTGAGGGAAAAAAAAGAATTTGGCCATGGACCAAATAAGCACAAAGGACAATAAATGATTACTCTGTGAGCTTTCTTGCACACAACACTAGTAACTCTTCTAGAATGGATGCCTTGATGGGGAAACAGGATGATATGTCAAGGAAGAATGCATAGTTCATCCACATGCATAATGATTTGTTTGTTTTGCTTTATATACAATGAATATTATACATACAAAATACAAAATATTATACATACAAAATAACTACTACTACTAAAAACACCTGTACATCTATTAGGAGTTTATGATCTAGAAAACTGTACACAAGCCCTTCTATGATCCCTTCCCTTGAGGTCCCTACAGATGTAACCAGATGCTGAATTTTGTGTTAATCATTTCCTTATTTTTCTTTACAGTTCACATATATATTATATTAAAAAAGATTAAGATTTGCCTGCTTATGATATAAACTTCATATACATGGAATGATACTATATATGCATTCTGTTGTGATAAGCTCTTTTGCTCAACATTATTCATCCATGTAGACACACAGACAAGGTTCATTTGTTTTCCTACTGTCTAGTAGCTCATTACATGAAGATGCTGCAACTAATTGATCCATTCTCAGTCACAGGAGAATTGGATAATTCCTAGTTTTCTTAAAAATCAAAGCAGCTATGAACATTCAAGGGAGAATTGGATAATTCCTAGTTTTCTTAAAAATCAAAGCAGCTATGAACATTCGGTACATGTTTCCTGGTATACAAGTTATTCTCTAGGCCATACTTCTCTAGACTAGAACTTCCAAATTATATTGAAGAGAAGAGGTGAGCTCGCATCCTCATCTTGTTTTTGATTTTAATATTTCACCACTGAATATGATGCCAGCCAAAAGTTTTTTGTAAATATACTTATCAGGTTTCCATTCTATTCCTAGCTTGCTAAAATTTTTTTATGGTTGTTAGAATTTTATTGAATGATTTTTTTTTGGTATGTATTGAGATGACAGATGGCTTCCTCCTGTAACCAGTTGATATGATGAATTACATCAAGTAATTGTCTAATAATGAACTTCCAGGGATAAACCCAAATTTATAACATTTCAAAATCCATTGCTTAATTTGGTTTGCTAATGTTTTTTTACTTGTTAATGTTCCAGATATTTGAATGGTATTTTTATTTTCTTATACTGTCTCTGTCAAGTTTTGGAGTCAAGGTTAATATTGGTCTTGTAGAAAAAAAAATATTTCCTCTTTTCCTATTTTCTAAAAGAGTTTGTGTATTTTGGAACTGAATATTTGGCATAATTCATATGCAAGACTTTCTCATCTGGGACTTTCCACAAGGAAAACATTTAATTATGATTTCATTTATTTCATGGTTATGGACCATTCAGATTTTGTATTTTTTCTCAAATTAGTTTTGATAATTTGTATGTATTTTTAGAATGCACATTTTACCCAAATTTCAACTTTGTACTGCTTAAAGTAATTTATAATTTTGCTTTATTATCTGATTAATTTCTTGTACACTTGTAATTACAGACCCCTTTCTTCATTTCTGATGTTTATTTGTGCAATTTCATTTTTTTGTGATCAACCTTTTTAATTCATGATTCTTTCCAAAAAATGGACTTTTGATACTGGTGATCTCCATTTTTGTCTTTATTTTATTAGTTTTTGTTATTTTAGTTTTTCTACATTGTCTCTGGGTTTACTCTGTGATCTTTTTCTAAATTTTTTAGTAGATGATTGGCTCACTATATATTTTTTTCTAACATAAGCATTCAAAGGCTCTAAATTTCTCTTTAAGTATTACTTCAGCTTCACCTAACATATATTGTTAGGTAGTACTTATATTATGATTTAATTTCCATAGCTTCCATCATGATTTGTTCTTTGACCCTTAGGTTATTTAAAAGTAGAATTTTAAGTGTCCAAATGTATGTGTTTTTTATAACTGTTTATAGTTTGTATGATAAGATGGATTCTTTAACATTTGTTGAGACTTGCTTTATGCCCTAGAACATGATTAACTTTTATAAATTTCCTGTGTTTTCCTCAAAGGACTTTCTCTTCTCCAATTTTTGGAAGAGTGTTCTACGTATGTCCTGAGGTCTAGCTTATTCATGTGTGGTTCTGGTTTTCTATGTTCTATTGAAAACCATAGGTAAAAATTTCCTACTATGGAGTTGTGTATTTCTCATTGTTATTTATTTTTGATATTTGAAGCTATACCATTCATTACATGCAAATTCAAATTATTAGTTTCCTGAGGAATGTTAACTCTTAAGAAAATTCAGCATACCTCTTTATTTCTAGCATATCATTTTTGCCTTTAATTCTATTTTTGTTTGCTATTATTACTATTATATTAATGAAGGTTTTCTTTAGGTTAATGTTTGCCTGGAATACCTTTGTTTAACCTTTACTCACAACCATTCTGTTTCTCTTATAAACAACATATAGCTGGAATTGGATGGTGTGTATGTGTATATGTGTATATATTTTACTCTAGTTTGACAAATCTCTGTGTTTTAATAGGGAAGCATGCTACAAATGCATTGATTTTGGTTACTGGAGTTTCGGGATTCACTTCTACAACTTTATCTGGTGGTCTGTTCCATTTTTTCTGTATTTCATTTATTACCACTTTTCTTTCTTGACTTCTTGAAGATTTCTTTTTGAAGTTTTTCTCTCTCTTTGCAGGTTTTCCTCTACATACTTAGAACTTACAGACCACATGTAAAGTCCATCCCTTGGAGGCATGAAAAGCAAGTCTTCTGTGTATGTGTGTGTGTGTGTTTCCTAATTCACATACTGAGGATGTCACTCTTTGGGATCCTGGCTTTTTGGGTTTTTTTGTGACGAACATCTGATTCCACCTCCTATCTCACTCAGGGTCCAGACTTTAACTCTTGTCCATCTGTTTCTCACATTGGGTATAACTCCAAAACCTAGATCACAAAATTCCTGCTCTTGGATTTGCTTACCCCTGTGAAGTAGAGCTTTCTGGATGTTTCTTGACTTTTAACTGTTCTCCTTTATTTCCCATATCTCTAATCTCTGTATCTATTTATTCTTCTATCATCCTAGCACATTTAAGTACAAACTGGGAGGGTTTTCTTTAAACATCTGGTCATTAAACTTACTAGAAATGGAAGACATGCTTTGGTTCTGATGTAATCATTTCATTATGTAGTTTTGACAGGTTTATGGAGACCTGAGACAAAGGGGGAAAAGTAATATATTAGATTTGTATGTCTCCTGCAAAATTTGCAGAATTCTACTCTCAGGTGATACCCTTTAGGGATCAATGAAACAAAGGGGTTTAAGTCTAATAAAATGCTTTTCTTTCACTATGTATATTATTTTCACATACTATATTTAATGCTTATAACTCTATGAGATAGCTATTACCTTGTTTTATGGATGAAGTATCTGAGACCGCATTTGAGGTTATTAAATTACTGAACTGGGATCAAACTCTTGCCTGTCTTATTCCAAAGTCCATGCCCTTTCATGAATCATGCAGCCTTTCCCTAAAGAATCCCTCTGAGGGATTCTTTTCAGAGGTGGTAAAAACAACTCTGGTTAGTCTTTCACTGGTAATTTTCATAGCAAACACTGAAGCTATTTACCCAGCATTGGTTAGAATTCTGCTAATTGCTAGCACTCATTCTGTTAGCAAACATGGTATTTATCAGCCCCAGGGAGAGTCCAGATTGTGAGAAAACATAAACAGTGATAACATAAACAAATGCTTTCAAAGCAAACTATTTTTTGGATCCTAGTGTCAAATAGTCTTTATTTTGGTCATTCTTACTTTTGACCACATAGCTCATATTTAACACTCTTTAAACCTCTGAGGGGAATTAAGTCTTCCATAAAATCTCCTGATGTCACTTCATATACTGAATCTCTTAAAATACATGTATCTGTTTATGTAAGCAGCCTTGGAGGCTAAGCCTAAATTGTTATAGAAGGCCACCTTGCCATGTCCAATGGGTGACCCAAGAGTGCCACAGATAAGCTCATCTTATTTTATCTCTATGCTTTATACACTATGGAACTTAACCATGGGCAAAGGGCTGGGGAGAAGTTCCTCTCTCAAAGGGACTGAAGGGCACTGTTTCCACCTTTCCACATGCCCTCCTTTCTCTAGCTGAACTTGAAAGATGAGAGTGGATCCAAGAGAGCTCCAGCATCAGGGAAGCTTAGAGAACAAACCATAAAGATGGCACATGGTGTGTTCTCATTGGTCATTAGTTACTGCACCAGTGGAACATGACCATTTCTGCTTAAAACCAGGTTGGAAGCAATACACTTCGTTTTCAAGCTATCTGAGAAGGGGTGAGAGTTTGGATCACTGTAATTTAGAGGTCAGTGATCACAAATGCAAACCAAGCCAGGCAAGTTTTCTATTTCAAGGCTTCAGACATGATCAGCAAGACCAACACGGCAGTATAAAGTAAAGGGAATTCAAGGGCATTGTTTCCATTATACGAAGCCGTGTGGATTTGCAGTGATTCCTAAGATGTTGTCATACCCGTGTTATAAAAGGCTCTAAGTCCTTTTCTTCATGCAAGGTTTGCCTCCAAATTTAGAGAATTCAGAGAAAATTTGGAGGAAATAAAAGGATTACTGTGATCTCCCAGTGGGTGTCTCAAGTTCTGTTATTAAAATAAAATGGGTGTGTTTACATAATCTGGGCATTTAGGAAAAATATGACACAATTCTGTGTAATTTTCTCCACAGAGTTGAAACTGAACAAAAATCAACTACACATCTGGGTCTGGGGCTGCTTCAGCCTCCAATGTAAGAATGAAGATGAATTCCACGTGATCAAAAAGCTTAAAAGTGCTCACCCCTGACAATTTGTTCCCTCTTTGGAATGGCAAACATAGCATCTTCTTTTGAAATATAAATTACAATAAGCTGGTGTTAGTTTTATTATCTCTAAGACCTTCTAGTGATCAGACCAATATCCTTTTATTACTTATAGAATACTCATGAAAAGAAAAATATCCTAACATTTTTCCATGCTTGTAACTGGAATGGAAATCTAGATCAAACTGGGGTGGGCCCGTGTGTATTTTAATATTAGGCAATAATTATACATTATCATCTTCTCATTAATATTTGAGATTAACATTGATTAGAAATGGTTACATGAGAAGTAACGCAAACACTGTATCTTTTTAAAATTGATTTTAATCACCTATTTCTGATCCTTATTTGAACTATGCTTTGAACTGTGGCAAAGACTACAGCTGGCAGGTACAGAATGGAAACAGTTAAGTCTCCCACTATTTTCTTGTTTTGACATTTTGGGTGCATTGCTGGTGCTTTATATACATAAGAGGGAATAAGTAAAAAGCCGATTTTAGCATAATAATCTGGGAATGCACATTTGATGCATTTTCTGACAGTACAATCATGTCCCCTGTGCGTCTGAGATTTGTTTCTTTTTAGGGCAGCCAAGGGTAGATGAACCGATTGGCCCTGTGGGATTCATTCAGCAAAGAGGGAGCTGGTTAAGCAGACAACTTGAGAACAGACAGCAACACATTCGAACACATGGATGCATATGACTTAATTTGGCAAATTCTTGTCTGCAATGATTCCCATTTAAAGGATACTACTGAGATCCCAGCTTGACCTTTGCACTCTCCACTTGCCCATGGGACGTGGCCATTTTAGCAATGATGATGGTCGGGGAGGGGAACACAGTAAATGCTTGTAGGCTGTATTCTGTTGCAAGTGCCCAGATAAACCACAAAATCAATAGCCATAACATTTTCTTTAGCTGAACAAGCAATACCAAAATCAAATCTCTGTGTAAATGATAACACAATTCTTAGTCAAAACAAATTTTAGTCCAGTTGTTAGGGTGTCACAACAAATGCGAAGCATTCCCCTAGTGCCATTTGGTAGCCAAGCAACTTGGAGAGGAGCACGGTCATTCAAAGCATGTAGAGCTCATCTCTAATTTGCCACATGGTGCACTCTGGGCTACAAGGGCCAGGATAAACTTGAGTTTGAGATAGAATCAAGGACAAAATTGTCATCGCTGCATTTTGTATTACAGCCTGCACAGGCACACTGCCTGCATGCTGCTGGCAGCATTTAGTGACTGAGAGGGGGCCTCTGACTATGGACTCTCAAGCTTAGGAGAAATAAAAACCTGTGGGTCAGCTTCCAAAAGCAAGTTCCAAGGAGCAGCAAAATGGAAAGACTCAAGCATTCTTCAGAAATGAGAAGAAACTGGTTTGAGCCTAGCTTCTAGGGAACACACATAAATGGTGACAGGAGGTTATTTTCTCGTTAGGCAATTGAGACTTAACTGTATTCTATGCATGTACTGTGCTCCCAGCACTTGGGTCAGAGAGGTTCTCTAGAAATCAGAGCTCTTAACAATTGCAGGCCGTGTCAGCCACCTGTACAGAGGCAGGTATCTCCATGTTTTCAATTTCACTGGCAGAAGGGTCTCCAAGCAGAAATTGCAAGGTGTCCTCCTTTGTCCTATGTTAATGACAACAACCTAATCACAGTCCTAGCAGCACCTTATGTTTACATGGACCCCTTACATGGTTAAAACTAATATTCACATGCGATCTAAGTACAATTTCAGAAACAGATCGTGGTGGTGGGAGTGGGGCAGGTATCATGACTTCTCTTTAACAAATATGGAAGCCAAAGCACAGATTTTTCTAAGGCCAAGGAATTAGGTTATTCAAGAAATGGTCCTAAGACAACTCACTTTAGTCTCTTCTTTAACAGATTAGGAAACGGAGAACAAGAAATATCACATGATGAACTAGTAAGAGAGAGAACTGAGATTCCATGGAGACTCGGAAGGCAGTGCTCTTGCAAAATGTGGTATCATCCACATCTAAAGGGGTGGCCCCCTTCCTTCAGGGGCTTTCCTATGTACAGTGGCCATAGGTCTATGGATGAAAGTGCTTGTGAGGTAGGGACTCCTTCTGCTCACCATTTTATTGTCAATTCCTAGCACAGAACCCACTGTGTGATAGGTATGCAATAAATATTAGGTAAATGAATGGATGTCTCCCAATAGATACTAGGCATGTCTAGGAATATATTGCTGACATCTGGCATGAAGTAATAATCTCCAGACCAGAAAGAAAAGAGGATATGTGATCTACATGCCAGTTATCTCTGTAGATGCCAAGGTACATCTGTAAGACCTTAGAAAGCTGCCTTGTATGGAGAGGGTTTCTGAATCAGACCCTCAGACAAGCTGGGAGGGTGCTGAGTAGCCTTAGATGTCATCTCCCTCAAGATGACTCAGTAGACCCCCTTACTCAGTATGACTCCAGGGATGGTTAAAGGTCCTTCCCCAACCTCTAATCCCGTATCTTCTCTAGTTTCCCTAGAATTTGCTCAGCATCCATTTTTTCCTACATTAAAGGTGACAGTTCTCACGAGCGTCATTTCAAACTGTGTCTCCTCTCCCACCATAAAGTTATAGAAAGCCACTGTTACAACAGGATTTGTTTCCTTCAGGTGTTTTTGAGAAAAGTGGGGGCAGTACCACTGAAGGAAGACTTTATTGCTCTGTTTTAAGGTGACTTATTTGAAAGAGGGGTAGAGCAACTGGAGCTGAGTGACACTGGATGATAATAGCTTAATTTGCCTTGGTTACAGCTCAATGGCTACTTTCATTTCCCTTTTCTTACCTGACCTTCACTACCCTATGATGTATGTAAAAATGATTATTTCCTTTTTTCAGAGAGGAAATCAATGTTTGGAGTGGCGATGTCACATATTCAAGGCAAAATACGGGAAAAACTTGAACTCAGGTCTTCTAACTCGATGCTTCTTCCTCCTTCCCCAAGGACATGTGCTCCAAAGCCCCTCTTGCTTTGAGCTCTCCTGTATATGCTAGTGCAGGTCGACTGCTGGGCAGGCTGAAAGCTGGACTCCAGTAGCTGCCTATTTCTTCTACGGTCCAAAGAATTTTTGATCCAGGGGAAGGGGAACTTCGGTGTAAGCCCAACCTGTCAGTCTCCTGCAATTTATTTCTCTTGCTTTTCAAACATATTTTGCTCTAAGCTTACAGAAGTTGTTGAAGTCGAAATTCCAATTAACCCCAGCAGTAAGTGGTGTTTTTGTTCTTTATGAAATGAGAATGAACTTCAAATGTTGTTGGAATTTGCTGAAACTGGACAGGAATGGATGTGGATGTTTCAGTTGACACCACCCAGTTCATTCTAGAAAATCAGGGAAGAGGTACAGGTTTTCAAAGCAAATATGACTATTTTTATCATGCAGGCTGTTTTCATTAGCTGTAGTATCCTGCAATATTTTCATTTTATTTTTACATCAGCCAAACATATTTTAAAATTTTTTCTCTTTTTCCTTTAAGCATACCATTTAAGTCCAAATTAGGCATTAGGTAGAATGACCTGGACAACTGCTCTCAAGGATTAAATAGACAAACAATAACAATTCCAATGAGCATAGGCATATCACAAAATCTGGTTCTAAGTGAGGTTGCATGTGGAATTTCATTTGTTCTGATATTTGGCTAGCACTCATGGAGAAAAGTACATAGTCCTTCTTCTCTGGCACTTTACTTTTAAAGGAAATGTTGTCTCTAGGTAAAAATAAGATACTGTTTTCCAGACTCATTAGAACTTATTCTTGATGTGTTATGGCACCTTTTTGGATATCAATCAACAAGGGCAGAACCACACCAGGCATGCAAGGGATATAATATCCAAAGGAAGAGATTCTTATTCTCTAGATACTTACAGACTAAGCCTAAATGTTGTATCATTCACTGCCATACCTATGAAAGGTGCTGCTAATCCATGACAGCATTCTTCTCACAGACTCTATGTGTCCTTGTAATCTTGGTCTAATCAGCCACACCCAATCTGAAATGGCACAAGAGTTGAAGTCCACTGGCCATACCTGAACTAATTTGAGAGACAAAGCTAAAGGTAAGAGTAAGAACAACCAAGGATTGAACCTCAGGGGAGGGAGGTATTTCTTAGACTCCAGTAATGAGTCTTCTGTAAAGTGAAAGGGTTCCCACTGCATCTTACTAGTATGGCTAGAATTTGGTGAGATGAAGGGAAACAGAACTAAGACTCCAAAGAGCAAATGTATGGATACAGGAGATGAATATGGAATGTGAATATGAATAGGGCATAGGGTTTGCCCTGGGGCTGGAGAGTAGGGTTCTATACTCATTATTGGGGAGTTTCTTTTTTTATTTATTTTTACTTAGTATTATTTTTTTATTAAGGTATCATTGATATACAATCCTATGCTCAGGTTTCACATGAGCAATATTGTGGTAACTACATTCCCTCTATTATCAAATCCCACTACATACCTCATCACAGTCACTGTCTATCAGCATAGTAAGATGCTATATAGTCACTTGTCTTCTCTGTGTTATACTTACTTCCCCATGCCAATCCCCCTACATTATGTGTGCTAATTGTAATGCCCCTTATTCCTTCTCCCTCCCTTCCTGCCCACTCTCCCCAGTTCCTTTCCCTTTGGTAACTGTTAGTCCATTCTTCGGTTCTGTGAGGCTGCTGCTGTTTTGTTCCTTCAGTTTTTCTTTGTTCTTAGACTCCACCAATGAGTGAAATCATTTGGTACTTGTCTTTCTCCACCTGGCTTATTTCACTGAGCACAATACCCTCTAGCTCCCTCCATGTTGTTGCAAATGGTAGGATTTTTTTTCTTATGGCTGAATAATAATCCATCTCTTTATCCATACATCTGCTGATGGACACTTAGGTTGCTTCCATTTCTTGGCTATTGTAAATAGTGCTGTGATAAACATAGGGGTGCATCTGTCTTTTTGAAACTGTGATCCTGTTTTCTTAGGATAAATTCCTAGGAGTGGAATTTTTGGGTCAAATGGTATTTCTATTTTGAGTTTTTTGAGGAACCTCCATACTGCTTTCCACAATGGTTGAACTATTTTACATTCCCACCAGCAGTGCAGGAGGGTTCCCCTTTCTCCACATTCTCGCCAACTTTTGTTGTTCCTAGTCTTTTCTATGTTGGCCATCCTAACTGGTGTGAGGTTATCTCACTGTGGTTTTACTTAGCATTTCTCTGATGATTAGGGATATGGAGCATCTTTTCATATGCCTGTTGGCCATATGAATTTCTTCTTTGGAGAAGTGTCTGTTCAGATCCTCTGCCCATTTTTTAATTGGATTATTTGCTTTTTGTTTGCTGAGGCATGTGAGCTCTTTACATGCTTTGGATGCCAACCCCTTATTGGATGTGTCATTTATGAGTAGATTCTCCCATATTGTCAGATGCCTTTTTGTTCTACTGATGATGTCCTTTGCTGTGCAGAAGCTCTTCAGTTTAATATAGTCCCATTTGTTCATTTTTGCTTTTGTTTCCCTTGACTGGGGAGATATGTTCATGAAAAAGTTGCTCATGTTTATATTCAAGAGAGTTTTGCCTATGTTTTCTTATAAGAGTTTTATGGTTACATGACTTACATTCAGTTCTCTGATCTATTTTGAATTTACTAATTTACTTTTGTGTATGGAGTTAGACACTAATCCAATTTCATTCTCTTACACGTAGCTGTCCAGTTTGGTCAACACCAGCTGTTGAAGAGGCTGTCATTTCCCCCTTGTATATGCATGTCTCCTTTATCATATATTAATTGACCATATATATTTGGGTTAATATCCGGACTCTCTATTCTGTTCCACTGGTCTATTGGTGTTGTGCCAGTACCAAATTGTCTTGGTTACTGTGGCTTTGTAGTAGAGCTTGAAGTTGGGAAGCAGAATCCCCCCTGCTTTATTCTTCCTTCTCAGGATTGCTTTGGCTATTTGGAGTCTTTGGTGGTTCCATACGAATTTTAGAACTATTTGTTCCAGTTTGTTGAAGAATATTGTTGGTATTTTGATAGGGATTGCATTGAATCTGTAGATTGCTTTAGGCAGGATGGCCATTTTGACAATATTAATTCTTCCTATCCATGAGCATGGGATGTGTTTCTATTTATTGGTATCTTCTTTAATTTCTCTCATGAGTGTCTTGTAGTTTTCAGAGTATAGGTCTTTCACTTCCTTGGTTAGGTTTATTCCTAGGCATTTTATTCTTTTTTGATGCAATTGTGAATGGAATTGTTTTCCTGATTTCTCTTTCTGCTAGTTCATCATTAGTGTATAGGAATGCAACAGATTTCTGTGTATTAATTTTGTGTCCTGCAACTTTGCTGAATTCAGGTATTAGTTCTAGTAGTTTTGGAGTGGATTCTTTAGTGTTTTTTAAGTGCAATAACATATCATCTGCAAACAGTGACAGTTCAACTTCTTCGTTACCAATCTGGATGCCTTTTATTTCTTTGTGCTGTCTGATTACTATGGCTAGAACTTTCAGTACTATATTGAATAAAAGTGAGGAGAATGGGCATCCTTGTCTTGTTCCTGATCTTAGAGGAAAAGCTTTCAGCTTTTTACTGTTAAGTATGATGTTAGCTGTGAGTTTGTCATATATGGTCTTTATTATATTGAGTTATTTGCCCTCTATACCCATTTTGTTGAGAGTTTTTATCATGAATGTATGTTGAATTTTGTCAAATGCTTTTTCATCATCTATGGAGATGATCATGTGGTTTTTCTCCTTCTTTTTATTGACGTAGTGGATGATGATGATGGATTTTCAAATGTTGTACTATCCTTGCATCCCTGAGATGAATCCCACTTGATCATGATGTATGATCTCTTGATGTGTTTTTGAATTCAGTGTGCTAATATTCTGTTGAGTATTTTTGCATCTATGTTCATCAGGGATATTGGTCTGTAGTTTTCTTCTTTTGTGGTGTCTTTGCCTGGTTTTGGTATTAGAGTGATGTGGCTTCATAGAATGTGTTTGGAAGTATTCCCTCCTCTTCTATTTTTTGGAAAACTTTAAGGAGAATGGGTAATATGTCTTCTCTAAGTGTCCGATATAATTCCGCAGTATGGGGGTTTTGTTCTTGGGTAGTTTTTTATTACTGATTCAATTTTGTTGCTGGTAATTGGTCTTTTCAGATTTTCTGTTTCTTCCTTGGTCAGTCTTGGAAGGTTGTATTTTTCTAGAAACTTGACCATTTCTTCTAAGTTATCCAGTTTGTTAGCATATAATTTTTCATAGTATTCTCTAATAATTCTTTGTATTTCGGTGGTGTTCATAGTGATGTTTCCTTTCTCATTTCTGATTCTTGTTTATGTGTGTAGATTCTCTTTTTTTCTTGATAAGTCTGGCTAGGGGTTTATCTATTTTCTTTATTTTCTCAAAGAACCAGCTCCTGCTTTCATTGATTCTTTCTGTTTTTTTATTCTTCTCAATTTTATTTATTTCCTCTCTGATCTTTATTATGTCCCTCCTTCTACTGATTTTGGGTCTCATTTGTTCTTCTTTTTACAGGTTCAATAATTGTGAATTTAGACTGTTCATTTGGGAATGTTCTTCCTTCATTAAATATGCCTGAATTGCTACATACTTTCCTCTTATAACTGCCTTCACTGCATCCCACAGAAGTTGGAGTGTTGAGCTGTTGTTTTCATTTGTCTCCATATTTTGCTTGATCTCTGTTTTAATTTGGTCATTGATCCATTGTTGTTAAGCTCTACGTGTTTGTGACCCTTTTTGTTTTCTTTGTACAATTTATGTCTAGTTTCATACCTTTCTGGTCTGAAAAGTTGTTTGGTAGAATTTCAATCTTTTTGAATTTGCTGAGGCTCTTTTTGTGGCCTAGTATGTGAGCTATTCTGGAAAATGTTCCATGTGCACTTGAAAAGAATGTGTATCCTGCTGCTTTTGGGTAGAGTGTTCTATAGATGTCTGTAAGGTCCATGTGTTCTAATGTGTTGTTCAGTGCCTCTGTGTGCTTAGTTATTTTCTGTCTGTCTTTTGGAGTGAGTGGAGTGTTGAAGTCTCCTAAAATGAATGCATTGCATTTTATTTCCCCCTTTCATTCTGTTAGTATTTGTTGTACATATTTGGGTGCTTCAATGTTGGATGAGTAGATATTTATAATAGTTATATCTTCTTGTTGAACTGACCCTTTTATCATTATATAATGTCCGTCTTTCTCTCGTTACTTTCTTTGTTTTGAAGTCTATTTTAACTGATACAAGTATTGCAACTTCTGCTTTTTTCTCCCTATTGTTAGCATGAAATATCTTTTCTATCTCTTCACTTTTAGTCTGTAAATGTCTTTGGGTTTGAAGTGAGTCTCTTGTAGGCAGCATATAGATGAGTCTTGCCTTTTTATATATTCTGTAATTCTATGTCTTTTGATTGGTGCATTTGGTCCATTTCCATTTAGGGTGATTATCGATAGATATGTACTTATTGCCATTGCAGGCTTTGGATTCGTGGTTACCAAAGTTTCAAGGACAGCTTCTTTACTCTATAGCAGTCTACCTTAACTCACTTATAACACTATTATAAAAAGAGTCTGAAGATTTTTTTTCACCCCCTTCTTTTTGTTCCTCCTCCTCTCTTTATATGTTAGGAGTCATATTATGTACTCTTTGCATATCCCTTGACTAACTATGTGGGTAGCTGATTTAATTTTGCATTTGGTTAGTATTTAATTGTCTACTTCTTTTGCTGTGGCTTTATTATCTCTGGTGACAGCTATTTAGCCTTAGGCACACTTCCATCTAGAGCAGTCCTTTTAAAATACAGTGTAGGGATGGTTTTTGAGGTAAATGCCCACAACTTTTGCTTATCTGGGAATTGTTTAATCCTGCCTTCAAATTTAAATGATAATCTTTCTGGGTATTCTTGGTTCGAGGCCCTTCTGTTTCATTGCATTGAATATATTATGCCACTCCCTTCTGGCTTGTAAGGTTTCTGCTGAGAAATCTGATGATAGCCTAATGGGTTTTCCTTAATCGGTGATCTTTTTTCTCTCTCTGGATGTTTTTAATACTGTGTCCTTGTGCTTGATCTTTGCCATTTTAATTATCATATGTCTTGGTGTTGTCTTCCTAGGGTCCCTTGTGTTGCAATATCTGTGGACTTCCATGGCTGAGAGACTATTTCCTTTCCCAGCTTGGGGAAACTTTCAGCAATTATTTCTTCAAAGACAATTTCTCTCTCTTTTTCTTCTGATACCCCTATAATGTGAATATTGTTCTGTTTGGATTGGTCACACAGTTCTCTTAATATTCTTTCATTCCTAGAGATTCTTTTTTCACTCTCTGCCTCAACTTCTTTGTATTACTGTTCTCTAATTTCTATTCTCTCTCCTCTACCTCATCTAATCTGCTTCAAATCCCTCAATTGTTTGTTTCATTTCAGCTACTGTATTTTTAAGGTGTCTATCTCCCTTCTGAATTCGTCCCTTAGCTCTTGAATATTTTTCTGTAACTCCATTAGCATGCTTATGATCTTTATTTTGAATTGTTTTTCAGGAAGATTGGTGATTTCAGTCTCACAGAGACCCCTTTCTGGTGTTTGAGGCATTTTTGATTGAACAAGGTTCTTCTGCCTTTTCATAGTCCTGGAGTGGCTGTAGGCTAGTGGCGCAGGTGTCAGCTGGAAGGACAAAGTCCCTTCTTCCTTGTCACAGTGCCTGTCTCCTTTGTCTGTGCCAGTTAGCCAAGTGCAGGGAGAAGCCTCTGGGTTGATCTTCTAAACTGCTGTGGGTGGGGTGGCCTTTGGGATGGCCTAGGGGGATAGCGGGGGTCACAGACGAGTGGCGCAGGTGTCAGCCATGAGGACAAAGTCCTTTCTTGGTTCCCGGTGGCCATGCCTGTCTCCACTTTCAGAGCCAGGTAGCTGCATGCAAGGAGAAGCCTCTGCATTAATCTGTGTATTTGCTCTAGGCAGGGCTTCCGTCTGTATGGTCTGCAGCAATGGCGGGGACAGTGGGTTTGCACACATGTGCCAGTGGGGAGGAAGGAGCGGCAGGCTGCTTATCACTTTGAGGGCCCTTGGGTTGCCAACCAGGGGGATGGGGGTGCCTGAATCTTCTGAAAGTTCACTACCTGCTGGGCTGAGTGTGCTGGGATGATTTTTTCCACCTGTTCCTTCTCTTAAACACTTGCCCCTTTATCAGCTCTCTGACTGTTGAGGAGTTTTTCAAAGCACCTGCTTTTCTTTTGTCCCAGGGCAGCCGTTTGTGGGAACCTGTTTGCAGTCTTAGTCTCTGACTTCAGTTTTCACCCCCTCTAATCTCCAGAGCACCATGCAGTGTGGGTCTGTGCTCCCAGAGTAGTTTTCTAGGGCTGTGTATTTAGCAGTCCTGGGCTTCCACTCCCTCCCCTCTCTGATTCTCTTCCTCCCGCTGGTGAGCTGGGGTTGGGGGAGTGCTTGGGCCCTGCCCAGTCATGGCTTTTTTACCCTACCCTTTTCTGTGAGATTGTTCACTTCTCCCAGATGTAGACTGGCTGGTGTACTCTTACTTCTGGTCACTCTTTTAGGAATAGTTGTATTTGCTTTGTTTTAAAAAAATATGTGGTTTTTGGGAGGAGACTTCTGCCATACTTCTCATACCACCATCTTTTTTCCTCTATTGGGGAGTTTCATTTGAAAACGTTCCCTTTTATGATACGTTCTCACTCAGAAATTTTAAGCATGGATACATAGTGGTTTCTGGCTTATAGACGCTTGCTGGCACCCTAAAGTGAAAATGTATGACATTCTGGAAGGTGTGGTGCTCATTTTGAAAGAACAAAGATGACTCTGCGTCATAGCTTTCATGTGATTAAAATGGGTAAATAAAGGTGACTTTAAAAGACTGCCAAATCTTCCATCCACCAAGCTCATTAAATGAAGCTTTTCTGAATATACTCCTTTGGGTTCTTCATGGGCAACTTTAATGGTCCCTTTTGCCCTCTTTTATGATAAAATAAAGAAAGTTCCGGGTTTCTTACATGTCTTTAAGACAGATGAAATAATAATCCAATCTCTTTGTCTTTTACAGTTTGGTGTGCACCTGGCTTAAGGCAGAACTGGCTAGGATGACCTCATAACTTCCCTCAAGTAATGTTTTCTATAAATGTTCACACTGAATTGGGCAAGAATCAGCATATCCTGTTTGGAACATCTGAAGAATTAGATTGACATGTAAGTGATTCTGATTGCCTAATGTATCCCTAACCCCTCCAATCTTCATCCCTAAGGAGTGTGTAATAGCCCCTCTTTTACTTTCTACCTAGAGAAAAATGAAGCATCAAGAATAACTGGGCATGATGATGGAGAATTCATTAAATTTTAGTGCAATTGTCAGAGGTGGTATATGTATACTCAGCATCATTGTTTTCTACAAAATAGTCTACGAGAGAATCTTGGAAAACTAGCAGATAAAAATTTATTGATTTTACTGGAAATGACATGATCATAGGCAGATAAATGACCTGGCTGAAGTTCCCTCTAATTTCCTTGTGGTGCAGAAGTCTATGTTATGTGGGGCCTTGTACTGTTCAGGCAGGCTCCTCCTGATGTTCTATTCAATTTCCCTGCACTTAGCCATGTTTGTTCAGGAATGGTCACAAGAAAGAGCCAGGTGTGTGGGTGGACTTTGGGACTGGATCTCCCAACTCTGAGTGGTTTGTAAATCCATATTGCTCAAATCACGCCACGGGCAGTCATGAGTTTTGTATCAACATTCCATGGGAAATCTGAGAGTTCCCATGTTATAGTGATTACATACACTTTGGGGAGAATACAGGGGATTTCTTTTTAAGAACCAGATAAGCAGAAAAAGCCCAACACTCTAAACAGCAGTTTGAAGGTTCATTGTATTTAATGAACTCTGAACACTACCATGAAATAAAGAAGGAACGAGTGTTATTTTCTCAGGTTGCTGCAGCACTGAGAGACTTCCCCAAAGACTTTTCTCCGCTCTACTGCCATTCATCTAGAAAAGACCCTCTGATTTAGAATGGCATGCTTGAAAGACTTTCATGCCAGAGAGAATGTGTCATAGTGGAAATGGACACAGGCTTTGGAGACAATATAGTTTTGTTTCAATACCAGGTCTGCTCCTTTGATTGTGTGACTGTAGGCAATTTGCTTACATTTGTCCAGACTTGGCATTCCTGTCTGTAAGCTGGGAATAATAATTTGCCATTTCACAGAGTGCTTGTAGAGATTGAATGGGACCTAGTCCCATTTTTTTACTATTTTTTACCATATTTTACTATTGTAAAAATATGACCCTGTTTTAGAATGTTTGTTTGATCCTTGGATAAAGGCACACTATGGCTGGTTGTATAGTTGTGGTGCTTAAATTTGGTGGATGGGGGTAAGGGGGGTAAGCATATGTTAGAAAGCTGTGTTGGGCTCTTCTGTCTGAGACACAGTTAGGGATGACAATTTTCTTGCCTTTTTTGGAGCTACTCATCTCTTGATGTGTTTTGTTTGTTTCCTGTTTCTCATCAGTCCCTCTTCTTTTCTCCTTCTGAAACCCACCCAGCCTTTTTTTTTTCTTTCCAGTATCTAAGAAAAAAACAAAACAAAACAAAACATAAAGGCTAACACTACCACTCCCTTACGCTATTAAGATGAGAACATTTTCTTCCATTATGCCTGGGGCAATGTGTCATAAACTGGCAGGCTTCTCCTGCTCCTTTTAACTGGGAATCCTGGGTGGCTGGACCAGGAGGATATTGAGTATGAAGGGGCTGGATCAGAGGAGGAAGAAGGAGCGCATGAGAGTCAGCTGGATTTGCCATTCTAGATCAACACCTGTGCACCGAGAGAACCGGGTAGATCATTGAGAATGATAAGGGAAGTTTGGAGAAGTCAGATTAAGCATCCACAGCCTAAGTGCGCACCATAGTGTTTACATGTAGAATCAATGTTTGGTTATAGGTATTCCATCTGAAATCACCAATCAGTACCCACCATGCTGAATAGAGCCAGGAAGGTAGCCTGGTTTCATGTACCTGAGAGAACTCATTCAAATCCCTGCTCTAGCACTTACTAACTCTATGACCCTGAAGAATTTTCTCTTGGCTGTAATATTGAATTGTTTTAAGGATGGATTAAGATGATATAAGGGAAGCACCTAGTACCTGGAATATAAGAACCAATTGGCAAAGTTAGTACCTGGAACCAAGAAATTAAGGAAGAATGTTTTCTAAATCAAGAGCAAAGAGCTAATGATACTAAAAGGAAACAGTTAATGGATGAAAACAGTTGGCATATTGCTGGGAGTTAGAGGGAAACTGACATCACCTCTGCCTCCTGACTTGTGCCCAGTTTTTACTACCATAAACTCATGATATTCACATGTAATAAATAGTAAAGAAAGAGAGGACTGGGGGAAAGGGTCACTCATGAAGCACATTTGTAGGGTAGTTCCTGATGTTGTTGGATGTTTCGGTTTTTTGTTATTGTTGTTTACTCATATATTTTCCTTGTGGTCCTCAGGAGGTGTTAGCCAAGTTGTAGACTTCCATGAAATTATGAATGGATGGCTTTCAAGAACTTATTGGTCTATGGGAAAGCCCCTAATAAATATATGGCCTGTACAGTCACACTTTCTACCCACATTTAACTGGGCCTTGGCCCATAAAGATTGGAAAATAACATGGAAAACTTCTGCTTTTCTGGATTAACTTAAACCCCGTGTTCTTGGTAGATTCAAGCTTGCCATTGAAAACAACACTGTCATGAGACCTCATGGACTGACTGTCCTGATGATAAAGCTTGGGCCTCTGAGCAGTAGTTAATTTTTCTATCATAAAAATAACAATGGGAATGATGAAAAGCAATGACAATAATAGCTACTAACTATGCTTCCAGCTTCTGTGCTAAAAATTTTATAGACACTATCTTTAATTCAGTACTGCAAGGTAGATATTATTACCCATTTTACAAATGCAAAAATTGAGGTTTAGAGGCACTAACAACATGCCAGAGGTCACAGTCAGTTTCTAGTGGCACTGGAATAAAATTCAGGTTCAGGGGACCACAAAGATTTTTTATGACATCACCGTGCACAGCTCTCTGTGATGACCTTCAAAAAGTCAGATCTTTTCAGAGTCATGAAAATTCTGATTCTGATTGCTTTGGACTCTCTTTCCCATCAATTTATTTTTTTAAACTTTTTCCTCTTGGTATTGTAACTTGCAACTACTGGGGACTAGGGCTCTAAGACAGTGATTTCAGATTCCTTGAAGACCATTATGAACTATAATTAGTTCATAATAATTAGCAAGACACAAATGCTTCTTTAAAAAAATTTCATTCATTTAAAATGATTTTTAATTTTATAATGACTAATACATAATTATAGCAGAACAGAGCTATTTAGTTAGAAAAAAATAACTTCAAATATGAGAGCCCATTTAGTGTTTATTTGCTCTGGGGTGCTAATCACTTTGAAAACTACCAAAACTTCATATATGATTACTAACAGCATTCAATAGCAGCTTTGAGAGAAGCTGAACCAATCCTTTTTTTTTTTTTTTAGTTCCATTAACATAGGGGAAATAACAGCAAATGATAAGTGCTATTTATTAACAACAAATAAATGTCCTGGCGGGGCACCTATTCACTATGTCATCAATACTTTCCTGCTCTGCGGCCAGTTTAGGTCTCTTAAAAAAAAAAAAAGAAAAAGAAAACCAACCATGTCTTCCTGGTCATTTTCAAAATAAGACCAACCACACAAGACCAGTGAGGAACACTTCACATGGTATTGTTTTTCTGTAATATATTAGCAAATCCTGGTAGCTTCAATTTGGTTTCATTACATGTCCAATATATGCGTGCATCAATTCATCTTCTTTTTTTCCCCATAGTTAAGATTTATGCACTTTATTAATCACCTCATGACAGTCATCTCAGCAGTTTCATTTAGCAGAGTAAACTGGTCAAACCCTGTCAGATTTCTGGGGCGGTCACATGGCAAACTTTGGATTCCTGGCAACTTGAATTACTCTTGCCAATATGAGATTTTTCAGAGCAATCCATCTTAGGGCTATCTAATACATCGCATCTGCCTCTGCTCTTCTCCTAATTGATAGGTTGGGAGAGATACCTGCTAGATCTCACAAATGTCCCTCTGAAGCAGCTTTGGGAAGAGATTTCTTGGCAGCCACAGCTCAAAACGTCAGGCGGTTAAACGTCTGTTTTTTCCAGTGTAATTTGTATGTTGGGGGGGCCTCTGTGGTACTCAGGCTCCACATTTCTGAAGGGCTTTGATATGCAAGAGCAACCTTCTTCCATGTGTTCACTGCCTGCTCAGGTGGTCTAAAAATAGGCTGCTGCCAGGTGTGATGGAGCGGCCACTCATGGGCTCTTAGCTTACGGTCTGCTAACCAGGTTCAGCGGCTGCTGACACTTTATAAGGTGCTGTCACCAGTGCTCATTCTTGGCCACACAGCTTTTATATTATCACTTTTCTGATGCCATCTCTACTCCTAAAGTTCTGAAAGGATGCTGTTCTAACATACTTAGTGTGGACCCAGATAATTCTCACATACTCTTGTTATTAAGTCCCCAACAGCATAGGTGAGTTACTAGCTGACTTGCTTTGAGACACAGAGTACAGAGTTGGGTTCCCAATGCAGCTGTAATCATAAAGAAACAATCTTAACTTGAATTAAAGAGAGGTGTCTTCTGAGCTTCCCTATGTCTTACAGGTTTACAGGATCCAACAGATGGGCTTGGGAGGTGGTACTTTTCATACAAAAGAACTCAGATAAGGAAGATTTAATGACTTGCAAGCTCTTACAGTGGATCAACTAATAGAAATTATGGCCCTTATGTAACAGCATTGCACATGAAACCTAAAATAAAAAATGACCAATTTGATATTAAGAAAATTTAATGAGAAATCCAGAGAAGAAAATGGGTTACCATGGTGTTATTTCCATGGTCTTTCGAATGCAGTTGCACTTCTAAAATCTTGGAATTAATAGCATTCAAAACTCCTCAGCCTTGCAGGTTTATAAAGTGGTGGTGTGGTAAAGAGAGTGCTAGACTAAAAGCTGAGAGACCTGTATGCTAGTCTTGACCTTGTATTAAACTGTACAGTCTTAGGCCAGGCTATCAAACTCACCATACAATAAAGTGGCTGCAATAGCTTGGTGGTGCCCAACCAGAAGCCTTCAAAGGTGGCAGTGGCCTCCTCACCTTATTTTTGTTTTTCAGAAAAAGCCTAACAGAAATCATACATTTACCCATTATAAGATTATATAGGATATTCAAAATGTCACACTTATTTGCTCCTTTTCTTTAAATTTTATGAATGGACAGAGGTAACACTAGTTATTTCATGCTAATCCAATAGTTTAATCAGAGGATCATGTTTTTACTTAGTGGGAAATCAAGTTAATTGTCACTTAACTGCAAACCAAGGGGAATCTTTTGAAAATGAAATGCATAGGGAAAAGTAAGCTTTCCATGGGAACTTGGCGGTGGCCAGTTTAGAAATGGTTTCACAAAAATCCTTTCCAGCTCTGGATTTCTATTATTACAAATCTGTGAACATAAAAATAAATTCTGTAGTTCTTCTTCAGTGTCTTTCGAATTTTAGTGTAGTACAGTTTTTATTTCGTAAACCCATGGCTTTACAACTCCTTTCCCATTTAATTCTGCATGTACCTACAGTGAGAGCATTTTAACCAAACCTCACAATTTCCTCAGCTTACATACTCCTCACTTCACTGGCCTAATTATTTTAATAAACAGCTTAACTGAAATGCTGGCTCACATTTATATTTCAATTGTGTATAGTTCCTAGTACAATGAAAGCCTTAGAAGTCTTTCCTATTCGTGACAATGTCTCACTGCACCTATTTGTTAGGGACACTAACAAAGTAACTTCACTTTATCTCTACACATACATTTTTTCTTTCCTTTTTTATTTTTCCCAGATTAACAATGCAAAGAAAGATGCCAAAGTTCTATCATTTTGGCGGTCTAGATGAAGAGAAAAGAGAGTGCCTCTCCGGGCCAGCAGGAGGGCCTCGATCTGGTGGACAAAGATGGAAACCAGCAGCATTCCCTGGGTCAGAAGAGCTCAGGGTTCTTGGCTACTCGCATTCTATTTGTTCCCATCATTTAGCAAACAATTCTCTCAAAGGGCAAAAAACAGGAAGTGGAAAAAAGAATGACATGGAAAGTCACTTACTAATCATAGTCCTTGGGGAATGGAAAACAGAATTCCTCTTATGGTCTAATTATTCTCTGGTATCTTTAATGAAACCAAATCATGAGGGTTTCCAGTGTCTGGCTGATGTTTCAGAGGCCTGATTTCCATGTGTCCTTGGCTCCAAAAGGAAATATTCACTAACTTCCTGAAGTGTACTTATTATCACATAGTACCATTTAGTACCGGTCCCCCAAAAAGACCTTTGTCATTTTTCTAACATGAAAGGAAAAAGCGAGAGGAACATAAAATACCTATGCAAACTGCCATGTGTTTTGCTTGCTTGAAACAACAATAGTGGGACTTCAGAATCTGGTTAATGGGTCAACACAGAGTAGCTGACTCTTTGGTGACAACTTGTTAGGCATACAGCAGTGGACCCTATGCAAGCCTCTGTTTACCAGGCAAAAGTCAATATATGTCTCTTCTCATTATGCTTCGGCATGTGGGCCCATAAAAGGAGAAAAACGCTGCAGAATCATGCTTTAGAAACTGACTTCTTTGCCTACTAAACTGCAGCATGCCAGAATCAGGGGATTTTGGTAAATCTAATAAAACATGTCCTGGAATCCTTGGATCAAAAGCAGTGTTTACAGATTCACAGGAAAACAGCACTAATAGCTACTTCCATTCTTTACTCCTATTAGAATGGGCTGGACTTTAATTCTTTATTCCATTTAAAAAACACAAAAACAAACCTTTGCAAATTGGGCATTATTTCATTTTACTTATCGCAGTGTTTGAAACTCAGAAATATTAAGTAACATCCCCAAGACCATACAGGTGCTAATGGTAGAGCCCAGCTAAATATTTCTAAATACCTTAAGAATTATCTAGACCCCATTTTACACATGAAATGCTGAAATTTAGAGCCATAAGATATTTAGACAAAGTAAAATAGCGAGTTTGAAGTGTTAAGGCTATACATTCATATACAGTCAACTCTGATGATTCATGGAAACCGAAGGGAATGTTACTTTGATGGTTAGCTTCCCGTGGGCCAGAAAACATGTCTGATTTGTTCACTTTAGTGGTGGCACAGCCAAGGCATTTCACCAATATTTGTGAATGAAAAGACAACAGAAAATAAGTCAATTTATATTTGGGTTTGAAATACATGTTCTAATTTATCCTTTTAGGAAATGTTATCTTCTTTAGGGTTTCCACAGCCAGTTTGTCTATTTTTTTTAAACGCTTTGGTGAAAATCAGAGCCAGATGTGTGAAGATGTGAAATGCAAAACACCCCCATTGTGCAGTCAGATCATAGGTCCTAACTGGTGATATTTTCTACCCACAGGGCTCAAAGCCTGCTCTGGCAGGCAGTCCCAACTGCCTTCACAACCACTTGACAGGCTCACTCAGGTCCTCCACGATGGATGAGATGGAGAGTTGGCAGGCAGAGGGGAAGGGGCCTGGGGAGGTGTTCCAGGGGGAGATCCCCCCATTTGGGTCACTCAGAAACAAGGTCCTTTGTCTCATACAATTAAGTCCTCGGACACAAGTCAGCTAAACCAGACCATTCTCA
Source organism: Manis pentadactyla (assembly GCF_030020395.1). Lineage (NCBI taxonomy): Eukaryota > Metazoa > Chordata > Mammalia > Pholidota > Manidae > Manis > Manis pentadactyla. The sequence goes on along the minus strand of NC_080021.1, from coordinate 24,160,314 downwards.
CACCTGATTTCTCTGGTACTGAAGGCATATCTCAAAGCTGATAATAAACCCACACCCAGCACGACCTCCTCAGTTTAACATAATTGGCCCCCAAATCAGGGTATCCTTGCTTCCCAATCAGAAGGCAGCCTGCTTTCATGGCAGACATGTCTGCCTGTCAGGTTAGGTGGGGAATATGCTTGTTCAGCAATGAGGCATGAGCTGACATTCAGGGACATGAGCAGAGCCTTCCATGAAGTGTTGGAGAGAAAAGCTCTTCCTTCCAGACCAACAGCCAGGAATACCATTTTCTTGTTCGATGACTACAAATCTTTTCATTTCTACACAAAAGCTCTGCAGCCTGGCTATACATCTTGACTCTCCCCTGAGCTGAGCAGGCTGAGAAGACTGACACTGTTTTAACAAACATGACCAACTTTGATGTGTGCCATCATCAGCGAATGGAACATAAAGTTAATTGTTTCCCTAGCAGAAGAGAGCTGCAGTGACCTTCTTCACTAGTAGAGCTGAAGTGTTTCAGGCACCCTGAAGCTTGGCTGAAATTACCAGTAGTTACATCAGGAGGGCTTGTTTCTGAAAGGTTTTTTCCAATGTGACATTAATAATTTATGAATAGGCCAGTACACAAAACCATATCTGTAAGAGTGACTGAGGGGTGGGGTAAACAGGAACTTAACTTCTTAATAATAGAGGAAGGATGAAAAAGACAAGAAAAACAAAACAAAACAAAACAGCCTTGTGGGTAATACATGGAGGGTAAATATTATCTTGTATCTACCATCAGTAATCAGAAAAGAATCATGCCGGGTTATGCAAAAAAAGTGATGTTTTGGACCTTCTTTCTCCCCTGATCTGTTTGCTCTCTGAGCAACTGGTTAGGTCTGAGTACATTTAGTGGATTTAAGGGAGTTTTTTCAATTGTTTAGACTCATCTAGTTAAGGAAGACCAGGATGGAAGACTGGGATTCATTCTGCTCTGTAATGTGTATTGTCAACAGAACTGGCAGCAAAATTTGGAGTGTGGGAACTTTATTGTGCAATTTTATGAGAGGTACAACCTAGCGTTAGTTTGCAATTTTGGCAGTTAGAAAGAATAAACTTTTTTTTTTTTACTTGAAAATTGAGAAAACAGGACATACAAGTCATTTCGACACAAAATAAATGGAGTTTGTCTAGGTCAATTTTTGGCATATTGATTCATGTAGACTTCTCCATCAATTAGATACAATATAACATGAAATAAAAAGAGAATTGGATTCCTCTAATCAACTGAATTACAAGGTCAGAGCTCTAAATTACTGCTTTGTTGTTGAGCAGCAAATTATTGTGAAAGGGTATTTTTTATTTTTATGCATTCATTTAATCTCCGTATTTATACACTTTTCTAATAGCTACCTGAAAAATGCTGGGATGCAAATATATGATGCAGTTCAATATATATAGATTACACTTTTCAGCATTCTAAATCTTAGAGATGCTTTGAAGCTCTGAAATAACCAATACTATACTTACTGCAAAATAAAACCATGTCTAAACTGCATGAATCCCAAACATCAATGGATAACAAAGATGCAATTCCAAATATGAAAGTATCAGATGCTAGAAGCTCAATTTAGTACTGTAAACCCACAGCAATTTTTATTAAATAAAAACTTAAGTACAAAACATATTAAAATCCTAGGATACAAAGGCTGCATAGTAATAATAATGGCAACCCAGCTGTCGTTTATCAGATGAGCACTATGGGAATCGAAATACAGACTAAGCTGTTGCCTTAAAGGAACTCAAAACATAGGTAATAAAAGGAAACAAAGAATAAAAGAAAATGACTATAACTGAGCATTTCCTATGGGCTAGAAATTAAGCAAAGAACCATAGATATGTTTTATACTCACAATAAGCCTACCACATAGGTGTTACCAAGTCCATGTTGCTGGGAAGGGTCAGTATATCTCTCCCTTGAGACACAGTGAAGAGCTACAAAGACATTCTCTCCGGCTCCATCTCTCAATGCTCTCTATCCTGTCTCTGTGCTTCCCTATGCTCATCTTTTCTCCATTTCTCCAATACAGAGTGCTCTTATTTTTTTGTCTTTGAACTTGAGTTCAAAATGCTCCCTCTGCCTTCATATATAGTTCAACTATTCTTTCCTTTGAGAAAGAAGAGTTCCTAGAGCTCTCAGACCAGGTAAACCTTTATATGCCTGGCATTTAACAAAATCTGTTAATTCCCTATTATTTGTAGGATCACTTGATTAATGTCTCTCTCAGTAGATTGTAAGTTCCCTGAGGGCACAGCCCACATATGTTACACTCATGGATCTCTAGGCTTCATCCAAGATCAGTGCAGGACTGGCACCTGCAAGATGGTGAGCTAGGAGGCCCCAGTGCTCATCCCCAAACAACAACAAAACAATAAATAAATGACTATAAACTGATGAAAGTAGCTCTGGGAAAGTAAAGGACTACAAGGAAGGGGCAAAAGCCCTGTTTCGAATGGACCTTAAACTGAGGAAGACTGCAGAGAAAAGCATAGGAAGCATTTTACCTGCATCATCTCAGTCCCCGGTCCAGATCAGCTTGACGCCAATAGGAAGTCCCTCAGAGGGATTTTACAGGGAAAGGGAGAACGGGGAAACCCCAGGAATTCATGTCACGACCAGGGACATCAGAAGTCTTTGTGAGGACCCTCCCAGTCTTCACCAATACCCATCCCACTCACGGAGCTGCCCGGAGTCCCTGCCACTACAGCTCCTCAACTGTTGCTGAGGTGAGACCTTCCCCGATGGACCTGAGTCACTGCTGTGTCCTGATCTCCAGTGCCTCCCCGTCTATAGGGACCGGAGCTTCCCCTGCACTGTGCCTGCCTCCTGGGTCTGGGGTCAGGGCTTTGACCAACCATCCCTTGGTTATGCTATTGCTTTGAGCCCCTCAAAAAAATGTAAAATAGGTCTACCATATGATCTAACAATCCCACTCCTGGGAATATATCCAAAGGAAATGAAATCAGTATCTAGAAGAGATATCTGTACTCTATGTCCATTCCAGCATTATTTACAATAACCAAGATATGGAAACCTCAGTGCCTTGATGGATGAATGGTTAAAGAAAATGTGGTATACATACATACCAATTTCAGAATATTATTCAGCCACAAAAAAGGAAATCTTGCTATTTATGACACGTAGATGAAGCTGGAGGGCATTATGCTAAGTGAAAGAGACAGAGAAAGACAAATATTGCATGGCCTCACTTAGGTGGAATCTGAAACAGAGTCAAACTCATAGAAACAGAGAGTCAGCTTGGAGTCTATGGGAACAGGGAATTGTAGATCAAAGGGTACAAACTTTCTGTGACGAGTAAGTTCTGAGAATCTAATGTATAGCATGGTGAATATAGTGAATAATTTGCTAATGTATGCTTGAAATCTGCTGAGAGAACATCTCAAGCATTCTTACCACATACACCATAAAAAGAGTAAACTAGGTAGGATGATGGATGTATTGATTATCTTGATCTTGACAACCATTTCATAATGTATATGTATACCAAAATCATGTATATATACTTGTCAATTATTCCTCAATAAAGCTGGAGAAAAAAAAGTACAGAGCGCATAGTAGGTACTCAATAAGCATGGATAGAGTGGATGACTTAACAACTACTCCCTGACAGAGCCAAGGTGAGAACTGAAGCTTGACCTTTTTGTCAGTGCCATTGGACGTTTACCATGTATTTTTAACCTGCATTTTTCAAAAGGATTTGCCATCTTGTGTTGTCTTACAAAATAAGGTTAACAAAGTTTGGGTCTTGTTGTCCAATTGTTAAGAGTTGGTTTGCTCATTCATTTATATTTTCATCATGTATTCATTTACTCAACAAATATTGGTTGACCACCCAGTCTGTGCTAGGGACTCTTCTAGGCACCTGGGATACAACAGTGAATAAAACAGACAAAAACTCTTAGGATGAATGACATTCTGATTAAAAATAAGCTCAAGTCCACAATCTCGATTCAATTTCTGAGTACCTACTATGTATAAGACTGCATGTATAAGGTTACATAACCTGTTGACATGCAGAGTAATGGACAATTTTTAATTAATACAAATATATCAAATATGAAGTGTATGAATAATGAGATGGATGCAGTGATAAGCCTTCCATAATGGATATTCAAATGACTGTCATGCTTTTCAAGAACCAGGCATTTATTCTGCTCATGCTCTCAAGGCTCTGCATGTAACTGAATGAATTTTTGACAGTAGTTTTCATGGATGGTTTAGGAGACATGAAAGAAAACTGAGGTTGTCACCAAGCAGTTGCTCTGTAGTTTTCCCCTCATTTGATGATGTAACCCATCCTAAGAAATATATTGAAAGGAATGTCACTTGGACTCTGATGGTCATTCAAACAGAAGAGTTACTCAAATGTTTAAGTCATGGCCATGTCACTGATATAAAGACAACACCTTTTAAAGTGACTAATTTCACAGGGACAGCATACATTGGATGTACAAGCTTTGGTATGTTCATTTAAAAAGCCAAAAGGAGAAGTATAAATGGCCAGTAAATCAGATAAGATAGCAATTGAACATTATCAGTAGAAAATAAATGCAAATTAAAGTTGCATGCCATTTTAAACCTAATTAGAAAATGTTTCAAAGGAGAAAGAAATGCTTAGTTTGCAGAGGATTTTATAGGAAGGGAACTGTTTTATAGTCTTGATGGGAGGGTAAATTATTATAAATTTTAAGAAGGGCAGTTTGTTCAATATGGGGATAAACATAAATTCCTTAAAATGTTTATATAATTTTTTTGAGTGTATAACTGTGCTTAACTTGGGAAAAATAAAATAATTTTTATAATATGGTATTTATTTTAAATCATAATAATATATAAGCAGAAAAAGTCAATTGCAATGCTTATAATAGAAAACAGCATTCATCTGCTGATTTCTCCTTATGCTAGTGAACTTCTTGCTGAACATACTGCTTTTAACCATCTTAGCTCTTTGTTGTAGTATTTATCTCAATTGTTCATACACTTTTACCAAGGATTCCCTTGCAAAGAATCTACCTTAAAATATTATCAGGCATGTATACAAAATTTAGGTACAGGGATGATCATTTCATTGTTACTTACAATAAAATGAAAATCAGAAGCAACATTTGTTTGTATTGTCTGAATAAATATGCAACAGAATATTAAAGAGCTGGGCATATATAAATGAAATGACAATAAATAGCTTATAAACTACATAAATATATGACATTATCTTTGGCTAGAGGCTTGTATCAAAGATTAATTTTTCTGTGTGTACTCTTAATTTCAAAATTTTTTCAATAGTTTGTTTATAATGAGAAAAATGAATACTGCTTTAAAATATAAATCTATTTTCTGTAATCTTGAGGCTTTGATTTTACATAAGGTATTGTGGGGCAGTAGGCGATAAAAGGGTTGAGGGAAATGCATGTTTTCATGGGTGTATTTGGGAAAAGTCATTTTTTGGGGTCTAATTCTGGCTGTGAGAGACATTAAGAGGGGCAATGATACAACATTTGCATAACAGAAGGAAGAGAGTTTGACTAGAAGTCTACTGTAGTTATGCAATGTGATGTGCATGGAGGTCTGCAGAGGAGGACTGACAAGTAAATGAGGTACCACAGCCCAGCAGATACCCAAGTAGATGAGTGGTGAAATTCAGCAAGATAGGTATAGGCAGGAATGGGGCCATGTAGCAACGGTTCTCAATGTGTGATCCCAGATCAAGAGAATCAAAATCAACTGGGATCTTGCTAGGAAAGAAAATTCATAGGTCCCTTTGAAGATCAACTGAATCAAGAGTTCAGTTATCTGGGTTTCAACTAGTCCTTTAAGAGTTTCTGATGCAGTGTGAAGAACCAAAACACGTTGGAGAACCACTGGGGTAGGGAATTATTTAGCCAATGTCTTTCACATATTTTTTTTGTTAATTTTTAAATGTTACGTATTACAGATAGTGCACATACATAAAATTGTATAGGCTTCTGAGCATTTATACACTCACTACACTTGGAATTATAATCAGCCTCTACAATATGCAAACTTAAACATCTCACCCATTTTCAACTTAAGACATAAAGATGTTTATAAGAAACTGCATGCATTTTGAGCACTCATTTATGGAGTCAAATAATTTTATGTATTTGTCAGTTTTTGTTACATAAAGGTTAAAAGATGTCTAACCATGGTGGACCATTTGCAGAAAGTCAGAACAAATAAGCCAGTATAGGAATGCTAATGACAAATTAGAAGCAAGATCAAATAGAGTGACATGGAAATAAACCCTGGGGCAAAAATGGCACAAAAACCTTAAAGGGAAAGAAAATTTTGGAAATTCAGAGTGAAATGTGGTGGGGCCACCGGGTGTGAATAATTAGCAAGCTGTAATCAAGACAGAGGACCCCTAACCTGTGAAATGTGTTACACCATGAACACCGCAAGAGTAAAAACATGGAATGAAAATATGGGAAGGTATGATGGAAGTGGTTCTCCTGACCTCTTGACTGAAACACCTTTGCTCACTGGAGTTGTGTGATTCAAAGCTAAACTTACAGATACAAAAGAAGGTCAGCTATCATCTGCCTATACATCACTGACTGGTATTTAATTGTAGACACCTACGAGATGCTTTAAAGGATGGAATATTGGATTCATTAAGTGTTGTATCTTAAAACAAGAGTGTTTATTTATTTGTAATAAGCATATACAAAACTGCATTCATATTTCATTAAAACTTTTAGATCCTGCTAGGTTGGCATGTATCATGACCAAACTAAATTTTATTTTCTAACCAGTATATAGATTATAAAAGTGATAAAGGCTCATGGACAAAAATGATCCACATAGATGGTTACAGAATGAAAAGTAAATATTCTCCTCTTCCACATTTCTACACTTTCTAGACATAACCACTGCCACTAGTTCCTTATGTTTTTCTTAGAGAAATTTTCTACCCTTAGAGAGTCCTTGATTTGCATTTTAGGAATATCTCACTTAAAACAGGACCCTTAATGAGATGTCACAAAGAAGGCAAAAACAACACACAGAAAACATGACAGTGGGAACTGAAAAAAATTCAACAAGGTCAAGCTAAGGCCAATAATAAACAAAGTATATAAATACACAATGCTGGAATATGGTAGAGCTTTTCATGTTTTCTAGTATCATATAGTTGAGCATTTTTGCTGGGGTAGATTAAAAGGGCAAAGGACCAGAGGGAGAAAAATTAAGCCAGTATGTCATTCAAGGAAGCCAGAGGAGAACTTGGACTCTTCCCAGGGAAGAACAGGATCATCCTCACTTGTTCTCTCTTCGTGAATTTCTCAGGTCACATCTCAAATGTGAATGATGGCATCTTGAATCTGTAGGTATATCTGTTCCTTGCTCATTAAGTTATTTATGTTATATTTATTTGAGTATCTACCATGTGACATTAGCTCTGATCTCAAAGAGTTTACAACAGAGCTGGAGAAAACAAGATAAGCATGCAAAATATTTGGAGAATAATAAGAGGTAGAATATAGAAGAGAGAGACTGAATATAATTAAGTGCCAGCCTGCATAGTACCATGAGCAATGCTTAATTAAATTCAGGTCATAATCCACATCCTGTTCTAAGAAGAGAGTCTCGTACAATTTCTTACTTTCCACTGTAACTAATACCTGGAGTTCAGTCCTGTAATGTAATTTAGTAATGACTTTATTTCCATTCTCAAAAGGGAAATCTCTTGTTCTTGAAATGTGTACACGAGTATGTTTAAAAATACCTATTTAGTGTTTGGGAAAGGGAGGGTAGACAACTGCATTTAGTGACTGATTCTTTAAATTTAGTACCTCTTGGAAAAGATGACATAGTATCATAAAATCTTCAAAGGGGAGCCTGAGAAATCAGCCAGGCCAATCTCTTGCCTCCAGGTAGGATGGAACTTCTGACCAATTACCTAGCCAAAAAGTTATGGTGACATTCTTTTATCTCTTTTCTCCCTGCATATATTGAACCAGAGTATAACCAGGCATCTGGTATTGGAGTATTATAAAGCTGCATGTGATGCTCACTAATGCAAAATGCCTGGAAAGAAACTAAGTTAATACATATGGCTTTAAATTTACAAATGAAGACTCATCCATCATCAAAGATCCAGAATGCTCACTGCCAGGACATAAAAAAGAACTTATGAGAGATATCTGTTTTCATTTGTATATCATCCCTTCAACACAAGCAACTAAGAGAAAGACATGTGTGCATTTCCTGGGCTTGATCTGGGATATGCAACACATTTTACAAAGGGATTAAAGAGCCTGAGGTCTCTTTAGACAAGACTATGTTATGCCAATTTCACATCAGAGACAACTTATGCTGCGGAGTCTTCAAAAGAATAATACTTAGACATTATGCCAAAGCCATAAACATTATTGGAGGTCCTAAAAAAAAATTACATGCAAGAGACAAAATAGAAGACAGCTCTGGAATAGAATCATATGGCTATAACCCAAACATGCATGGGTTCCTTTTTCAGGAGAAAGGGCATGCAGCTTATACTCCATCACCTCACATACCTGATTAGAGGAAACATTAACAAGAGTGCTTTAAAAAATATTCTATGATTATGAAAGTGAAAGAGGAAACAGAACCCTCCCATGTTTTCAATGTTGGTAGTGCTGGCTTAGGATCGCAAAAAGAAAGTTTCTTGCCCTTCCAATTTTGACCCTTTCTATTTGGCAGAGGTTGGTTTTTTTCCCCAGCCTGTTTCTAATGGAGCTTGAAATTAACATGGATTTTGTTTACCTCCTAATTTGGTGCCGCCATCATCAGTGTTGTCAGCATAGTTCTGGGAATAGGGTTTGTTTACTACTTGTGTTGAGCCATCAAATGGAGAAATGCAGAAAAGGCCTTGTGCTTATCCCATCCCAGTTCAGATTACCCTTCCATTCACACAAATGGCCTTCACTAAGCAGCCAATGATCTTGGGTACAAAAGCCAACAACTACCTTCAAGTGCTTATGTCAGTGACATTTCTGGGCTGCTTTTGACATAGCTGAGTGTGTCCTTACCCCTTCCACTCCTTGTGTCACTCAGAAATTGAACCTTTCCCCATTCTCCAAAGGGTCTCTTTTAGGCTTTCTAGGTTCTCGTCTCTTCTACTCCTTTGTGAGAGCACCTGTTTTGAAGTCTTCAGATGCTCCCTATTATAGAAAGAGTACCTACCTCCCTCTGACGGTGCCTTTGTCTTTCCATTCTGAGTTGTGCTTATGCTTCATGACCATATCAAGTTCACTCTGGGAAAGGGGGAAGAATATTTCTCTCCCCAGAAAGTATTATTGAAACCTCACAACAAATCTTATAAAGAGATGGAGTTTTGATTTTCGTTTTTAAGTCTTCATGGTCTTTTGATCCCATTGTTTTGTCCATTAGCTTTTACTGTTTTATTACCAACATTCACCTTTTCCACCAAGGTTTCTGCAATCAGCAAATAAACCAGGGAACATAAGGACCTTCTTTATTTTTATGCTTTACCTTTTAAAATATTTTATTTAAAAAAACTTACTATTTAAATTATTTTTAAATGTAAAATTCAGTGGCATTAAGTACACTGTTGTGCAACCATCACCACTATTCATCTTCAGAACTTTCACATCATATCAAATAGAAGCTTTGTACTCATTAAACAGTAACTTTATATTGTCCCCAAACCCCCAATCCTGGGTGACTTTTATTCTACTTTCTGCATCCATGAATTTGCCTATTCAAGGTACTTCATATAGGTGAAATTGCAGAGTATTTGTCTGTTTGTGTCTGGCTTATTTCACTTGGCATAATGTTTTCAAGGTTCATCTTTGTTGTAGCATGGGTTAGAATTTCATTCCTTTTATATATAGTTTATCTCTTCATCTGTTGATGCACATTTAGGTTATTCCCACCTTTTTGCTATTGTGAATAATGCCGCTGTGAACACTGATGCACAAAGATCTGTTCAAGTCCCTGCTTTAATAGAAGGACTCTCTTTTGCTTTGCAAATTGTTCAACATCATCCAGAAATAACGTCCAGCAAGGTCTTGTTATTAGTAATTTATCCTGGTCTATAACTTAGGTTTGGCTGTTGCTCCAGTCACCTGTTAGAGTTCAGATCATGCTGTACTCTTCTTTGCTTGCTCCGTTTGCATGGAAGCACATTTCCAGATTCCTTAGCTCTCTGGTTTTCAGGTAGTTCAGCCAATTAGGTACTAGAAGGATACTGAAGGGCAGAGGAAGGGAAAGGCCAGTTTATCTCTTCCTCTATCACTTTGCTTCTGGTGGCATCTTGGCAGTGACTGCATGTCGTCCTGCCCATTGGAGTTCCGAGTTCTGTCAGACAACCCTACCTTCCAAGTGCTGCCTCCCGCTTTGCTCTTCCAGGCCCAGAGAAGGTAGAAGCTTCCCACTCTCCTTAATCTCTGGGTTGCCTCATCGTCACAGTTGTGCTGCCAATTCCGTTCATTACATTCCTTCTAAATATACCTGGGGTGATTTTGGGTTCCTGACTAGAACCTAACTGATATCTATTCTGCTGGGAAAAGAAGGTCCAAAGTTTCTCAGGAGGCAGAACCTCTGGCAGTGACTCTTAGCAGTCTTCAGTGTAGTATCCACATTATGGAATATTTAGCTGTGACTTCATTTCCAAGTCTCCTGTACACTTTGGTGCGGCCATGTGAGCAAGTTCTGGCCAAAATGACACTTTCTATGTGTTGACTGGCAGAGTCTAAAACCTTCCTTAAAAGTTAGCTGCTCCATACTCTGCACCTTCTTCTCCGTAGATATGACAACTGGAGTTCCATCCTGGAACAGGAGGATGTGGGTCACTTTCTGGGGAGAGCAGGACCAAAAGCTGGAAGGAGCCTGAGACCCTGAAAAGCTTGTGGAGTTAAAACCACCACCCAAGGCCTGATCTACCTCTGCAGTTTCACATGAGAAGCAAATAAAATCCCTTTTTGTCCAGCGGCTGTAATTTCAAGTCTCTGTTTATTGCAGCCGATCTGAATCCTAATTCAGGACCCAAATCATAAGCTTGGTGTTTTTCCTGACTTTCCTGATGGGTTTTCTTACACCTTTTCTTACTAAATTAAAGCAAGGTCCTTGATCCTCTGATCTTATCCTAAGTTTTTCCTTCTTCCTGTTTATATTTGGAGTTGGCCTAGTCTCATCTAAAACGCTTGCAAAAGCTTTATTCCCTTTATCAGCTTCTGCTTTGCTTATTAAGTTTTCTCTGAAAGGGGAAAAGGTAAAATCTGACTACTCACCAGGCCCATATCCAAACTAGAAAATGATTTGAGTTTGGATATTAGAGAAATTTTAATTAAAAGCCTGAGAACATTGCTCCTCAAGTATTAATGAAGCCAGGAAAATGGAAAATCAGCATGGCCTACCACCACAAGACAGACTGTTAGCATCCTGGTCTGATAGCCCCTCTTCACGGAGCTGATGGGCTGTAACAGTACCTAATGGCTGCCAAGCAAAGATAAATCTCACCTGTACTTTACTCAAGTGAGCACAATTAGAAATATGGACTTCCAGGACAGTGGTTCTTCAAACTTCATGGTATATGAAAATCACTTGGGGAAGTTTGTCTGAAATGAGGATTCCAAACCTTCTGCTTGTGATCTAGTTGGTTTGGGGTGGGGGACATGGACTTGCCTGTTCAAAAGGACCCTAGGTGGCTCTAAAGCACATGGCCTAGGGACCACGGTATGAGAGAAGCTTCCACACTGCTGCTGGGGAACTCAGGAAGGCTATACAACCACCACAAGTTCAGAGTGTGTCATCTGCTGGGGGAGGGCTGGGGAACATTAACTGAAGCCTATCAATTTCTAGGGACCTGCTAGGCACTTTCCAGACTTCCAAAATCCTCTGAGTTTATGTTTATGAGGACCTGCATAACAATTATTATTGCCCTTGTTTTACAGTGAGCAACTGAAGGCACAGAGAAATTGAGCAACTTGTCTAAAGTGACAAAGTAGCTTCAAAGCTGGGTGTGTGTGTGCCGGATCAACTCTATTCATTCCTCCAGTTTTGCTCTGCACCCCACCCTTCCCTAATGCCTTCATGTTCTGTATTAGACACTGACCTGTATGGACTGCTTCACAGGGCCCTCTGCCTTCTGACTTCTGGTTGGGTCGGGTCCTGCCCATGGGAAGTGTTGGGAGAAGATTGCGGGGCGGGAGGAGAGTGAGGTCAGGGTGAAGATTCCCCAGCTTCCCTTACTCTCCGAGGGCCGACCAAAGGTCATGGCTCCTAGGGGTGGCTCTTGCCACATGACTGTTTCTTTCCAAGTTCCAGTAACTATTTTCTCTTCTTGACACTTCAGGCCTAGTGCTGATAACAGGAGCCCTTTCTTTCTTTCTAAAGAAGAGGAGTTAGTATGTTAACCCATTTTTTTCCCTACAGTCTGCTCATGACTTTGTAAATATAGTTGTTTCTTTATTAAATTATCTTCCAAGTCACTTATTTATGTGTCACATCTGTTTCTGCCAGGGGTTTGACTGATACAGTCGGCTTGGTCTGAAGCCTACCTCGTTCCACTGTTCTATACGTCTGCTCCCTCCCCTGCTGATGATAACACGACAACGATGATGAAGAAGACAATAATGGCAACCCTGGTCACCATGGCTGAGCACTAATTATACTCAAGATACTGTGCTGAGGGCTCTGCATGGGCAGTCTTACTTAATGTCCACAACTACCCAGGTGCTATTTCACCTCCTTTGTAGAGAGGAAGGAAATGAGGTTCTGTGAGACTTAGTAACGAAATCCAGCTGAGACAGTGAAGGGTGGTGCCAAGATACCTAAGCTATACCTACTCCTTCTACCATGTGGAACTGCCATCACACATTTCCCTAGCCACATATGTGTGAATAAAATCTGTAAAAATAAAGATATTGGAAAATCTATGTTCCTTATTTTTCAAACTTGAATTTGAAAAATGCATTTCATTTCAAAAGGGAATACATTTGCTGTAAGTTTTCTTTCTTCAGCACAGCTCAGTCCAGACCCTCCCACTGAACACTTGGTGAGTTTAATGGCTGCCTAGCATGCCTCCACCCTCTTCCTGTATCCCTCTGCATCCTGCTTATGATAGACAAATGCTCCTAAAATTCATTCTGATTAGGGTCACATCTCTGGAAATTTACAATATAATTCAAGAATTACTAATAAATCAAAATTCTAGGTGATACAAAGAGTTCAAGGGTCAGATTTTTGATTCTGATTCCAAAATTATTTCTCTACCTTTGAATGCAAGTACTCTGTTATATAGTCAGAAACCTATAACATCAAACTGTGTTCATGATTAAGCCAAAATCCTTGAATATGTGTTGTGCTTATAACCTGTGGGCCTTTGCTTATAGAGTTCTCTTTGCTTAGAATTCTACTTACTCTCAAAAATTTCATAAATGCATCCTTTATCACCTTTACTGAGCTCTTGGGTCTCTTATGACATTTCCTCCATATTTATGGTTTTCCCTTCTCACAACTTTTGTTCATGCCTAAGGAAATTAATTCTTCTATATACCAAGTCCCTTCTATGCTTCTGACACTCAGGATAGCTCCACATCCATGGAACAAAACAGATCTGTTCCCTGCACTCAAAAAATTTACACTCTGGTTGCAGGGATCATTGAAGATGCTTAAAAAATAAGTATTGAAGGAAAGAAACTCTTTGAAGCTCTTCCTACTTTCCTTAAAGAAAAGTAAATCTTTACACACCAAGATGTTTGTTGTCACTTCCAGGAATGAGGATGGGAAGAGCCGCTAACATTTTGCCCATGCTGTTCCTTCTGTCGATATCCCTCATTAGTTACTTTCATCCTTCCACCCCAGCTATTGCCTTTCTAGTTAGAAAACAATTCCTCCCTCCCTTGTGCTGCCCATTTACTTTTTTTAGTTTCCTTTCATTCCACTTAAGCCTCAGTCTAACATTGCCAGTTTATCTGCTTTCTCTCTACAGTGATGGGTATGTGCTATTCAGTATCTATTCTTCTCTGCCTCTACCGTGCTTCATTATACTGCAAAGGCTGTAAAGCCAAAGTATTATATTTTTCAGACTCCCTTGCAGCTAGATTGTAAGTTTAGCAAATTACTCTTTATGAGATTTGGACAGAGGAAGTGAGGTGGAGGCACATGCCCAGCTGTGGAGACGCTGGATTTTTCTGTGGCAGAGATCCTAGGAACAGCCATCACTCCAAGGGTATCCAGAGGCAGGGGCAATGATGGGGCTCCTAATCTCTGGATCACAGCTAAGGTGATGTGCTCTGGACCTTCCATACTGAGGCTGAAAGAATAGCTGTCCTCACAAAACCAGATGGATGGTATTGCTTGGGAGCCATTTCTAGAATTCCAGCAGAAGATCTGCACTTCCTCGAGACCTGCCCGCAATTTTGTACGCATCTAATTTCCTACATTAAATACTTTCTGCTTGAGGTAGCTAGAGTGGTTTCTCACTTTGGTCCATGACTGATATCCCTACCAGAGAGAGTTTGTTGAGGGCAGGGTCTGTATCTTTTTATTTTTGTTTCTGCTGTGTCTAGAATCATTTCTGTTACATAGTAGAAATATTTTAATGCATGATGATTGTGAATAAGCACTTTACTAGTCTAGCATTGGGCTAAATATTCTCTAGCTATTAAATCATTTCATTCTTACAACAGTCCTATGAAGTTGGAATGATTTGCCTCATTTTACAAATAGGCTCAGAGAGACTTAGCCAAATTGCTCAAAGAATCTGATACAGGATCTGGTACCTACTGCCAGATTCAAACTCAGTTTTTCAGTCTTAAAAATCCTTATTCCTTCTAACATGCCATTGCCTCCTTATACCATAAAGGTGTTTCAGAAGAAAAAAATAGCAAATATATAACTGACTGCCTTATTGATTCATTGAAGACGTCATCACAGAGTTGAAAAAGTTGATTCTAGATGGTAAGGGCTATATTCTTAAAATAGTCTGTTTCCTCTTGTGTGTAAAATATTACAGTAGTAGTCTAAAATGTTCCTTGGAATAGTAGCTTTGCAATGCCTTTGCAATTATAGTCACAAAGTGGTCAATAGAGTGTTTGTGGACAAACTAAGATGTCACTAAAGCTCTCGTGTTAGGACTGCCTTTAGTACAAACAAAACAAGTTCAAGGCCTTTCAGAGTTTCCCTGTCCTAGGAGAAGGATAATTGACTTTGACTAACAGAAAATACTTAAGGCATTGAACTGGAGGACCCAAACTGGTGTTCTTAAAATAATGAGGACCCTTAAGAATTTGCACTATTTCTCACTTCCATTGCAGTAATTGTAAAATAAGCAGACTAAGCATATTTGCCTCTTCTTACTTAAGGTTTTGCCACTAAACTGATGCATCAGACTTTTAATGCCATGTATATTTTATAAATTAAAGCAGCATGGTGTACTGGTTGGGAATAGGATATTTTACATTTTATTACATCTGCAATGATTGTACCTTAGCTGAGTTCTGATTTTCCCTACTACCTTTAAAAACATCTTTCAGATATATTAAAATCTTACTTATTCTAAGAAGCAACACATTGAGGCGTGGTATCACAAATGTATACAGTATCATTTGGAGAAACTGGTTGTGGAGGCTGCTCTGTTTCTCCTTGGATTATGGAACAACTCATGGGAGGATACCTATGGTGAGAGAGGAAAAATATGGGTTGTATACATTCTAGAACAGGGGTCAACAAGTTATGGCCCAAATCTGGCCTACTGCCTGTTTCTGTAAATAAGGTTTTATTGGGATGCAATCAAACACACATTAATTTATATATCATCTATGGTTGCTCTCATGCTACAACAGCAGAGTTAAGTGCTGGCAACAGAAACTGTCTAGTCCACAAAACACAGAATATTTAATATCTAGTCCCTTGTAAGAACTTGTAGAAAAAGTGTGCTAACACCTGTTTTAGAGCAGTTCTGTGAGATGTAGTTACACTAAAATCCTTTCAAAGTTTCAGATTCACTCTAGTGAAGGTCTAGATGATGGAAAAAATACATGAATTCTGAGCCTCCCTGTACCTGCAATCAATGGAGGAGCCTCAGTCCTGATTAAGTCTCCCAGAAGACATCCTCTTTTTGTTTTTTTCTTAGTTGGCTTCTGTCTCTCCTCCTGCCTCTGCACTGGGACCCTCCCTCTGTGGAACTGCGCTTTTCTCATCTCTTTATCTTCTCTCCCTGGGAAAGCCACTTTTTCACATGATTTCAGACAATCACCTCTGTATTTTTGACCACAAAGCTTTTTCTCTAGTTAATTCCCTTTGAAGCCTACAATCATTTTTGCTTCTGTATCTTACTCTTATCTCAAACTCAGTATGTCCAAAAGGTAATTAACTACCTGCCTTCTCTCCAGTGTTCTGTTTTGACTACCATCTAATGTTTCTTCTTATATTTGGGCTTGAAACCAGGTGGCTTCTTCAAAATCACTGGCCTTAGAAAGGGTCTGCTATGTGGGATTTCCTCTTCATTGCTGGAGTCCCTACTCATGAATATTTGTATGACCACCATCACTTTTGTTCTGTTCTCTAAGCTTTTAGATCCTTTATAAGATTTAATTATATAATATCTTAGACTATTGTTTAGTGCGGGTGAATCTTTTTGCCTCCTTGTAGAAGATGTATATGCCTCCTTTGCATAATTGGTCCAGCCCTGTAACATGACTATCTCCCACTCCAGCTTCTATTAAACCATTTATAGTGTGAATGTCCATGTAGGACATGCTGTATGTTTTGTGGGTTTTTTTTTTTTTTACATATTTTATCTAATAATACAACAACCTTTATAGTACCAATTTTATCTAAAGTGTACAATTGGGGAAACTGAGGTTCAAAAAGGTTAAATGACATGCCCCAGGTGACACCTTCCTCCTTTCCCCCCAAAAAAATTCAGAGTTAGGTTCAAAGGCCAGGCTAACTATGAAATTCCTGTTCTTTCCAGACTCAACTCACAGATGACACATGGAGAGCTCAGGGACACTTATTTACCTTAGTTTGGTATTAAATGAAATAGCAATATTCCCTTATTACTGTGAAGGATCTTGTCCTTTCTTAAGATGACTGAACCAAATTGGTGGGAGACAACCATGGAAAGAAAAATTTAGAATTTGCAATTATAAGAGTACATTATATTACAACATCCCAAAATTATAATTTCTCCTTTATCAAGAGCCATTGACACAAAACTATTAATGGAGGTATTTAAGATATTTTCTTACTGTCACGTGTCTGCTATGGGGTTTAAGGGAGATATTTTCTATCATAAACATTCACACACCACACTAGAAATCTGCATAGAACCACTCTAAGCCCCTGTATTGACATATTACTTAGTTCAAAACACTGATGGCATGCAGGTATGAGAGCCCCAGGGCAGAAAGGTAGATAATCTGTTGGTAATTTGCTAGTTATTACAAATTGAGAGAAGGTAGTCTGGCTTAAACAACAGCTGAGGTGGTGGTTAGGGAATTTCTCCAAGATGTTAAATGTGAGACCTGCCTATCTTCTCTCCTCCTTTCCTGAAGGTACACACCTACACGACTCTATTCATAAACCTGAAAGCACCAATGTTTATCAAGAAGTTCATGAAAATTAATGAATTCCTTCTCTTTTTCCAAACAAAGCATATTATATTGGGACCATTAGGGATTGCAGGCAAGATATATAATAAACGATTTTGAAGAGCAGTATGGTTCCTCCAGGTAGAAGGTGGTCGTTGGGATGGGGCGGATCAGATATGGTATGCCTGCTTACATAACACTGAGAGGAATATCTCCTGTAACCTATTTTTTTATTGGTTTTTCCTAAATCTGCTTTATTCACCTCTGGCTTATAGGATTTAATGGGAAGGACAAATGCTCAAATTTATAAAGATTTTCACTCCTGGGAGTAGTTTTGTAATTATTTAGGTCTCAGATGTGGCTTTGTGTATATATATTGTAACTATAGTAGTTTATATACATCTATAGTATATGCATCCACGGTACACTATATATGTAAATATATAGCATACGTATGTGTGTGTGTGTGTATACATATGGAGGGGGAAAGGGAGAGAAGGAAGGAAGGAGTGAAGGATGGTGAGAGATAAAAGAAAAGAGGGGATTCCATGTTGATGAATAATTCTGAATTTTTACTTGAAAGAGATTAAAGGTTAAGGTTCTTAAGGAGGTGATTTTTGACTTTAATCTTGCTAAAATAAATGTAAAAGAAAGTGTAATTCCAAACATCTTCCTATGTCTCTATTCCCGCTTTCACTATCCCCATTAACTTAAAATTAAGTGGCACAAACAGATACAGACTTCACATCTTCTATGCATTTTTCTCTGTATCTACTACACTATTTTAATTCATAAGTTCTATAGACCAAAATAAAATCCAACTACTATATTTAATGTAGGATAATGTGATTCTACTGCCAATAGAAACTTGAGGATACAAAATACAACAGCTTCTTCTTTTCTAAAACATTTTATTTTGCACAGACTCAGAGGAAGTTGCAAAAAAATATACTGGGCAGTCTGCGTATCCTTCAGCCAGCACCCTACAGTGCGAACATCTTCATAACTTGGTACAATATCAAAAATAGGAAACTGAGCTGTTACAAGGTTTACAAGCACTTGAGTGCATGCACGTAGTTTATGGAATTTTGTCACATGTGTGGCTTTGTGTCACAGGTGTGGTTTCACCACAATGAAGATACAGAGCTGTTCCATCACCACAGGGCTCCCTTGTGCTGTAGTTTTATAGCCACATCCACCCCATCCGTAGCCCTTTGTAACTATAATTTGTCCTTCATCTGTATAATTTTGTTATTTCAAGAATGTTACATGCATAGAATCATAGCATAGATAATGTTTTGAAATTGGCTTTATTTACTTCACTCAGTGTAATTCCCTGGCAATCTAACCAACTTGTTGTCAGTATCAATAGCTTGTTTCTTTTTATTGCTGACTAGTAAGCCATGGATGGATGTACCACAATTTGTTTAATTTATACCCATTGAAGGATATTTGGCTTGTTTCTAGTCTTTGGCTATTACAAATAAAGCTGATATGAACATCAGTAGACATATTTCTGCATAATGCAAGTTTTCATTTCCCTGGGATAAATGTCCAACAGCTTTCTTTTTTAAAAGAAAGAAATTTCTTAAAAACCTTTGGATGCTTTATTTCTGTTTTACACAGTAAGTAGAATGATAAATTTAGGTTAATTCAACATACATATTTATCCAACATGCCCTTTTCCATATTTAAGAGCATAACTATATGTTATTCTTTCTCTCGCAGAGATTATTTTCCTCTGTTTTCTGACCAGAAGTTTAAAAGGATTGACTTAGTGCTTCATTCTTATGGATATATGCTCTCATGGAACCACTGCTGTTTGCTCTTTCAGGATGTTTCTAATTTCCCAAGTGTTTTTATATCTTGGATACTGGCTCTTCTTCTAAAATAAAGTGTATAATATCCTATTTTTGTCTTCAAAGTCTAAAACTTTGAAAATGGAATAGAGAAAAGATGAACTTAACCTAACACATGATCAAAATATCATGTCACTATAGATCCTTAGATACTTTTCCTTTGAAATTATAGACTACTCCTGTAATTTGCTATTTTCCCGGATCTCTGAAATTCCTGATTTTGGATTTTCCAGGAAGGAGTGAGAGATTCACCACTCCACCTTTGGAAAAATTTGTGGGGTGAAAGGAAGCTTCTCTGGGCCAAGAGTCAGCCACAGACTTGTATTATAACCTGGGCACTGGACATGGGATCCTGGGGCAGGGAGTGGGGGTGAGGTTAGATAGACTTGTTGCTCCTATGTGAGTCTTTGGGGACTTTAAAATAGTTACTTTGGAATGAACCTTATTATACCTTAAATGCCATTAAAAGGTTAGAAAAATCCTTTCAGAAGCCTTCCATTAGGGACGGTGTTGGTAAAATAAAACCGCATGGCCTAGCTCTGGAGAAAGGGATGGGAAAAAGAGGCATGCTGCAGGCCGAACCCGAGCAGTCGGCCCTGCTGGGACTGTTAGAAGTCTCTAGGCGGGGTGACATCCCCTTGGAAGTGCTACTGCCAGGTTCACCCCAAGAGCTGCAGTCCCAACATCAGAACAAAGCTGGTACAGGTGTAAGGAGGGTTAGTCAAGAAAAAAATGAAGATATTGGTATTGGTGACTTATTTTTCTGTCTAATGATATAAAACACAAGCAAGCAAAGATTCTAGAACTAGTAAACATGAGGTTGGAATGAAATTATCCATAAACACAACAGATGCCACATACCAAAGGGAGATGCCACATACTTTGCACATAGACTGCAAAGCATGCAAAAGAGGTATGAAAACAAGTTTCATTATCTTTCTCTCTCAGTCAGATAGAGAGCATATAAAGGTTGAGAGCTTGTTTAAAGATTTCTTTAAAAGAAAATATCAAGTGTTGCTGAGGATGTGGAACAAGCAGAAATCTCATGCACTCCTGAAGGGAATGTTTATTGGCACAACCACTTTGAGACACTGGAAGAAGGGATTCTCTTTAGACATATTCTATATATTCTAAAGCTGAATATGTATGTATGGATTGAATTGTGTCCCCCTAGAAGTTATCTTTGCTTGTTTTTTTATATCACTAGGCAGAAAAATAAGTTGTCAATACCAGTACTTTCGTTTTCTTTTTGTAACTTGAGGTAGATGTCTAAACCCTCAATTACTTCAGGATGCAGCCATATTTGGAGACAGGATCTTAAAGAGGTAAGTAAGGTAAAATAAAGTTACTAGGATGGACCCTAACCCAATATGACTGATGTCCTCTAAAGAAGAGGAACTTCGGACACAGACACATGCAGAAGGAAGATCACTTGAGGACACAGGGAAAAGACAGCCATCTATAAGCCAAGGAGAAGAAATCAGCCCTACAGACACCTTGATCTTAGACTTCTGGTCTCTAGAATAGTGAGAAAGTAAGTTTCTGTTGTTTATGCCAGAAAGTCTGCAGAACTCTGTAAAGGCAGCCCCAGCCAACTAATAAACTACCCTATGATTCAGCAAATTCACTCCTAGTGTAATTTTGTCACCCAAAGACAGATCAGATTATACTCAGAGTAGCACTTTTACAGAGGAGCCCCAAACTAGAAACCATCCAAATTTCCAGATCTAGCCCATGGGAAATGTTCATGTAGCCCTTGCCGTGACAAATGAGAGCCGCCTCTAGCATTAAAACCTTTTGTTTGGCCAGCCACCCACCCAATCACGCCATGGGTTCTGGCTCTTAAGGCGTCTGCGCCCCCCAGGCTACCAGAGACACACGCCAAGTTGTTTGAGAATTCCCTCTAAGCCTCTTCCCTAGACGTGGGATCAGGATTTATTGGCATAATAATAACTACCATAGTTTTTAAAAGAGTGATGAATGTAAATGATATTCAAGATATCTTCAACAACTCTTATGTGATGAAAAATTACCCGTGATTCTAGTGACAAAGTCACATGAACTGCTAAGAGTCTGAGGTTTTGTGCTTACATTCATAATAGAAAGAAATGTTAAATTTCAGTAAAATAGTTGATTGAAATAAAGTATATTCTGCATGTAATACATATTATATATAAAATATTGCTACATCTCCAAAGTCATCAGCTCTACTGAGTTCTATCCATGGTTTCCTTGTAGGAGGGAGGGATCCAGAGATCTTAGATAAAGAATATTTTGTTAAGGGAAGAGAGACCTTTTTATTTTAAAGGAGAGAAAAGTTGTATATGGATAGAGTGGAAGGTTTTGGATCTTGCACAAACTGCAGTGGTGTCGGGATAGACTCTGGAACTAGACTCCATGAATTTAAATCCTGGCCCTCCTGTTCATCAGTTGTGTAATGTTATGCAAATTATTTAACCAATTAACTTATTTATGCCTCAGTTTCCTTATCAGCAAAATGGGGATGATAACAGTAATCCATCTTATAAGGTTGTTGTGAAAGTTAAGAATACTTTACCTATTATTATCTTGACCACTTTTTACTCACTGAATGTCCTAGGCACAAGGGACACCTTTAGTTCTCTGAATGTGCCACAATCTTTCTGCTCAAAACCCCTCTTCATACCCTGTTTTTCTGTCTGGAGGACTCTCCCCACTGTTTTTCACATGACTGACTCCTTCTCATCCTTCAGAACTCAGCTTAAATATCACCTCCTCAGAAATACTTTCCCAGAAGCCACCTCGGCAGTAGGCCTTCTACCATCATTCTCTCTCTCGCAGCATCCTTTGTCACAATCTGTGATCATTTTCTTAGTTGTTGTCTGTGATAAGCTCTCTAATGGCTGGGGTCGTGTAGGTCTTGATCCTTTCTGCAGCCATGCTACACATAATATCTCTCATAAAATATCACATAAAAATCTCTCCATAAGTATGCATTAAGTGAGCTGTTGGATAGGGAGGAACAGGAGATACAAGGGAGACCCCCCCAGGCAATATTCATGCCTGTGGACAGTGCTTCAACTTTCGATGTGGGTGTGGATCTTATTAGTCTGTTCTCAGTCTTGGTCTGGAGCTGGTCAGAAGCCAAACACATTGCTTACATTAAAATGTTTACAAGATGGCATGCAGCCTTTCTCTAAGCACTAGGAGGATCCCATCCCTGGCCTAGGTTGAAACAAGCAAAGTGAGATAAGAATATCAAATTCTGTCTATGCTATGACAGTCCACGTTCACATAAACATAGGAAATCCATGGATAATGCCCCTACCAAGCCTATATTCTGTGACCACTCCATTTCTTGGCAACACCGAGTGACAGAAGAGAGATTGATCCATCATTCAGAAGCTAGACTTCTATTTCTAATTGTTCACATTTAACTGGGTGACCTTAACCAGGCCAATCTCTTTGAGCCTTAGTTTTTTCATCTTACAAATGGCAATTTAAAAATATCTGCTGTGGCATAGACTACAACTATCCCCCCAGATCCATTCTTCCCTTTACCCCAAGCATAAGACTAAACTGGAATTCCAGTCTTTCCCTGAGGCTTGTGTGGTTAATGTGACTAAGCTCTTACCAATGGAATGGAAGCCCCAGTGATGTTTGTAACCTCTGTTAATTGCAAGTAAAGCCTTTATTTTCAGGCTGGAATGGCAAGGACCAGAGCAATCTTAAAACTGGTATATTAAAGGTAGCAGAGCTGCTGTCATCCTGGGCCCCCAAATGACAGTCACCCACTGACCCACAACCTTCAGCTAGGACTGTTATATATGAGAGAACTAAGCCACCAGCTTCTTGGAATATGTTTGTTACAGCAGCTAGTGTTTCTCTGACTGTCTAGTTTATAGAATTGTAAGTTCTAATGTATGGAAATGAATTTGGGGAGGTAGCAAGTGCTATGAAAATGTCATCATAATTGTTTACTTTTCCAGCTTTATTGTGATATAGTTGACATACAATACCATGTGTGTTTAAGGTATACAACATGATGACTTGATACATGTATGTGTTAGGTAGCAAGATAGACATGAGCAGCTAGGGAAGGAGGAGATAATGTTCAAGGAAAAACTGTCCAGTTAGGGGGACCCACATGAAGACAACAAAGGCTTTGCAGGGAAAAGATGCACACCAAGAAGAATGGGTGTATAACAAGAAATGTCAATCAAATGACCTCACCCTGTCAATCAAAGAGGTGCTCCCCAGCTAGGACACAAACTCCTAAAAGTTCAAGCCCTTGTGCTCGCTTCGGCAGCACATATACTAAAATTGGAATGATACAGAGAAGATTAGCATGACCCCTGCACAAGGATGACACGCAAATTTGT
This sequence comes from Manis pentadactyla, assembly GCF_030020395.1. NCBI lineage: Eukaryota > Metazoa > Chordata > Mammalia > Pholidota > Manidae > Manis > Manis pentadactyla. The sequence goes on along the minus strand of NC_080021.1, from coordinate 24,136,469 downwards.
GAAGCGTTCCATAAAAATAAAAATAAAAAAAGTTCAAGCCCTTGTCTACCTTGACTCTGGCCCGCTCCTCCCTTGGAGTATATTCAAATAAAACTTTGGCTCTGCTTTGCTATTGTGTCTCTGCCTTTCAATTGTTTCAGCAGGGATAAGAACAGAGAACAAACTCCACGTAAACATCACTAATACAGATAAAAATGCATATTAGAGTGCCTGACACAGAGTAGATATTTAATAGTCATTCATTAAGTGAATGAATGAACACCTTAGTGCTAAAAAAAAGCCTGAGATTAAAAAAAAAAATCTAAACAATGCAACAGCACTGGCAAGATATTTGCTCAGGGCAAACCTTTAATCAGTTCATTTGAGCTCATACAAGTAAAACCTCCTGGAAATATGCTCCTTTTGAGAAGATTCTTGTTTTTCCTTTCAATAATTTTTCCATCAAAAATAAATTATAAAATAGTAAAGAATATTTTGAAAATCAGGAAACTATGCCCTTGATCTCACTACCCAAACACAGCTCTTTCATTTTTCTTCATTACCTTCTAAGTTTTATCTACATGCCTGTTTTTCATAGTTGTGAATGTTTCTTCTTCCTTTTATGTTTTAAAGAACTCTTCATTTATACTCAGTAAGGTAAGCACAGGCTTGACAATTCTCCAGTAGTGATTCCCACAAAGAACCACCTAATATTTCTAACAATTCCAATTTAATTTTGCCAAGGGGTTCCATTCTTATTAAAAAGCATGCCAGGGAGAGGAGATGATTTTCATAGGAAAGTACATGGGGGTGTTAATTCTCATTACAATGAGGGTGGATCAAGATTACAAATGTCACAGTCTCTCCACTTTCTACGAAGAGCTATCTTGTAGGTCTTAGAAAAATTACATGGAGGGCAAATGAATACATATGGATCTTACTCAAGGATATAGATGAAGTCAATGACTGATTCAACAAGTATTTATTGAGTGCCCACTGTGTCAGGCAGAATGTGGACCATAATGAAAAAACTGCTTAGCCCTGAAAAAGTTAAAGTAGGGATGAAAGACCAGAAGACACTGTGGTGAACTCAGAGGAAGTACTGGGCTATGGGAGGTACCTGGAAGAAATGAGACTTAGTATTTGGCCGAAGATGGGCAGGTAAGGGGGTAAAAGGAGTTCTAAGGTCTCCATACACACAGACCAGAATGAATGCAAGCAAGAAACAGCATACTACTCACAGATCTGCATATCACTCTCCCTGATGGGATGTTAACAGATCACACTGGGGTCAATGGCTGAGAATGGAGAAGCAAGCAGAGGTCAGATCATGAAGAGTAGAGGTAAGCTTCCACAGAGCAGTGGTGGTGCTGGTTCAGTGCTGCCTGGGACAGCCCCTGGCCCACAGGTATTCATTCTGTACCTATGGAATGAATTAACTTACATCATGCTACCCAGCTGACCCACTACTGGTCACAGTGATTGGCCACTGGTCGCAAAGTGAGAGTATACTCCCCTGGGAAGGAACAGCAACTCCTTTCTCTCCAGATATGGCATCTGTGAAGGTGCTTTTTGCCACGCTGGGTATACTGCCTGACTTCTTGCTTCTCAACACAGGGATGCTGTTTATTCCTCCTGGTCCTGAACTGCCTGCTGCTAAACAGCCCGAGTCAGGCACACTGAACTCTAATCCGAGAAATGCCCCCTTACCTCAATTTCATTTTGTCATGGCATTAAGGATGCCACAATGTAGTTTCTTAGGAAGAGCTTGCAAAGGAAATGTATTAATACCATTTCCAACTCCTAATCCAAGAAGCAGAGACTCAGGGTGAGTGGGGAGAGACATGGGGGATGTGCAGAAAAAAAACAACAGGCGAGGCTGAGAGGAAAGGCTGTGAAGACTTCTAATCGGTTTTTATCCCTGATTTAGATTTCTCTATTTTTTGAAACTACTTTTAGTTGAAATTGAGCATCAGTGATAAAAAAGTACCAGAAGTCTTCTCCCTAGGGAGATGAATGGATTAATAAACCAGATCTGGCAATACTGAATCACTTGGAGACAAAAGCAGATTCGACTCACAAGAGCCCAGCAGGGTGGCTTATTTTGGAAACATTTTGCCACCACTCACTGGGCATAATAAAAATGCATGGTGCTGGTTGACTCCATGGGGGGAACACATGGATTCAGCTGCTGAAGAGTGATGTGAAATTAAAGAGAGAATGAAATGTGTGAACTTATTTAATCACACCTGGTGCTTCAATTTCTCAGTAACTGTACCCTGCTTCACTGTGTCAAATTGGAGAATATATATATATGTATGTATCAGGATTATAGCTAGAGGATAAATTTATTCTCTAATGCCTGCCAATCCATTGCAGGGATCTAAAATGCAAATGACAAGTGAGTTTTTCTCATAAAAAATTTCAGAGCAATTATCCTTGAACCTGGATTGGTATAAAATTGAAGTGTCACCTCCTAAAAAAGGCCAAAAATTCAGGGTCCCAGGCTAGGGGGTGGCTTGGGGAAAACTATGTATTTTAATACTCAAAGTATATTCCAGGTCATTCTCTATTTCTGTTCTGATAACTGAGTATGCAATTTATGCTGCTCACATTTCTAGGAGAATGACAGGTACAAAGCAGAGGGAGAAGAAACCATTCAGTCTATTCAGGAATGTATGTTTGCGAGGAGTTTAAAAATTTATAAATCTGTACTGGAATTGATATCTTGTGATGCTTACCCCTCCTCTGGCCCCCTCCCTAAGGAGCTGCTACTTTATGGCATCTGGTCGTTTACACTGAGTATCAAACACAATGTAATTCTAAAAGACCTGAGCATCTTTTCACAGTTAGTCAGATGCTTTATGGTAATGAGGTCCTAAAGGATACCCAGGTACTTCACCTAAGGTTAAGATGGTTATTGTGATTAAATGTTCCACCCTTCTGGGGTGGGAGGGTGCCTTCTACAAATTCCATTTAGCAGCAGAAAATAAAGGCTTAGATGCAATTAGCTTAACATAACAAGTTTTACATCACATTTATATTGAAGCAAATTAAAGATGAGAACTAAACAGCTACTTTGGTCCCTTCCAGACAGTGACCATGCAGAGGCCATCAAACATGCACATGAGTGATCTCCAAAGATGCACTGCTATTTCAGAGAAGATTTGTTTAAAGAGATTGACTCAGTTAAGGAAATTATGTAAGGAATACAAATATGGACTGCCCAGAATTTTGATATAATGAGTTTGTCTGAAGTATGGGCTTTCAGTATATTTCTTAAAAACAACCTTCTAAAAATAATTCCTACTACCACAGATCCAGGTAACTTAAAGTCCTCCTGGTTTCTCTCTTGCTTCTGAAAATCCAGAGTTTGTTAGTTATTTTGGTAGCACTTACACGATAGTCTGAGCAATATTCTGATCTCCTCTACTAAATCTGGGGGTCTCTCGAGGTAGAATACCTGGCTCATTCATCTTTGTCATCCATTTCCAAAGTATATGACATAGTGCCTCCATGCCCTAAGTACTCAATAAACAGGTGGGAATTGGAACATTCGTCACTCCAGGTGGCATTATTCTGGAGAATAATCGGGTAGTTCCCATTGTATGGAAGAGCAATGTATAACTGTCAGAGGAAGGGTGGGCAGGCAATCAAGTGAAGTTCTATTCAAATTAATTCTCTGATATTAAAAAAAAAATCTACTGAATGAACTTTTTATGGTCATTGAAGGAGAATCTATAAAAACAAAGTGTTGATGTAAAATAAAAGCCCATCCATTTTGCCATGTGCTATTTCTTTGGCACCCTGAAGAGCTTAAGCAGCCATCAGGGCTCATGGCCCCCAACATGGGTGACAGGTGGGCAGGCAAGTTTGACTGGTGAGGCTGGGCTCTGGCAAGATCCACGGAGTTGGCATCAAGATTCTGACCTCCTACTAGTCAGAACACAAATCCTCAACTTAAAACGTTGCAAATGCCAAGGATGTTTTTCAAGGTTTGCCAGATGTATTTTCAGTTTTCAATATGTAGACTGAGAGTGACATAGTTCCATCCATTTAAAGAGTCTTATAGACACTGAGAAGTGACTGCTGGTTACCGTGGGGGAAGGGTTGTGCCAAAGAGGCACAAAAATTCTCAATCATAATGTAAGTTAGTCATGGGGATGGAAGTGCAGCATGGAGAATATAATCGATGGTTGTGTAACATCTGTCTATGTTGACAGACAGTAACGGCACCAGTTGGGGTGAAGATTTAATAATGTATGTAACTGTTGAATCACTGTGTTGTATACTTGAAACCAGTAAGTACTGCATATCAAGTGTACTTCAATTAAAAAAATAAATAAGAGTCTTATAGATTCTATACATTTATAAGCAAATCTATAATAACATAACAGGTAATTAGTATATGTCAATCATTCCCAATTATATTTTGGCTCAGGAATGAGCCTGTCTGCTCCCTGCATCCCCTTTTTAGTAGACGAAGCAATGGATATGGCCCAACCCTTCTTTAAACACTTCAGAGATGTTCCCTTACTTTCAGGATAAAACCCAAACCCCGATCATCATGGTTTACACAGATCTGCAAAGTATGTTGCTCCCCATCTCTGACCACTGTCCACCTTCCTCACTAGGCCCTTTTGCTAATATTGTTAGTTTACCAAGTTCTTCCCAGCCTCTGGGCTCTTCCTGCAGGCTGTCCCTCTACTGTATTGCTGTTCTCTCTGCTTCTTTGCTTGATTAACTTGTTTATCAATAGGGGTTCAGATTACTGCCCACTTCCTCAAGAAATCCTTTCTCTGACCCTGTAGTCTAGGTTTTCCCCTTAAATACTATCACACAGTAACTTCTTCACAACTGTCATTTAATAGTTTTTTGTGCAAATCTTTAGTGCCTACGTTCCATTTTATATTTTAAGTGTCATGACAGCAGTGAAAAGGTATCCTGTTCACTGCTGCATCCTCAGCTGCTGGCCTTGCACACAACACGTGCTCAATAAATACTTGTTGAATGACTGGAAGTATCTTTTAACTTGAGTTGACTATAGGCTTGAAGCTGCAGGCACTGGGATGTAGTGGACAGTGGGTGGACTTTGAACTGTGAAATCAGTGTTTGTCCTTGACAACAAGAGACATAGATGACTTCAACTCGCTGAGCCTTGCTGGCCTCCTCTGCAAGCATAATAGTGCTACTGCACCTCTGAAGAAAATGCATGCACACAATGCTGCTGAAAAACTATACCCTGCACTGTTCACAGTCAAATTGCTAGTAATACTACCCTGTGTATAACTCTAGCCATTCTTTCTGTATTTCTGGGGAAAAGTCTCCCATGAAAGCAAGCTTCCCACCTTCTTCCTTTCAGATATCCAGAAATGCAGGAATAGGGAACAATCTCTTCTCAGTACTGAAACAGGTCACTTAAAAAAGCCATTTTACAAGCATCTAGAAACCTGCATCTGATGCCATGTAGGTGACCTCAAACAGAGGGAAGACATGAGTTCCTGAGAGTAAGCATAGTTGTTTGGTGTCTTCCATTTCACTCTCTTGTTCCACATTGTTTTTGACATTTATCCATACCGATGCAAGTGGCTCTTAGGGTTTGCATTTATATATTGTATAAATATACCACAATTATCAACCATAACTGCAGATGGATATTGGGCTCATTTCCAGTTTATGGCTATTACCTGCTTTTCTTTGTGGACTTACTTTGACATCTAGGGGAGACATTCTTATTATGGAAGGTTGAGATCTAAAGGCAAGTGAAGTCCACAGGAACTAGAGGGACTCACCAATAGGGAGCAATGTTGAATACACAGCCTGGGGAAGATGTACACATGGCCCAATGACAACAGAACTCCTGTGAAAGTCAGAGTTTTTCTCTAACACACTTGTTACCAATGTGGCCATTCCTAAAGAAACAGGACAAACATTCTAGAACTAGATAGGTTATTGCCCCAGCTCTTATAAGTTCTCACCAACTCACACGGATAGGCATTTCCTGCAAGGTACTAGATGCAACTATACTAGGTACACAGAACAGTGGGTGGAGTATCATGGACCCAAGATACAGAGAGATGGGTTTTGATGCAATAGTTTCCAAATTTGTAGAAAATGCTAAGTAAGGCAAAAATTCTACTGCTGGGTTTACTTATGAAACTGGCTTGTCTCCATGATCCTCAGGCTGCTGAATGACAGAACTTATTATGTAAATACATGCCAGACAGCTGTCAAATTAAGAGTGCCTGGGAATGCACAGAAGTCACCTGAGGCACCACTGAAGAGGGCATCATCAAACAGGCCCCCAACATAGGATAAAAACTATCTCAACACAAATTATAAACATCGTATAAACATAAGGAAATCAACATAACACATAAAAGAGAAAATAATAATTTGGAAGAAATTTGCCACAGAGCAAGACAAAAGTTTGAGACAGTGACTACTTTGTATTCTCAAGGTAATTACTCAAAACACCAACTTGTTAAGAGAGTGGTAATGAGGCAACAAACAGAGATAAAAAGGGATTTTATGAAAAGAATACAAGCAAGCAAAATAATTCCATTTCAGAATCAAAAACTGCATGAAAAGCAATAAAGAGGACAATCACTCCTGAATTAAATGTAATTAGACTAGTGAAATAAGAGAGTGGTTCTCAAATCTAGATGATCATCAGAAATATGGATGGATACTTAAAATACAGGGTCAAATGTAGGAGATTCTGATTCAGTGGACCTTGGGCAAGGCAAAGAAATCTGTATTGACAAACATTCTGAAGTGATTTAAAAAATCAATCTGGTTTAGAAACTATTAAGGTGAGTACACACTTGAGACAATCACCCAGAGTTCAGAGGGAGAAAAAAAGGCACAAGAAAATGATCAAAAAGAAAAAGATGGACTAGAATCACAAACACAGTATATGCAGTACATGCATAAAGGGAGTAAATGAGGAAGCAATCAGAACTGGTGCCACAGAACCAATTTCAAAAATGTGTTTTGAAGAAAATTACACTGAAATGAAAAAAAAAGATAATCTCTAGTTTAAAGGTTTTACTGTGGACTTAGTGAAATTGATAAATATTTAGGCCCACTCAATAGTAAGTCTAAAAGAACCTTCCCCAAATTCAGGAAAAAGAAATAGATCCTGTGTAAAAGAAAAAAATGTCCTTGGAATTTGCCTACATGGTTTTCAGGGAGAATGGTTATGCTATGATTCCCAAATTCTATTGTTTATCCAAGCTGTTAGCAATAAACGAAGATGATGAGAAGTCATCTTCATCTGGGAAAGGGCTCTAGAATGCTGGATGTTCTTTGTGGTAACTGAGATTAGCTAAGCATATGGTATTTGAGGAATGCATACTTTGTTAAATAGCATTGTGTCTAAGAAGACTATAAACACTATCCTTCTTGAAACAAGAGGTTCGATTATATAAGAATCAATTTACCTATTATGGACTGGGTTAAAAATGTCAATGTAGAATAGCAAAAACTGAAAGGGGTCTTGTATGGGGGGAGCTAGAGGAAAAAAATGTATGATTATTTTTCATTTGTATGTTGTAGGGAGTCAATAATATTGTTTCATTCTTGATATTGAGAAACATGTTTAGAACATAGGTTTTAAATATATATCAATATTATTTAAAAATTTGATATTAACTATAACAGGAACTTAAAACAAATACCATACCTTCCAAATTCTTGGGGTGACACAAGGAGGGGAGAATGAATCAAAGAAAAACTCAGATCATACAGCAAAACTGGCCCCCCTCCCTTAAAAAAAAAGGCAGGGAATAAAACAAAAATATATTGAAAAGTGAAAACTAAGAGAACAGAAGAAACAAAATAATCTGTTTTTATAAATATACATATTTATGAAAGGCAGAAAATATATACACCAAAATTTTGACAATTGTTACTGCATGGTGAGTTCTGAGTGACTTTAACTTTTTTATTTTTGCATAACTAATTTTTACAAATTTTCTGGCAATGATTACATACTACATATGTGATTGAAAATAAAACATAAACTTAAAATTTCTCTTCACTCATCTGAATGCACACTGATCATGAAGCCGCTCATTAAAAGCAGAATTGGCCGGCCTTGCTGCAATGGCTGAGATCGGCATTTGCTGTGATTATGCAACTTGTTTCACTAATTTGACTCATTTCCCCAAGTAGGATGCACAGGTGGCATTCATTTATTTAGTCACAACACTAACTACTCCTTACAATTGTGCTCTTCCCTGGTTTTCTCACACAACCACTGCAATGGTAGGGAAGCGCCCTTAGACGACTGCATGTGTATGTATGTGCAGAAGGTGTGTGACTGTGGCTTACAGCCAAATGAGTCTGGGTCTTCTGCCCTGCAGGGCTGTGAGGACTTACTTGTGACATTTCAGTCCCTTGGCACCACACACTTTTATGTACACTTCCATTTCAGCCCCTGTAATTACCCCCACTGCAAACTTCCGTCATACTGAACAAGTCCTTTCTTGAAACTTGCTGGATGCCTGGAAAGCTCTGCCATGTGAAGGGGCCTTAGGGGCCCCTTCTAGGGTCCATAGCACCCTTGCCTATCCCCTTATTTGCCTCATGTTGTATCGTGACTGCTTAGTGATCTGCCTTTTGAAGAAAATGTCTGCCTTGCTGAGGGAAACGTGGGATGCTTGATAGCAGGCAATGTATAGGTATTTGCCTTCCAACATTAGGACACTGCCCGAAAAGTAGAAGATAATCAAAAGATAGTTATGCATCAAGGGATTCTCTTCAGCTCCTGCCAGTCTCTTTTTCCCTTGCTCACATCTCTTTTCTTGATGGGAAAGATGCTAGAGTCCAAGATGCAGTGTTTGCCAGAAGCTTGTTTCCTAAGCTTCTAAGCCACTGAGCCACCCTCTTCTTGGGCACAGATGAAATTTTTATACAATAGGTTGGCAAGGGCCCAATGGCAAATTCACTGTGCCCTGTGGCTCCAAACTCATCAAAGATCCTAGCTATCTCATGCTTTCTTCTCCTCTACCTCCTTCACAAAGTCCCACCACTCTGGAAAGAAGCTGACACCAGGCTTGCTCAGCTTTCTGAAGCATGACCCCAAGTGTGTGACTACTGAAAGCAAAGGGATCTTTGCAAATACCTGATGGTGATGTCAAATAGTCACAGACTGAATAATTACCTCACTCATACCTATCTTTCAGAATACAAACAGCAATGGTTCTTTTGTTTTACAAATTTACAAAAGAAGGCCAAAAAGGAGTGCCTTTTCAGGACAGATCAGGAGAGTATTAATATAGTAGGATTTGTAGTAAATAAAGCATTAAATCACTAGTCACTCAAGAAACACTCTAAAAAACTGGGATTTATGCACTTCATTCCCCATCAGCCTCCTCTCTGATCAGTGGCCCTCTCAACCTTTACTAGATATCCTCTCCTCCAATCACACTGTACTCAGTGTCCAAATAGCCTGGTTGGTACCATGCCTCTGGTGTGTGTGTGTCCCATCCCATCATGCGCACCCTGCAAACCAATAATCATCTTTTAAGATATTGCCCAAATGCCAACTCTTCTGAAAAGCATTCTTTAATGACTTCACCCATAGTTAAAAATATAAATGCATGACTGGGGCAGTTATTAGTTCTATGACAGTGTATCAGAATTGATCTATCTATACATCTCTATTTATTTATTCAACAAGTAGATACTGAGCATGAACCGGTGAGCTCTTTGAGGACCAAGCCTGTGTCCATCATCCCTAAGATCCTAGACCTCAGCCCTGAACCTGGTGTAGGTTATGCTCACAATATCTCTCTGGTGCATGAGAAAATGATGGAAAGATAAAGCTCAGCTCTTTGATATTCAGCAGTGAGCATGCTCATTTTATAGTACAGAGATGCTTGCCTCTGTATCTAAGATGTTAGGAAGATTCCAGAATTTCTTTTTTTTTAATACATCACTTTTGCTGTCAGGAAGTTCTTCTCAAATCTAATCTGAATCACATATCCCATAAATCAAGCCTCTTCTTGAGTCTCCCTTGCTTTGAAATTACAAAATGTTGCTGTTAATGAAAATAGATACTCTTCATATATTTGAAAATTATTCTAAAATTTTCTCATCTGGCCCCAGCTTCCCAAAATGTGGTGCTGAGAATCTCAATTAACTCTATTATTCTGGTGGAGGCCAATTTTTGAGGCTCAATCTCTTGGTAAAATTATTTTTTCCTATGGACTACTGAAGGCCTTTGCATCTATAGTTGTGAGCCAGAAGCTTCCAAGTCCTGGTGAAGGCACAGCTATTGCTAGAGCAAGAAATGTCCTAAATCTGCAAGAGTACACAGCCACTGCCTCCAAAGCTTCATCCCTACTGTGTAACATTCCCAATGTGGCTCAACCAGGACCCCTATTGTCTTGCTCACTTGTGCCTAGGCTTTCCCTCTCTTCCATTAGTGCATGTGATTCTGCGGTTCTCCACCATGGCCATCTCTCTGCTCTCCTAATATGCAAGGGGTCTGAGGTTGGTTTTCCAAGGAATTTGTCTTCCTGTACAATTTGGGCAGCTGAACATAAAGCCACTTTGTCCTGAGTACCAAGTATAATATAATATCAAATAGTACCTGACAAAAGATTTTCAGGAACTACTATCTTACAACCTAATGTAATGTGTTGAACTCTGTTCCTCCAAAGTTCATAGGTTGAAGTTCTCACTCCCAGTAAATCAGAACATGATCTTATTTGGCACTGTAGATGTAATGAGTTAAGATGAGGTCAAACTGGAGTGCCTTATACTAATAAATAAGTACCTAGTGTGATTACTAAATGTTTTCTCAGTTTATTTTGCCATTCTGCAAGTGGCAAGCCAGCTTCCTATTAAAGTTTGTGCCAGGTCTTCCAGTTCCATCATGCTATCTGCTTCCTTAGGGAATGGTTAGACATTTGACATTGTCTCTCCATGCTGAGGCCAGAGAACACAAAGAATGCAATAGGAGGGCATCAGGGTAGGTAAAAAAAAGAAGTAACATGACTCCTTTGCATCAGGTACTGTGCACATATCTCTTTACTCCTGAAAAATCACTTCCTGATGTAAGTAAATCATTGTTTACTTGCATATTACAAATTAGTTGAGATTTGTCAGGATCAGTGATGTGCTGACAGTCACACAGCCAGAGCGACAGTACAGACATTCAAATCCAGCTTTGTGTCCCAGGAGATACCAGGATTTGCCTTCTGGGGAAGGTAATTAAGTATCAGGAGAGGTTCCCAAAGACAGCTGGTTACAGTCATTCTTGAAAGCTTAAAAACAGGCACATTGTTATCTTTTATGGTTTTACCAAAAGTCGGGAGCACGGACAATATAATCTTCCGAAGTTCCTTTGGGTCTATGATTTTTATGGGTAGAACAGTCTTCATGTGCTGAGAAAGGAAGAGCCTTATGCTTCAGGAATTTTATCCATGCGGTCCTCATTTGAAATGTTCAGCTGTCTAAGAGACAAGATTATGCAACCAAGTGAGGCCCTAGTAATTGCTGACTGTGGACCAGTAATCCATGTCACATGCCAATTCTTTTACACAACACGGTCTCTTCCATGCTCTGGGTCCCAAGGAACTGAGTGACTTCAGACCCCCTTAGAAGCAGGGAGACCAAGCATGCTGTTTGGACATGCTTTCTTTAACCTTATTTCACCTTCTAGTCACCTCCTACAGGTTAGGGGATAAAACTTTATTCACTCAATAACACCCTGCCTCTCTACAGACAGGAGGCATCTTGGGCTATGATATTGTAGGTTTACGTGAATTGCAATCACCAGGGGTCGATCACACAGGAAACACCCGGAAGAGGCAAGGGCAACATATGACTAATCTGCACATCAAAGGATGGTGGTCAGACTTCAAAGAATAGAAACAAAAATTAGCAGCAAGTTATGTTTTCAGGAAGATATAAGTTCTTCCCCCTTTGGAAGCAGATCTCTTCAGCCCAGCCTGGATGAAGTGCACAGTCAGTACCAAATTATGTGCAAGCTAATCACAACTTACTAGGGATGGTTTCTGCAGCTCTGTTTACTTTCAATATCTTTATTTTTTATAATTTTACCTAATTGCCAAGACAATGGGTTAATGTTTTCTTTGGATTTCAATGTTGAAATGACCAAAAAAAGCTATTTTTAAAGAAGAAAATGACCCTTGCTACAGATGATCTTTTCTCTTTGAAATGACAACATGCTGACAGTTTTAAACTGTGAGGAGTCTGAGAGAAGCTTCATTGCTGTTACTGTTGCTTTTACCTTTTCTTATAGGATTTCTACACAAAGGAGCTCAGGGTCTATGGAACAAACACAGCGAATTAACAACTGGTTAAGTGTTTCACCAGGTTCTATTTTACAAACAGAAATTCATTTCCACCTGCAAGGTTTGGCCTCCCGGGGCTAGAATACAACTCTGCTGTTTGAAAAACTGCAAGACAGCCCCAGCGTTACTCCCTAACAATTTCTTGACATCCTCATGGTTGCTATTTAACATAAACAAAAAGAAATCTTTCAAAACTCATTAGCATTTTAATCAACGCTCTGTACAGTGTTGATCATATCAATATATTGACACCATACTCAATCTTACCAGGAGAATAAAGAACAAGAAACCATTTATCTTTAAGATTAAACAAGTCTTTGCTTCCCCTCTGTCCAACTTTACAAATTCCTCAATTATAAAGAAAAAGGGGGAAAAATGCACGAGCTGATAGTGTGCCAAACATACTTGAGAAGGAAAAAAGATAATTCCTCAAAGCCCATATGGGGCAGGCTGATTAAAATCAAGGCCTTCCTCACATCTCTTAAAACAAACAAAACTGGTGTTTGCCCTGAATCTTTTCAGCTCTAGCTGCAGCTTTGAGGGGTGGTGTTGATCGAGCAGCCTCGCTGCTGCTCCTGCAGCCGGTGCTAGCCGAGCCTGGTGGAAAGATGCATCAGTGATTTTGATCTGCCTTTTCTGATGGGCTCCTGAGGGTGCTTCTGAGCAACTGTGCCCTGCCTCCCAGAGCTCTGATGGGACACATCTCCATTCCTCCACCTCAGCAGGCGGAGGCTGCTATCTTCAGGATAGGTGTTTGCAGCCCCTTGCCCCATTCTGGGCTCCTCCAAGGTGTGTTTTTTAAATTGAGATATAATTAACATACAACATTATATTAGTTTCAGGTATAATGACTTGATACTTGTATACATTGCAAAATGATCACCACAGTAAGTCTTGTCACCATCTGTTACCACATGAAGCTACCTACCCCCCAATTTTTTATCCCCTAGCTATTGTTTCATCTGAGTGTGGGTGCAAACAGCAGCTAGACTTGGATGGAGTGATGCTTCTGAATGAAAGAATGTGCTACCCAGGAGGCATAACCAATATTTAATTTGCTGCCTGTGTTCAATAGACTGTGAGCTCCTCAAGGACAGGGACTATGTCTCATCTGTCTTTGTACTCTCAGGGACCAACACACATTCATTTGTTCATTCACTCATTCAAGAAATATTTACTGAGAGCTGGAAGTACATGATGAGAAAAGCACAGACTTTAACAAAGAATCAGACATTTCTTTTCTCCCACAGGCTAGATTGCCATGAATAAATACACTTTCTAATATGTCAGAAGATATACAAATACACAGTCAAATAATACAAAAGCTGAGCTATCTTACTAATAGCCTTATCAAATGTCTAAGATGAATGGGACCTGCTTTTATAGACAAGGAAGCCAGCTCCTGAAAATTGCTGACCAATCCACCTTGAGCAAGGTGGTCCATGGAAGATAAACTTATCCAAGTAGAAATTTCCTTGCTCTCTGTATCTGCCCTGTCCTCAGAACCTAATCTTGTCATATACATATATATATATATATATATATGATATATATATATGCACACACACTTCTATTTACTTTAATATTTTAATTTCCAAAAGTTCCCATAATTCAAGGGTCTCAAGAACATGGTTTAAATAAGAATTGTGATCCCAAATTCCTACAGCAGCCAGGATATAAAATAACTTAATTAAAGCCAGAGGAAAGAATGGAGGTCAGAATAGAGCAAACTAGAAACATGTTCTTCTTATCTACTCCAAACTGATGGCTTAAAGCAACGATGTCATTTTGCTTAGGCTTTTGTGGGTGAGGAATTCATGAAGGGCCTGGCTGGGTGGTTCATTCCTGACCCAGGTGATGCTCCCTCAGCGACATGGAGGATCCATTTCCGAGGAGGCTTCCTTAGTCATGTGTCTGGAACCTTTCTTGCTCCACATGGTGTCTCTTCTTAGGGTCTTTCACAGCCTGGTGGTCTCAGGGCAGCTGCACACGGCAGCTCATTTCCCTGAACCAGCATCCCAAGAGACAGGAAGTGGTTGCTCCCAGTTTTTAAGTCCTGGGCCCAGAAACTGACACGGCACCACCTCTGCCATCAGAGCAGTCACTAAGCCCTCAGGGGGCGGGTACTCTGACCACACCTCTCAATAGAAGGAGCATTAAAGAATTTATGAACATCTTTAATGCGCCAAAGTCTGTTTCAGAAAGCAGTGCTAGGGTGTTGCATTGTGGAACTGTGGTCCAGTATAAAATATATCAAATTTTTAAAATAGAAGATGGAAATTTACATTTAAAAATGTGAAACTTCCTGATTTTTAAATCCTGGCAACTAATTTAAGTTGTCTGAAAAGCTCTGTGTGTCTGACACATGCATTTGTAGATACTGCCAACCTGTATATACCTTTTGCCTCAACCACTAAACCAAATTCTTGCAGTTTTAAGAAAATACTGACATTTGGAAATATTTTGCCTACAACTGAAAATGAGGGTCTTCATTATTTGTACCTAGATTTTTATTGAAAACACGCTATCAGGTAAATGAGGGATCTTTCTATATAACTATTATGACCCACAAGGAAAACTGAATGTCTCCTATTTGGAGGATTTCCTTCCCCCATTTCTATCCTGGCCAAATCACAGTTTGATGAAAAGTATAGTGACTTTCATTTCTTGTTGAATTTGACCAAGAACGAGAAATGCAAGATGATGATAGAGGTACTGACTTAATGCCCCCAAGGAAAGTAAAAACAAACAGAAGGCCAGAACTAAGTAAGAAGTCACTGATATAAATAGTTCAAACTCCATATCAGTTCTTCTTTAGTGACCAAATTACCTTCTGACTCAGAGAACCAGGGAATGTGCCGAGATTCAGCATTTTGGATCAATACTCTAGATGATTCTGATGTAAGTCAATGCACCACCTTGCTGGTCAATTCTAGGGATAAGCTCTTGAGAGAGCAACATGGGGTACACGGGGTAGAGCTACAGTATGAATCGTGTCTCCTTTTGTGAGCTGGTGGGGGCTGTTGTAGTAATGGAGCCAGGAGAAGAATATACACTGCGGGTTCCATTCCCCCGACTGGGTGTGGAAAATGTGCTGGCAGTAGGAGACAGGGTTTCTAGCCCTGATGCTAACTGAGCTCAGGGAAGACATTTCCCGTTTCATTCCCTCAGTTTTCTCCTCTGGAAGATGAGAAGGATTGGCCTGGGTTCCAGCAATGGCAAGCTCTACTGCCCATATCCCATTCCTAAGGGGGTCCCTGCTGTCAGAGTTGGTAATTGGGAGGAAGTGACCACTGGTTGACCTGCCAGTTGGACCTAGGCTATCAGAGGCTCCTCACCTGCCCTCTGTCCTTGGAATGTGTCTTCTGCTCACTGTTCCTGCAACAGTGTTCAGACCATCTGGATGGTACATGTGACAGCCTAGCTAAGGCCTCTACATGAACTCTTAAGATTCTGGCAGGTGGGTGCAGAGATCAACTCACCTTGTGGCTGCCCAAGAGAAGTCTCCTATGTTCCCATGCTTACTAAAACTGCCACCTACCAACCTGGAGTGGCCTCTTTCTTTGGTCTCTCCTGTCCTCTGTGTACAGGGACTAGTTTATGAACCCATACCTGCTTACCCAGAGCTTTGTGCTAAGCTCTGATTTGATTTCCTGAATGGCACTTTATGTAAAGGACAAAGGCTTCACATCTGCATTGGGTTAGCTGTGCAACTTTGTCAGGTTACTTAATTTCTTTCAGTCTCAGTTTTCCAATCTGTAAAATGGGAATAAGAACACCTTCTTGGCAGAGATGTTGTGAAGACAGAATATATACATGGCACCTGGCACATAGCATTCAGTCATTACATGGGAATTCCTTCCTTCCTTCTAGACTCTATTCTGCTTTGAGTGACTGCCAGGAAATGAGGCAAGCTAGGGACAGAAATTTTGATGCCAAAAATGGATGTGGAAATCCAAGCCCTAGTGCAGAGGAAGCTGGGCAAGTCTTTATGCCCATTGTTGACTTTCTGACTCATAATTCCTTTTTCTTTTAACTCCCCCGTCCTGCTCAGATTGGACCTAATGCAGGAAGGTTGACAGTACAATGCCAAGATCTTGTCCATCAGGAAAAATCTCTCAGTGCTTCTCTGAGGCAAAAGTTCCAGGAAAAAATATGACAAAGTCTTGTATCATAAGCCTGCTTAGTAATAGTCTCAGCTACCATTAACTTAAATGCACACAGAGGTTCACAGGAGTACAAGGGAGAAGGCCAGCTTCCCTGGAGGACTGAGTGGGACTTGAGCTGGGATTTAAAGAAGTTGAAAGAGCAAAGTGGATAGAAGGAACACATAAATGGAGGCAAGATGCAGTATAAGCAGGGGGTAATGAGACAGAGAAGAGGACAAAGGGCTTAGAGAATTACCTGTGCATTAGTTAGCTTGGCAAAGAGCCAGCTAACCCAACTAAGAACTGGTGAGTTCTTGGTATAAGCCTGGCCATTATATGGGAACAGGTCAACAAGGGCTGTGAGAACAAGGTCAAAGGAAAACAGGGTAGGCTGGTCTAGACATACAACATAGGGAAGGAAACGGGCAGGCTAGAGTGCAGGAAGCACAACTCCCCACCCGTGGTAGAGGATATGCAAATATAACTTTTGGCATCTGTGAGAAGTATAAGAGGACAACTCAGCCGTGAAGAACGCGGAGGAGGAGGAGAACTAGGAAAAATCTTGGAGGAACACATGCTGGGCTGATCACCCTCTCCATTTGGCTTTCCATGCACCAGAGCCGCCTACTTGCTCTTGGGAGACCCTCTGTTTGTTCTGCAAAATGAATTCAGGGAAGTCATATCTACTAAGGGATAAGTTACAGGCTCAGCCATGAGGCTCAAAAAGCCACAAAGCCCCATTAGTAGTGATTATAAAAAATTTCCTAATCACATATATAATTTAATACGTTTTCATATAAATGCTAATTTTGTACACATTTCTATAAATAATTTTATAGTGGGTTAAAGAGCTAAGTCTACAAGTGGAAGGACATTAAAGATCGTTCTACCTTGAGGCTTCTGGTCCTGTCCTTACCCTTCCCACCCAATTGTTCCAAAAGAACAATGAAAGCGTACCAGTCAGCTCAGCACTGTCAGTGTGTATTTAATCTCTGTGTTCCAGCCAAGAAGGAAATCGTTACCTGGTAATGACCTCCTCTTGGGCCTCAGGAACCCTCTCGTTTTTCACCAAGAAGCCCACCAGGGTGGTGATGTGGGGCGAGCTCTGCCTCTGAACTGTGAGAACGCACAGCTCATGATCGCCTACGCTGTATGTCTGGAACCCCAGCAACCCAGATGCTAGAAGGCATTGTGAGGGCAAGGGTTTCTGGCTGTGACAGTGGGTCCCCCTAAGACGTCCCCAGGTTTGGTGGTTCGCCAGGAGAACCAACAGGACTCGGCACACAGCCGTACTCACAGCTAGGACTTACTATAGCGACATGATATGGAGCAAGATCAGCAAAGAGGAAGGCACATGGGGTGCAGTCTGGAGGAAAGCAGACACAAGCTTCCAAGGGCCCTCTTCCACTAGAGACACACAGGATGAGTTCAATTCTTCCAGAAATGAGTAGTGACGACAAATGTGAAATGTCAGCTTCTGGGGAAGCTCATTAGAGATTCACTGCTCAGGGGTTTTATTAGGTGCTGCCCACACAGGCAGCCTCTGCCTAGCCTGTACCAAAATTCCAGACTCCCAGCAGGAAAGCAGGGGTTTGGCATAAATGATACTGTTGTACAATTAGTTTAGGCACATGAGCCATTGACTGGGGAGAGGTGGGAACCCTCCTGAAATCCAAGTTTCTGGACACCAACAAGGGCCAACCATGCAAGCAGGATCTTTTAAATTAAGCAGTCTCAGGCCCACTATGCTAAACTTTTTCTACATAATGGTCTAATACATCCAGAAAGCCCTTTTTACCACGGCTACCTTTTGAAGATTACACACATTGGCATGTTAAAGCTTTGAGAAGTATTACAGTATAAAAGACTTTTTTTAAGCCAACATTTCCCAAACCTATTTGCTTATTATCTTTTTAAAAAATAGAATACTCATTACATCCTTTTGGATCCTAGCATTACACAGAAAACAGTTTGGTAAATCCTAGACTAAGTGCATGAACTTGCCTCACTCCCCCAGCTTCAGTTTTGGCCATTTATTAATCACGCTTATAACAACAGCTAGTGCATTTCTTGCTTCTACTGTGTGTTAGGAGCTTTTTCTACAATAACTCACTTGACCAAATAAGAGCCTGGACAAGGTAACCCCTCAGCATGGTGAAGCGCATGGTTCGGGGTGAGGGGCGCAGGCACTGAATGGGACTGCCATGCTAGTCTCCCGGCATTGCCAGTTATCAGCTCTATGGCAACTTTCCTAACCTTGTTGTGCCTCCATTTCCTCACATGTAAAATGAACACAGTGCTTCATGCATAGCAAGTGCTACAAATGTACTTGTTGATCTTTCTAAATGAATGAAGTTCTTTCCAGCTTGTGCAGTTTTGATCTTTTGCTGCTCTACGACATGGATCATGGGGAGGCACAGACAATAAGACTGATGCAGCTTCAGAGACTATGGGATGGGATGGCTAGGTGACGGTGGCCTGAGGGAGCCAGAATAGCCCCAGACGGAGTTTGTTCCAGGTGCCAGGAAGGCTTGACACCCAAGGCCAGGGCCCACCCAGGGAGTAAATGCAAACTGTCACAGGCCAAGAAGTGCTATTAATTTCCTGGGAGTCTAGGACTGAGGCCAACAGCAGAAGTGATCTGCTTTTGATCACTTGTAAATAGAGCAAGACTCTTAACAGCCTTCAGTTAGACTTGGCAATTTTATCCATATGCTTGAAGAAAGATACCTTGCAAGAAAATCCCCTCTGCATCAAGACTCATACAGACTGACATGGTAGAAAAAGGAACAGGGAAAAATGCCAAACTGAAAAATGACAAACTGCCAACAGGAAAATGCCAATTTTTAATATGCCTTAACACTTTTTCTGTATTCCTTCTCAGGATACCCCCAGTTAAGGAAATTTCTATGTAACTGAATAATCCTTCATTGAAATATATGTAGAGTCAGCAGTGTCATCCTGGAAAGTGAAGGGCAAGGATATATTTTGTAGTGTGTAGATACAGGTGGGTAGAGAAAGGAAGACCCTTCAGGGCAACTAGGTGTACTAAACACTTGCTTTAGTGAAGAATTTTAAAATGGCTTGGTGAAGAAATTAGTTTGATATCTCCTTGAGACAACCCTAGGTTTGTCATGTCCATAATTGTTGTCACAGATAATTCCTTACGGCTATTTTCCTAGGATTCATCTTTTGTAGTCAGGATCTAGAACATTCCACATACTTTCATAGTGCCATGACTATCTATCCCTTACTAACATTAAGTTGGATGCATGGCACAGTGTATATGCTCAATAAATGTGTGTTGAATAAACAAAGGCCTTTGTTCACAGATCCCTCCACTTTAAACATCCAACATTTGCTTCCCTACCTAGTAACAGACGATGCATCAAAGCCTGTTTCTAGTGAATCCTGTCTGACTCCGTGGGGCAGTGCCAGTTCTCCCAGTACACAATGCTTCGTGGATAATGATTCGAGCTACCACTGAAGGAGCCCTCACTGGGATTCTGGCACTGCTCCAGTACCTACACATATCAACTCTTGTTCTCCACACACACAGCCCTATGGTCCTTATACTCCCTTCACTTCTACAACTGCAGGACAGGGAAGCTTGGAGAAGAAAGGAACTTGCCCATGGTTCCATAGCTAGGAGGTGGCAGCTACCTCTTCTCTGGATGCTGCAGTCACAGCATTTACTACATCATACAATGGCTTATCATGGTGGACCAATCCATCAGCCATGTTGGCGCCAGCCTGGGAGCGTCTGTGAGGGGGCATGGGTGTTCTTCATATACTTCTCAATCAATCAATAGAACAGATTGAATAAGCCATGACAGCACAACTCAAGTGCTGAAAAAATAAAACCAAGGGTTTTGTAGTCAGACAGATCTGGGTCAAGCTTCAGCCCCTCCAAACCCTAACCTTGTGGCCTTGACCATGTTATTTTAGTCTCTCAGAACATTGACTTCCTCTCTTTAAAATGGAAATTACAGAGCCTACATCAAGGTATTTGTTGTGAGAATTAAAAAGCATGAAATGTTTACTCAAGTGCCTAGCACAGAGCTTAATTAATACTACTACTCATATAAAGGTTCGTTTGATAACCATAGTGTCTAAGATTTGCCTGAGGCTTAGTGTTTAGTGGGTGTTCTATAAATGTCTCTTAGATGAATGAATACATATATGTCTCAGTTTGGGGATTCAATGCCAAAAGATCCACATGGAAAGGCTAATTGTATTTTGGTTGCCTCAGAACAGATTTTTTATTTTCCGGATGCAAACTTCATAAAATACATGTAAGCTGCTGTCTAGACCACAGCACAGATTCTGAAATGTGGTGCCAAAGCAGCCATCTTCATTACGGGAAACCTGCCTGCTTCTTGTGGGCCAGTCTCCCCCTGTCTTACATTTCTTGGTGCCATTCCTAGTTCTGATATTTCACTTCATTCCTGTGATCACATCCCACCATCTCCCTGATGTATCTCTGTGACAATCTCTTAGGTCAAGAACATAAAACTGCTCTTTCTTGCCATGTACGAAGGGAGACTTCAAAACTAACTTTTTCCACAGCTCCACCTTTATGAGCTATATGATTCTGCCTCTAAATATCAATACAAAAAAGATATTGACTTGGTAAATTTGTATCTTTGTCATTAAGTACAGCAAAGGTATCCACCACATACAAACTGGGTCAACACCTTTTAGGGTATCAGACTGCCTCACAGTGATGCAACAGTGTCTCCGGGCACAAAGGGAGGTACATTACAACTCAGCTGCTGGCTGTTTTTCATTGGGTCAAAGCTGAGCCAACTGAGTTCCTGTCCAGAGACTAAGGAATTGGGATGGGAGGGGCAGAAAATAATTGGGAGCAGACAGATGA
Source organism: Manis pentadactyla (assembly GCF_030020395.1). Lineage (NCBI taxonomy): Eukaryota > Metazoa > Chordata > Mammalia > Pholidota > Manidae > Manis > Manis pentadactyla. The sequence continues at coordinate 24,115,131 of NC_080021.1, read as the reverse complement.
GAAATCGAGAGAGCACTTGAGGGAGTTCTGAAAGCTCTAGCCATAACTGGAGAACTTGAAAGTGGTGAGAAGTCATCTGCCACTCTGTGACTTGAGTGGCAGAGATATGAAGAAAAAATGAAGTGGAGAGAAAGGGAGACACGAGAAGGAGAGACTGACTACCATCAGGATGCTTGCTGGCTTTTCAGTTCTACTTCGTCCTGAGGTCCTTCTGCGCCTGCTCAGAAGCTTTGTCAATGGCTTTTTCTGTGTGTACTTTAGGAATACCCCACCAAGTTTTGTTGTTTGGCTGAAGTAACCTTCAGATTTCTGTTCCTTGCAACCACAATGATTCTAACTCACCCAATACAAAACTAAGATTACAGCTACAGTTATCAACAATAATGCTTATATGCATTTAACACTTGTGCACATCTATAAACTGCTTATTACTAAAATCTATACAGGCAAGTACTGGGGTAATGCTGCTGAAGCAGCCATCTAGGAATTAATAACTGGGTAGCATCTGGAGGTGAAAATGCAAGCCAGGGCCAGAAAGTGGATTTACTGACATGATAACTAATATGAGAAGTCATCAAATCCCTGGCAGTGATGCCATGTACAAGAGTCCATCAAGGTCGGATGATTGTAGATCAGTAAGACAGTAGGGGGAAATGTTTTTCTATCAGGAAAGAACAAAACAATGAAACAGATGGATTGCTGTTTTAAGACGAAGATTACAAGAGCACAAACTGGCCATGCTTAGGTGGTTCAGAAAAAAAAAATGGCTCCCATCTCCATGGTTTCTAAGAAATATGCTTCAATCTTGCAGATACCAATAAAGCATTATGCAACTGTCAATTTAATAATGGAAGTGCCACCAAAGATTCATCTTTAACAGAGACTAAATGTAATAGACAACAGGGAAAGGGGGTTGGTGGGCCTCTGAATTAACTAACCATGTTTGAGGAAATAATTGAGGCGATAAAAAGATCAATAGGAAATCAGGCAGTTCTCCAGGACCTAAGGGTTTCTCAGTGGCATATTTTAAAACAAGAGCATTTTATTGACTCATCCCATTTTTAATGCACTAAAAAATACAGCTCAGGGGCCTGTTGTCACTGTAGAAATGGGTACATAATGAGGCTTAAGCTAACTGAATGACTGATAAAAAGGAACAGTCACATACCTCTTTCTACTCAATATAGCCCTGCAGATATAGCAGGCAGATATATCAGAACAAAAGAAACATTGCTCCCAATCAGAAAAATAATTATGTGTGTTAGAAAATTTTGAAAACGCAGGAGAGTACAGAGAAGAAATAAAAAACACCCTTAAACTGTCATCCAAAGATGCCAGTTAAAATACTGGTGCATTTCTTTCCGGTCTGGTTTTTTTTTTTCCCGTGTGAATAATATGCCTCTATTTTACTGTATATACACTATTTAGAAATAACATTTTGATCTTCCTGTATATGTTGTTTTCGTATTATTTTTACTTAATATCTAATGAGGATTTTCTCCTGTCACTGTATACAATTTCAATGCTGCACCACATATATGGTTTGTCATAATTGAACCAATATATTAGATATTTATTTGGTTTCCATTTCACTGTTTGCTATAGACTGTCTGTGTCTTCCTCAAGTTCATATGCGGAAGCACTAATCCCCAATGAGATGGTATTAGGACGTGGGGCCTTTTGGAGGTAATTATGCCATGAGGCCGGAGCCCTCAGGAACGGGATTGTGTCCTTATAAAACGAGACAGGAGAGAGCTTGCTTTCTCTCTCTCCCCCCACCACATGAGGGCACAGCGAAGGGGCACCCTTCTGGCATCAGGAAGAGAGTCCTCCCCAGAAACAATCAGCTGGCACCTTGATCTTGGACTTCCCAAGCTTCAAAACTAGGGGAAACACAGAAACACATTTCTGTTGTTTAGACCATCCTGTCTATGGTACTTCAATCTCCAAACTAAGATGTTACTTTTTAAACATAAAAAAAGACAGCTGTTTATTCCCACTCCCTTTTCTTGCCTCCTCCTCATGACCCATTCTCGTCTTTTCTGTCCAGCTCTGCCATGGGAGCTCATCCCCTGAGGATGGAATTACCTGCCATCTCTTGCTCTCTGGCTTCTGGTTGTGTTTAGCTAGTGAGAGGCCCCAGTGGAAGGCAGTACATGAGAGGTTTGACGGTTCTCTCTTTCCCACCTTGTCCACGGTCCTCTCACAACATACTTCTGGCCAGCTGACCCCTCTTCCATGGCCCCAGCTCTCTTTGCTTCCTCTGGCCTCTGCTCTTGCTGGTCCCTGGTGAGAGAAACTTTAACAACCCTTGTGGGTTCTTTTAATTTCTGCTAAGCAATTGCTTCTTTTAATTATCTTTAGATTCCCATCTCACTAGTATGGAAAGTTTCCATGAACACCTTGTATATTACATGGTATAACTCTGTGGAAATCATTTATTTATAGAAAGCATAACAAAATCAACACTATGTAACACCGATTCCAAATAACAGGAGGATTAATGCAGGTAAAATGCTTCTACAAAACTTACAAAATAGAAGAATAGTCTAAAGTCAACAAATTCCTTCCCTGATGTTTTTCAAGTCTCTCTCATCAAATTTCCCTCAGTTCTCTTCTCTCCATAATATTCAAAAACCACATACTTCCCCCTTCGTAAGCCTTTGCTCATACTGTCACCCTAGATGGGGAGTCCCTTCAGTTTTCTCCCTGCTTCCAACTCAGGCTGAAGCCCACAACCTTCACTCCTCAGGATTACTGGAGCTATGCTGGTCCATATGGTGGTTGGTAGTGACATGTAGCTACCTAAATATAAGTTAATTAAAATTAAATTATAAATTCCATTCCTTAGTCATACTAACCACATTTCAAGTGCTCAATAGCCACATGTGGCTAGTGGCTACTCTACTGAACAGTGCAGATGTAGGACATTTCAGGAAATTGTACTGGACAGAGCTGTTCTAGAGCACTTAATTATATATGACTCCGATGAGTATTAAATCATAAATACTCTTGCATTGTTCTCCAGCTGGGGAAGGGTCTACCTTCTTCATTCTGAGTCCAAACAGTGCTGGGCACATAGCAGATACTTAGGAGGTACACTTGCTGACTTGCATAATGACCATAACTATTGTTCAGTAGAACATTAAAATACAAGTAACTTAATAATTGAAGCAAGGATCTGGAAAGGGTAAACCCTGGATAGTTTGGTGGTAGTGGTAGGGACTCTTCTAGACCCCCAGTAATACAGGCAAAAACTCTGTGTCCTATACGGCCTCTTCCTTACGTACTCTTAAAGAAGTTATCTACAACATTAGGAATGATTTTTCAACAAGCTATATATTCTAATCAAATGAAATCATCCAAAGGACCCAAATAAACAGCTATATATAGAAGGCTTTTATACCATCTTTTGGGTTTGTCACAGACAATGAAAAACTGTGTTTAGATATTGGTACACTTTGATTTTGACTGTGATTCTGGTTGGCAAACTGGCCTGTGTCAGAAGCAATTTAATGGATCTGGCGAAGCTATATGTCTTATCCGATGCACTTTCTCATCTCACTGGCTTGAGATGATTGCTGAATTAAAACAAAAATTCAGTGTTTGACTTACTGGAATAGTCATATAAAATACATATTTTAGCCTTAGACTAATCACTAGGAAGAATTTCTTACATGGATCCATTTCCTACCTACCATTTACTCAGATCAGTGCTAATAATCACATTGCAAAAATCTCTTTCAAACCTCATAGCCATTCTGTGAGCTAGATGTTTTTGTTCTCATTTTACAGTAGAGAAGACTCACTTTTAGAGAGGCTATACCATTAGCCTCAGGTTAAATAGGTAGTGAAGGACAGAGCTGTGTTAACAGCCTAGATTCTCTGACTACGAAGCTCAAGTTTTAGGTCACTCTGTGTTAGTTTATCCCATCATTGACAAAAGTAAAGCTGGGAATGGGGAGCTGGCTTGGCACAGGGTGTGGTGTGGCCTTGCAATACCATTTTATGTCATGTTGTCAGTATAGCTTCTTGTCTCTCTCAAGGCCTTTTCTGATACTCATTTGAATAAGCCATCAGAAGACACTCATGATATGCATAGAGGTGGATGGACAGCTCAGTGAAGGAAGCTCTTATTTGACATAAAACAAGACCTGGTGTGAGTAAAGATCAGGAATGCTTAGTGATCAAGCCATTGTACCAACCCTTCCCCATGGGCACACCTGACACATATTTTGATGATTCCTAAATTTACATGTTCAGTGCAGACCCCTCATTGGACTTCCTTACTCAGATATCTAACCACTTTCTTAAGTGTTTCAAAAGGGGCTCAAACTTAACATGTTACAGACCGACCTTCTCACTTCCCAGTCAAGCCTCTGCCTCATGTTTCCTGTTCTAGGCTCTTCCATCTACGTAGCAGCTCAGGCCAGGAATCTGCACTCACTCTTGATTCTCTCCTGGTCACATGCAGTCCTCATGAAGTTCTGATGAACCCACCTGCAAACTGATTCGCCCCCCAAGCAGCTTAGTGGCCACCATCCTAGTTCTAACCATTACCTGTTGTTACCTGGATTTCTGCAAAAGTCACCTTCTGGCCTCCCTGGGGTCAAACCTGCCCTCACCCAATCTATTCTCCAGACAGCTGCTAGCATGATCTTTTAAAAACAAAAATGGGATCTCATCACTTCTCTGCTTTAAATCCTTTAGTGGTCTCTCATTGCACTTCTCGAGACCCTAATTCCATATTCTCAGTGTGGTTTTGAGGCCCTGTGGGAGCTGTTTCTAGCTGTGTCCAGGCCTCATGGCTCTCCCTGGAGCTTTGTGGTCCAACCTGTGGTGTTTGTTCAGTTCTCAGATAATGCTAAACTCTTGTGCCCCAGAGCTTAGCACATGCTTTTCCTGCTTGCTCTTCCCCACTTTCACCTGGAAACCCTCATTTCTTCTCTTTACCTCTTCAATGTCACTGCTATTCCCAAGTCTAATTAGAGCCTCTCTGCATTTTGTATTTTTCCTGCATTGCCCTTAACATAACTTTACTACATATATGCACATATATAGTGAAATTTATACATGTAAAATTAACTATCTATCTATCTATATGTAGTATGTATGTGTACACACACACACACACACACACACACACACACACACACACACACACACACACACACACACACCCCTCATTTCCTGTGGACAGAACCCTGGAAAGGGATGTGCTAACTGAACACTGGTATGGGGGCAGTGTAGTATAGCTCCTACGGATCTACCTCCCTGGCACTGGACAATGGTGACTGCTCTTCCAGATCTTATAAAATAAAATATATTGACAGTGTATATTCACAGATTTCTAGCAGAACACTTAGCATGGTATCTGAGAGCAGGGGCTTTGGAAGGAGCCTGGGCTCACATCCTTGCTCCCTCAGTTCTTAGGTTGTGTGACCTGATTCAAGTCACCCAAATTCTCTGTGCCTCAGTTTTTAAAATCTGAATAGGGATAATAATACGTCCCATCTCAGAGGGTTATTGTCAGGATAAAATGACAATGCAAATAGAAGGCTTAGAACAAGGCTGGTATGTACGAAGCACACAATAAATGACAGCGATATTTGCTGTTATAGCTGTGGCCTCATGTGGGGCTAGCCATCCTGGGTCTATGGACCAATTCTAATAGACATTTAACTTACCTAAGTTTTAAGTTTTTGGAATACTCATTGGCTGAAGGATCCTTGAAGATAGGGACTGTCCTGAGCCTAGTACAGTATCTAGCATATAAGATGTGTTCACTTAATATTTATCCAATAGAATACTTTATAGCGTCTGGGATGGAGCCCCAATGTTGAGACTGTTCTCTTACCTCTGGAGACATCCATTACTTTTTCCCCTTCACCTGGGCAGTGGGGTTTTAGCCACAGTCAACACCTTCAACATCTCTATTAAAGAGACAAAGTCAACTCTTTCTCAACCTTTTTTTTCTAAGCCCAGGGTTTGAATAGGACAGGCTCCGTGGAGTCTAATTAATAATTATTTCCATTACCTTTACTGTCACAGCACTTAATATCTACCAGGAGCTATTTTAGGGATGAGGAAATTCAAATACTTGCAGTTTCTAACCCCAGAGCTGGGTTAACCCAAGGGACCAGTTGACTCCCAGCAGAATGGTCTCTCACAATAGAAATTGCCAACCTGTCACAATTTTAACTCCTAGTATGATACAGAGAAGAAAACAGACTGATGACTTATTTAAAGATTAAAATTGTGCCTGTTTTCAGAGGTGACTCTTTTAGCTGTTGGAAACTCAACTTTCAAGACTTTAAAAATCAGTTTTGTCTCCAGATTATTTAAGGTGGAAAAAAACCCCTACAAAATAGGTGGAGTCAAAAGCCTACTTTAATACAGTAGAGGGAAATGGCAATGTGGGTCTGAGACCTGGCTCTTCAGCACAGTGACTCAGAGCTGCTCTTTGTACTAACAGGGATTTTGTACAAGGAGTGGGTGATTAAGGAGTTCACCTCCATGGTTGTGAGATCACCCCAAAGTCTATGTTAAAGTCTACCTATGCCAGGTGGGCATCAGGGCCCATTTCCACCCTTTCAATAAAAGAGAATGCTTGAATTGCACTTGTTTTTTCCTGAAAAGAATTGCAAGTAATGTTTACCCCCTTCAATGTATGTTTTGAAAGCACAGGTTAGAAAGTCTAAGAACCAGCATGTCAGCTTTCTGAGAAGGGAACCTGATTTGCTCAGCTAAAAAGACTTCAGTGAGTCTTTGCAGTTCGCCTTCTTGTCAAGTTCAAGGACCTCATTGTTTATCATTGAGTCTCAATACCTAGTCTGACATATAGTAAGGTAAAAATTGTTGAATGAGTGAATGAATAAGTATGCTTGTTCCATGTTAACATCTTGGAGCACCTAATATGATGTTAGATCCATATACTGTGCTCAATAAACAATCCTCTAAAGAACCTGAAGGGAAGGATTGGGTAGCCCTTAAACCTTGCAACATCAATTAGCATTTCAAAAAGGCAAAGATACACAGATGATTAAAATACTACCTTTGATGGTTTCTTAAAGTTCTAAGGGACTGTGGTAATGGGTATGCTTCACTTTCCTGCTCTAGCACACATATGCACATATGTGCACATGCATACCAAACACAAACCCCTTATATGTACCTAGATAACAACTACACACAAAAAAAACAACCATTCACATATTTGATAATCATGACTTTGTTTACACAATTCATCTACAAGGAGGAATAATCATTTGTGAGTCTTTTAAATTGATGTAAGAGACATTTTCTAGTTCATTCTGTGAATAAATCTGATAAGCTCAAGACCCTATTAAGATATTCAAGCCTGGAGAACTGGATAAATAAACATAAAAGAATTCATTTGACTGAGTGACATTTTCATTTAATTAAAGCAGAAAATCAGCTTTAAAACAAATGGTTATCCCTGACAAAGAAGCAGAAACTGGTCCTTAATTAATAAATTCTAATAGGTCTTCTGCAGGCTGCGAGGAGTATTTATTGAAGGAGCACATTGGGGAAGGGAGGAGAAGTTGGGGAGAAAGAGAGAGTGAAAGAGAAAGAGGGGTCACAAAAGATTATACATACCTACACTTTCAGAAATAGAAAGAAGATTAGAGACCATTTATTTATGCCTTAGTACATGTCAAATCCTACTGGACCAAAATTATTGTAGTAAAACTCTTTGTGTAACCAAACAAATAGCCAAGCTCAGGAGAGGATCAATTAATTTAAAAAAAAAACAAAATAATTTTGGGTCAATGAAATTTGTTCTATTACTACTTTATTTCCTCCTCTTTTCCATGGTCTGAATTTTAGGGACACAAATGACAAAAGAAAAACCAAGTTTCCCGATAATTAGAAGGATAAATACTCACATATGTATATGTTTATAGCAAACATGAATCATGACAACCAACCAACATGATAGCGATGGGATAAACTGAGACATATACTCAAGGGCTTCTCATGTATTTTCAGAATCTCCATATATTACTGTTAAAAAGAAAGACACAGACCCAACACGGTATCACCCCTGCTTGGCCAAGTCACCAAACCAGGGCCTAATACTTAAACCCAGTTACAGTTGGAACCTTTCTAGAAATGTAGTCACTCAGGAATTTTCTTGTTGGCATCACTGATAAAATAATCTGTCACAAGAGCCTTCTCCATCTTCCTTAAAAGAAGATGGGGTAATCAGCATTATAAGAGCCACCGTTCTCCCTAAGAGAAAGTGACTGCCTGAAACAATCCCTTCTTTTCTTTTGCTAATAGCCACCTTCCTCCTCCTGTCTATAAAAACCTTCCATTGTGTACAATTCCTCAGAGCATCTTTCTCATTGCTGGAGGGGATGCTGCCCAATTCATGAATTGCTTAATAAAGCCAGTTAGATCTTCAAATTTATTTGGATGAATTTTGTTTTTTAATGCTACTTTCACCAATGTTTAATAGTTTTTAATGCTAAATATCCACTTTGTTTCCCTGTTATAACTTGGAAAGAGTGAGCCTTTGGATACATAAATCAAAGCCACATCACCTCTTACGTAGCAGACATATGAAACCTTTGAGGTTACTGTTAATAATTTTCTGTGCATTCATTTATGCCAAATCAATTTCAATAAATCAATTAAAATGGCAACTAGCAAAATTTCAAGTTATTGATCTAACAAGATTAAGATTACTCAAGGTATTTGAGGGCATCAAGAAATGCTAGGTTGGCTTCTCTACTTCATTATGATGTCAAGTTTGGAGATAAACAAATCTGTTTTCTTAGTGTCCCAAATCTCTCAGGTATGAAGGAGGTGGCTCAGCAAAACCACGTCTTCAAATGCCTAGCAGACCAAAATAAAAGAAAATGGAGCATGAAGAGTGATAACTATGTATGATTAGCAAGCTCTTATAGAAGCCTTTTATTTGTGTAGTCTCAAGCATCAGTTTTTAAAAGTGTTTCAGCATCTTTTATAAGAGTTTTTTATAAAAGAAAAAATGTGTCTTTGAAAGAAGAGATACTTCACAGCCAGCAGGCAGGTTGGAAAATAGGAGTTATCCTATCCATTGTGATGGTTAATTTTGTGTCAACTTGACCTGGCCATGGGGTGCCCAAATATTTGGTTAAACATTTTTGTGGGTGTGTCTGCGAGGATGTTTTTGAATGAGATTGGCAGACATAGCAGAGCAGATTGCTCCCTCCAATGTGGGTGGGTCTCATCCAATCTGGTGGAAGACCTAAATAGAACAAAAAGGCTGATCCTCCCTCAAATAAATGGGAACTCTTCCTGTCTTACCGATGGAACTGGGATGTTGGTTGATTTCCCTGCCTTTAGACTGGAACTGAAACAGTGGCTCTTCTTGCGTTTTTCAGCCTGCTGGTTTTTGGACTGACTACACCATTGGAGTTTCTGGCTTTCTGCTTACTGAAAACAGGTCTTGTGACTGCTCAGCCTCCATAGTTGCATGAGCCAATTCTTTATAAGAAATCTCTCCCTCTGAGTATACTTTATATACATGTGTGTGTGTGTGTGTGTATACATGTATGCAACATCCATGTATATATCTCCTATTGATTCTATTTCTCTGGAGAACACAATATGCCCGATGTGGCCTTTTATTTTTGTTTCTGAGAGCAGGCACTGAAGATCTTTGGACCTCAGTTTCCTTATCTGTAAAATGGGGTTCATGATATCTATTTTGCAAAATTACTGTGGGGAGTAAATAATAGAATTAAAAATGCCAAATGTGCAAATTTAAATGCACAATTGGTATTAGTTCCTGACTCCCCTTTTTTGACAAACTGGAGAGGATTTGGTAACTTGTTCCTCTGTATGGAAAAAAAGAACAATATCTAATATTAATGTTAGATATTAATCATCTTGGAAACAGCCCCCAAACTATGAAATCTTGATGGTTCAAGCGCAATATGAATCCCCAAACTGTTCTCTGTAGAGCTGAAGAAACTACCTTTCCTTTTTCCCACCTTGTATTTTTACAGAAGGTTCTGCCGTGACAGGAAGTGGTGGAGTCTCTGTGTAAAGTACCTTCTTTATTGGACTGTGGGGCTGCCCAAGAGAACTTGTTTTATTTTGCCTGGGGAAACAGAGGAGGTGGGAATTCAGTGGCATTGTCTCCTGAAGACTATAGAAGGTGGCCCACTTTTTTAGATCTTATCACCTGCAAGATTAGGAGAGAGGGTTAGATGGGCTGCACTCTAATTTGGGCTTTAAGATCCTCTTATCTACCTCAAGGGCTGACACTTTCTTTTGAGTTTATATGGTCATGACAGGCAAACTTATTAAACCCAAAGGGAGTTATACTCTGTCGCTATGAAAAGGCTGAGTACCTGGCGACCTGTGTGTGCTGAATCTCTGCAGTGCTGGGCAGTATTAGTTCCTTTCGTAGGCATGTGTCCTCTAGGAGAGAAGCTGTGAAAAACACCAAAGCCTGGGATGGAGAGTCTAATTCTGCAGGTTCTGGGATAAGATCCAGGAATCTACAGTTTTGAAGAAGCATGCCCAGGAAATTCTGCTACAGGAAGCTCATAGATTAGGGAAGGAAAAGGTGGTGCAGAGGAGTGAAGGATGACACTTTACAATCTTCGTATTTACTGTTTCTCAGCCTATCACCACAGGTTGCCTAGTCTCCTGAGTTGGCTTCTCTTCATCCTCACTGGTCCCCACCCCCACTCAGGCTGTCACTATCTCCTGCACTGATAATGCACCAGCTTCCCAACTGGGTATCTGGCCTCCTGTCTCGTCCTTCTCCAGTGCATCTTCTATCTTTATCACACAGGTCTGGTCAGGAAAGTTTCTGGTTCAAAGCTATTTAATGGCTCCCACTGTCTTCCAGATAAATCATAACTCCCTCGGAAAGCAAACGGGCAAGGTGTTCACTGCCCCGCCGGCTACCTCCCTTACCTTCCAGCCTGGCTTCCCCGTCCTTCTCACTCACTCTCCGCCCTGTGCCCTTACCAGCCATCCTCACGTCTCTGGAAGGCACCAAACTTCCTCTTAAGCCTTGGCCACAAACAGGCCATTCCTTCCAATGGGGCGTTTTTCTTTCTGCAGCCCCCAAGCCCTGCCTGCCCTGCTTAGGCTCTCTTCCTCTTTTAGATCTCGGCTTCCTGAGGACTTTCCTGATCCCTCAGAGTCAGGGAAGTCCCTCTGCTTACTCACTCCTCAAAACATAATTAGTTTCCTCTTCACATCATTCACATGATCCTGATTCCTGTTTAATGAGTGTCTTTCCCATTAAAATGTAAAATCCATGTTTATGAGAACCAGGTCTATCATGCTGACTGAATTTCAGCAACACTCAGTGAAGGTCTGACATAAGCCAGGCACCCAGGAAATATATGACTTTTTAGTAAATATACTTTTATGGCATGGTATGACTCCCTAAGGCTCTTATCATCTTGGCAATCTTGTATTTTCTTGATAACTAAAGAGAAAATGAACATACCTGCTAACTATAATAGTGCCGAAGTAGCTCGGTGCAATCCTGAAAATGGCTTGCATGCTGTCCTACTATAATTACTGTTCTAAAAAGCCCACAGGAAATTTGAACACCATGGAGCCTGGATTGAAGGGTCTAGAATTACCCTGAAGAAATGAACCAGTGTCAGTTACAGAAAACCCATGTATCGTCTTTCTTCAATGCAATATCAGTCATTTAAGATTCTTCAAATCCATAGTAAAACCACAAAGTCAAGTGACATAACAGTACAATCCCATGGCCATCTTAAATTGTTCAAACAAGCTCATTATATATATAGTTTATTTCACCTATATATGGCATTTAAATTCAAAGGGGTCAATTGTAAAGAATTTTTTTGAGGTTGGCAATTTCTGCAGAGGAATGCATGAAACACTTGGAGTCTTTGGAGTCCCCTAAAGGTTACTCTCCACCATGGGAAAAAATGCCATGAAAGACTGAATTGTGTAGAAGTAATGAAAGGATAATTCCTGATAGGATGTGTCCAAATTAGAAAAAATAATGTGTGGACACTTCTCCCATATGCTGGCTAGAGAGGCACTCAAAATGGGTATTTTTCTACCATGAAGAATGCAACACATAAGAAGCAAGGCTCCATTTCAAGCCTCACTTCAAACACACAGTTTGAATGAACTGGCCATAATAGACTCCCAGAATGAAAATGAAACAGGAATGGATGCTCGCTAGGGTGTACATGTCACAGTGCTAACCCCTACCGATACACTCATGTATGAGCTTCATGATCCCCAAAATAAGTCTCTGCTCAGCCTCTAAAGCTTTGTCAAGAATAATTTCTCTGAAGGCTCAAATACTTGATAAAATTAGAAATATTCCTAACTACAATATCTGTGTAACATGGTGGGAAGCTTTTGAAGTGTGTTGGGGGAAAGCTCAGGTGGTAGCAGTCTGAGGAAATGCTGGCTTAGAAGCAATTTGGAAGGAATGTGTGGGTTGGTAGGTCATAATCTGGAAACACTGAGTGAAGAAGTAGTAACGAAATACCCTAATAACAGAAGAATATTCTCTACAGAATCCTCTAAGATTACTGGTCCAACATCCCCATCTACTATGATAAGCCACTGGGCCATTAGCTGGGTCTTAGGAGAAAAGCTTCAATTTATAGTCACTTGTTATTAGACCATTTAAGATTTGAAAATATTAGGCAAAACAATTCAAAGCAGGTGGGTTGCTAATATATATAAGAGCCCTTGCTAAAGGTGTATATATTTAAAAGCCATTGCTATCGTCTACGAGTCAAGCCGATACAAAAAAGATCACAAGGGAATAAAAGAGATTGTGGGCAGTTTTGCTCACGGATGATGCAAATGGCCTTAGCTACTCTTATTTTTTTTTTAATTACAGATTTGTTAAATATTGCACTCACTGCTTTGAGAATATTAAGTTGAAAATGAAATATAATTAGTAAATAAAAGAGCAGCAATTAAATTTAGACTAGCAACAATAATCAGAGGATCCACTCTCTGCTGGGTGATGTGCTAGGACGTAGGAAAGCGAAACAAAATCAGGAGACAACCAAGGTTACCCACATCTATAGAGGAGACAGAGAGACCCCATGGCTTTGTATGGGATCCTCCATCTACCTCATGCTAGTCCTTGTCCACTGTCAAAATTTTCATCCTTGAAGATCTAGTTCATTTGTTACACCTTTGGTAAGCCTCCCTTATCCCGCCTATTCCCAGGTGAGGCTGTTACAGTTCTGTGCCATCACTATATACATCTATGCATTCCTACCATGGCATATATATGCTATCCTCATTACTAGCTGGGTGCTCCTTTCTATCCCTGGCACCTACTACAGAGTCTGGTGTTTACTAAGCAGAATAAGAAATGGATATTAAATAGATACTGCGTAATGAATACATTATTAGTATGCACAAGTGCTTAGTAACGAAGAAGAGGGAATGACTTTGGTTCTGCCTGAGAGATGAGGTAAGTCGTCTCAGAAGAGGTGGTATCTCATCAAGGCCAGGTCCTTTCATGAGTTTAATTACACACCACATTCATAACAACTCTGAAATAGATCCTATCCCCATTTTTTTTACTGAGGAATCTTAACTTCTGACAAGTTACTTACTCAGAGTTAATACATCTGTGAAATGCCCAGAATGGCTTTCTATGAGATGCTGAAGGGTTTGTGTTTTATGCTGTAGGCAACTGGGAACCATCAAATGTTTTAAAGAGGGAAATAATGTCATTAAATTACGTCATTAAATTAACTGGCAATGTAAGTTGGAAGTTAATTAAAGGAGAATAAATGGGCAGGACAGAGACTAGAGATTGAATAATAACTAGTAGGTTATTCTAACGGCCTGTGAAGGAGCTAAAGAGGGATGGATTAACAGTGGCAAGCATGGTAAAAGATTGGAAACTCATTTTACAAGCAGAATTCACAGGATTTGGTCACCGATTACATGAGTGGTGAGGGAAAAGGAGTAAGCACAGGAGACTGAGCCTTCTATGTTAGGTGATGAGGGTGAGTCACAGTGTCATTCACTGTGAGAAGAAACACAGAGATGAGAATAGGCTCTGGGATGGTGAGAAAGAAAAGGGGATTCATTTTGGATATTTTTAATGTGAGATATCAGAGGACACCTCAGGGATTTACATCTTTAGGGAGATTAAGGATATGAGGCTCCACAGAGGTCTAAGATGTATTTGAGAGCCTCTATGAAGCAGGGAATGATTAAACTCTGGCTGTGGATGATCTCCAAAGATGCGCACGTGGAGAATCGCTAAGGGAATCCCACCCCCCCAGGGAGCATCAACATTTGGGGAATAGTAGAGGAAGGTAGTCTGCCACCAGCATGAGAAGAAGCCATTAGAAAGAGAAGCGGGGAACCAAGATTCATTATGATGCTCGTGCCAATAGACGAGCACCAGGGAGGAAATGCTCGAGGTCACCCAATGCCACGGCCGAGCAGCTGAAGGCATGGAGCACTGATCTGTGAACACCAGATCCGCAGCTCTAGTGGCACAATTAAATAAAAGACATGGAGGAGCCTAGAAATTCAAACAGTACAATGTGAGAGATACTGGAAAAGGCCATTGGACATAGCCCGCACATGCATACAAGGTATCTGGCTTTTTTTCTTTCTAGGGCCTGGAAATATTAGTTTGTTTTGTTTTTTCTCAAAAGAGAGAAAAAGGAAGACTTTCTCAATGACAACTGAGAAGCTAAGAAAATTTTTAACAGATCAATGAGGGAACTGCAAATATATTTGACCTGAGCTTACTTTGAGACAATTTACTACAAACTCTCAGGAAAGCAGAGCCTCTTAAAATGGTAGTGGCTCAAGGAAGTGCTAAGCAGGACTTCTACAAAGATGCAGTCATTTTCAGAAAGTCTCCAATATTTTTATATGTATTAAAACCAGTCTCTACTACTGTTACTGTTTTTATTATCTTAAGAATACTAGCCTGGCAGGTCTTATGAAATTAAACATATACTTGTGATACAATCCAGCAATACCACTTCTAGATACTTATCCAGTGAAATAAAAGCTGATGCTTACACAAACACTTTATGTATGTGAATGCATATAGTAGCATTATTAGTATTTGCCAAAATTAGAAGAACCCTCAAATGGAGAATGTGGTATATCAAACTGTGGTACATCCATCCAACGATAAACTAAGCAGTGACAATGAATGAACTAGTGATATACACACCACAGCTTCAAAAAGTCTCAATGCATTACAATAAGTGAAAGAAACTGGACTCTGATTCCATTTATATAACATTCTGGAAAAGGAAAAACTAACAGGACAGAAAACACAACAATGGCTGCCAGAGGTTGGGAGTTATGAGAGAGGTGGAAACAGAGGGACCCCAGGGAGAATATTTTTGGGATTTATAGAACTTTTATTTTATATTGTGACTGTGGTCATAGTTACACAACTAGATGTACTTGGCAAAAATTGCAGAACTGTACAATAAAAATGGTGAATTTTACTGTATGTAAATTATATTTTAATTAAAAACAACAAGAAAGAGGGATACTGATCTGGGAATTAGGAGAACTGGAAGCTGGTTTCAGGTGTGCTATTAATTAGCTGTGTAACCATGGACTATCTTCTCATCCTCTTTGGGGCCTGGTGCCCAAATCTGTACAATGAGATTGGAAATTTTCTTAAAGAGTGATTGCTGGGTTCTAAAGACTTCCTTTTCTAAGCAAGGTGGTAGATTAGATGGCCTATTTCAAACAAGTGATCTATACTTTGGTTGTTGAAGGGTCATTATGAAGATGACTGAACTAAAATGCTCAGTCTGTACACATGGCTCTGAAAAGTCTTCTTGGATTACAAAGTAGTATTTCTAATTTGTGTCATTCCTGAGACAGAGCTTTGGGAAAGTCCATCTGGTTATACAGTTCTCAACTAAAATTTGACACAACATATATTTGGACAATGTAGACAAGGTTTCCTTTGGGAAATATTAATGTTTAGTGAACTATAACTGACTCTGGTAAACTATCATGATCTTGTTTCTTTCATTCTTTGGCATTAATTACAAAGACATTTGAAGATGGTGGCACTTACAGCCGTCTACAGCCTTATCCTCTAGTTTGGACATTGCTTTCTGCTGCCTGAATTTACCCAACCCTTACAGTTGCTGTTATATTTTTACATGATTCGTGTCCTTGTAGCCAAGAAAGACTTAAAAAGGGACACCCCAGGAGTGGCTCTATACTATAGTGTCCCTGGGTTTGAGGAAAGCATTTATGGCTCAAAAGGGAAGATACTAAGAATAAAACAATAATCTTAATGATGATGGATGATGATATCAAAAGTTTATATTTTTGACCTTGTAAAGCAGGAGTCCACAAACTATGGTCCACCAATTGTGTTTGTAAATAGTCTTATTGGTGCACTGCTATGTCTAATTCACCTAAGGTTATCTCTGGTTGCTTTTGCATGATGGGGTGGTTGCAACAGATAACCACAAGGCTTTTCAAGACTAAAATGCTTTCTACCATTGGGCCCTTTACACAAAAGGTCTGATTAAGACCAGTTTTAAGACAGCATTCCAAAGTTGGAAAAGTAGGCTTAATTATCTATTATTTTATTTCCTCTAGAAGCATGGTAGAATGAGTTTTCAGATGGGTGTATCTAATTTAGAGGTCTGATTACAAACTGATGCAAGTGATTTGAGGTGTGTCTGTTTAGTTTCTACATCCAAAAGAATGTTGTTTTGTGACAGAAAATCTTTAGAATCCATTCATTTGCTTCATTTTGGAATTGATTTCCAAGTGTGTGGCAGGTTCTTTAGAATGCCTCCACCTGGGGCAAGACTTCATCCTTTGAGGATGGGATTCCTCTTTGGAAATGGCAGCCAAGTGTTTAGCTTTAGATCTTGTAAATAAAGTGGGCAACCAAGCTTGGTGAAACAGTGGCTCAGAAACAAAGCTTGGAAAAAACAGATATCCCAAAATTTAAAAATGAGCAAAGAATCTGAAAGGATATTTTTACAAAGAAGATACACAAATGGCCAATAAGCACATGAAAAGATGCTCAACATCGTTAGCCACCAGGCAAATGTGAATCAAAACCACAATGAGGTACCACTGCATATATATTAGGATGATTCTAATAAAGCAGACAGTAAGTGTTGAAAAGGATGTAGAGAAACTGGAACCTTCATACACTGCTTGGGGGAGTGTAAAATGGTGCAGCTGAAAACAGTCTGGCAGCTCCTCAAATGGTTACACATGCACTTATCCTATGACTCGGCAATTCCATTCATATATGCAAGAAAATTGAAAACATGTCCACACAAAAACTTGTACATGAATGTTTAAAACAGCACTATTAATAATAGCCAAGATTCAATAACAATCCAAATGTTCACCAACTGATCAGTGGATAAATAAAATGTGGTGTATTCATAAAATGGAATATTATTTGGCAATAAAAGGAAGTGAAATACTGACACATGCTTATAACATGAATGAACATTAAAAGCAATATCCTAAGTGAGAGTAGCCAATCACAAAAGACCATACATTATATGATTCCTTTCATAGGAAATGTCCAGAAGAGGCAAATAGAAAGTAGATTAGTGGTTTTCACGGGCTGGTGGTTGGAGGGCATTGGAAGGAAATGGGGAGTGAATACTACAGGCACTGGGCTTCTTTTGGGGGTGATGAAAATGTTTTAAAATTAATTGTGGTGATAGTTGCACAATTCTATGACTATACTAAAAATCAGTGAATTGCACACTTTAAGTTGGTAAATTGTATGCTGTGTGAATTATAGCTCAAAGATATTATACAAAATAAAGCTTGGTTATAAATTAATGAGGTTGATTTAATTTTGTGGCTTCTATTACTGATAACTATGTTCTGTTCTTATTGCCACTCTGCACTGAGTGATTTATATATTTTAGCTCATTTAATTCTAATAACATCCCGATGAGGTGAGTAGATTTATTGATCTACCTTTCTGAGATTAGAAAACTGGAACACAGAGATAAAGTAACTTCCCTAAAATAACACAGCAATAAGTGTTAGGGCCAAGATTTAAAAATCAGGTCTCTCTGATGTTAAAATTCACTCTTTCCATTTGTTTCTTTTTAAAATTTTCATTATTTGAAATTGTTAATACACTCACATATTTTAAAATGCAAAGTGACATAAGGCATATATCCTCTCTCATCACCTTTTACCTGTCTCACAGATGTACCCTTTATAAGCTTCTTGTTCATCACTCAATGTTTCCTTATGTAAACAAAGTATAAATGGACATACATTATTTCCCCCTTTCATTTGCAAATGTAGCAAACCCTATACCTTCATACTCTGCACCTTGCTTTTCTCACTTCATATGGCTCTCAGAGATCCTTTTATATTGCTATTATTCATTCTTATGTCTATAGCTTCAGAGTACCCCAGTGCCTGGATGGAAGTTTATTTAACTGGTCCCATAAAGATAGATACTTAGGTTCTTCCTAAACAATTAGAGCTTATATTTTGAAATTGCTTGCAAAGACTAGAAGGAAACTCATAAGAAATTCAATCATTTGTGAAATAAATCCCTTTTCTCAAAAGTTGGCTACTTTGAAGGCAATAACCCTGACTTAAATATGTTAGTTGGGAAATATTTGTTAAAAATAAACAAAAATTAATTGCATTATGCTAGACTTACAGAACCATGTGGGCTAGGAATATTATATCTCTAGACACTGGAGATATGAATAATACTTTTTAAGAGGGAAGCTCAGGGATTTCTAAAAACTGAGTAACATTTTATAACCTTTGTACTTATTCAGCATATTATTTCTACTGGTTAATATTTGCAGAGATGAGAAATCAAATATTCAATAATGAATCGCATATCACTCCTATGGTGAATTTCCAAATGATATATATGTTATGTCAGTCAGTTCACTTGGGTGGAACAGAATTCCAATTCTTATTATAGCAAACCTAGACCCAAAATATTTTAAGCCTGCCCCAGCTGCCTTTAGAATTTCTATTATCAGAGATAAAAACAACTTGCCAATTTTTTTTCATTTTGTTTGAAAGAAACCATCACTTCAATAAGGCTATGGATTTTCTAAGGGCTGCCTGACATGAAATGAGTCTGCATATTAACATGTAAAGGACAAACAATAAAAAAGGCAATATGAGTACAGACAAAAAAATCCAAGAGCTAGAGAATGTGATCTTTTCTAAAGGGAATGGAATGAAAGAATCCAAAATGCACAGCTTTTCAAAGCTAAAGAAAGTGACAACAACTGAATTGAAAAGGCTGAACTTAGCATTACCTTCCCAGAACACAAACATATATTTGGCTTAATAGACTTGGGTATTATCTCAGGAAAACTCTTATATATTATGCATCTAGGGCAATGAAAGCTGTAGAAAATGATTTCACAAAGCAAACACACTGCAGGCTGACAGTAGCAGAGGAGAAAAAAGAGTCCAGGGTTCATGCGATAAGTTTAGGTCTCATTTTCTTCATATCACCGCAGGAGGGAAAAAAAATGTGTGGAGGAAATCTCAGACACAACAGAACCTGGTAGAAAGACGCTTGTGAGTGAGGTTTAAAAAAATGTGTACTTTCTTATTACAACTGTAATATGGATTTATACTAGAAAATTTGGAAAATATAGAAAAATATAAAGAAAACAAAGGCACTCATAATCCCACTGCCCCGAGAGAACCATTGTCAAAATACTGACATACTCATTTGCGTCTTTTTCTATGTATGTATGAAAATATGTTCTTTATACAAAATTGGTCTCAGATTACAAATACAAGTTTATACATGGCCTTTCCCCCCTACTTCTCATAAGTTTTTTAGTGTTTTCCTATGTTGTCATATATTCTTCGAAAGTGTAATTTCAATGATTGCATTATATTGTTTCTTATGAATTCAAGCAGACTTATTTGATTCTTTCCATATTGCTGAACCTGTAGATTGTTTCTAAGTTTTCAATCTTATAAATAGCACTGCAAGGGACTTATGATAAATCTTTGAATTTCTACTGACTTCTTAAAAGAAGTTTAAAAGTATGTGAGTATGTCATATTCTCATTTAAATCACTTAGTATACCCATACCTATAAATTTACCATTGGAAGTCTCTGGAGTCAGATGCAAATAATGCATATCAAATGAACAACACTGTTTTCATATCATTCAAAGTCTGTATTTATACTTCCAGAGCAGTTATCTTTCAGGCAGTAGGTTACTTCCTCTAGGCAAATGGACTATTATTGGGTTAATCTAAATGCAATAACATGAACTTGGCTGACCCAGATTTCTCTATATCAGTATGCACACAATTAGAATATTCCACAGGTTGAAAAACACTCAAGGCTCTTAGGAAAAAACAATTTATCATCCTTTCACTTAAGATGGTGTACAGTGAGCTTTAAAATAAAACAGTGTTATAGACAACGGATGTTGCTACCAACCAACTCTTATGTAGATATACAATAACTTAAATACAGTGTAATTTAAGGTTTTCTTAAAATTCCAGCTTTATTCTGTTCTTCCCACTTATAGGGGCTTTCAGTGCTCTCAACATACTGGAATTATGAATGATTCTTGTTTTAATTCATAATATTCTAGTCTTAGATACCTTATAGTTTATTTTTTAAAAATGACATTACTTTAAAGATGTTAAATAGGGTCTCCAAAATCTCGTGTGTATTTATACACAAACATACACATAGACCCAAACCTTTAAAATGTTTTTATCCCATTAGTCAGTGACTTTCTCATTTTTCAGTGAAAAACACAGTTCAAAGTTAAACATAATCCCACTTACATAATGACATGAAATCGTTCAAATTCCAAGACTCCCTCAGAATTGGTAGTCAGACAAAGACACTTATGCTGCACTCTACAGTTGTGTAGACTGTACACTGTACAACTCCTGGGGAGGTATGTGCATCGTGATGATCGGAACTGTGCAATGCACAACCTACATAGCTGTAATGATGACCCTGGAATTAATTCTGTTTACTCATATATTACTTATTTATGATGTATCCTTCCTCCTAGTGAGCTAGTAAAGAGAAGCTTTAGGAGGGAAGTGGCCTTTCAATCTATATACTTTTTTTTTAATGAAGGAAATTCTGAAAAAAAAAACCAATAACAATTTCCTCCTGGCTCTCATCTGTCATGGTAGTAAGGGGTTCTGTCCTCCCATGTCCCCTCCCATCTGTCCCCCAGGCAGCAGTAGGATACCTACCTTGGGTGAGTAACTGTAGGTTTCTGACTTCTTCTCGTACCTTCAGTTGGAGCACCTGCTGTAAAATGTGCTGCCGGAGGTTCTCCTGAGCAATCCCCATCCGCTCAAGCTTCTTGTCAGTAAGTCTCAACAGGGCCCGCCCTGCAGGGTATCATGAAATAAAAGGAAAAGCCAATGAACAACAGCTGAGAAAGGATTCCCATTTTAGGGATGGCTAATCCTGCCATAATAGAAGTTTCCATTTAAACACGGACACTTTAGATTAGAGGGCCCTCCATTACTCCTGCTGACAGGAATGGCTAATCTGGATGAAGAAAATCCACAAATGTGAAAAAGAACCCCAATTTTAATCTAATACTGGTCATCTCTAACTGACCCATACACTGAGTTAAATAAAACAGCAAAATTTTAACCTGGGCATTTGGGTCACAGATTGTAGGTTTCCACAGTGTAGATCTGATGGGAAGGGGGTTCCCCTCCTGGGGCAAATTCTCTTGCTCACAGCTTGCTCGTGTTCACTAACCAGGCCCGGCTCCCTACACCCCCACTGGCTGAAGCTCACACTCTCTACACCCCTGCCTACCCCTTTTGCCAGGAACTCCATGGGCGGGTTGTTGGTGACTGGTGAGTGCCAGACCACTTAGTTACCAGGAAGGGAGGGATGGAGAGAATGGCTGTTTTCTTTCTACCCACCGCCCAGGATTGACCAGAGGCGCTGCTGTGGTAAACACCCATTGGTATGTAAATGGATCAAGGTCAGGTGGGAAATTCTGGGTGAAAACTTCCATTTATCCCACACATAGAAATGATGTATTCTGGAGCTGGCCCATAGGAACCCATGTCAGTGATAACCCAGCTGAACACCTGAATGCTCTCATTATAGAGAAACTCCACCATATTTAACCCAGGTTACAATAGCTGCTTTTGTGATATTTAAAGTTCCAGTTTTAATATGTAGGCATTCAACTGCCCTGCTGCATCCCTGGTGCTGGGCAGGAGCTGCATCTCCAGTTAGTGGGACTAGGCATTAATCTCAATCACTGGCATAAGGCAAGCATTCCAGCAGGGTTGGGGTGAGAGGAACACAGTAAGCAGGGGCATGGAAAGACAGCCAAACAAGGGACCCTGGGTTGTGAGTGCCCACAGTGTACAGATGCCCTGGGCAGCCTGCATGGTTTCCCTTTGACCCCTTTCTTTTCCTCAGAGATCTATAAATTTTCCTTTCAACTATGGTTTCCATCAAATCCCAAATTCTCCCCCACTCTTTTCTTGTCCTGAAATAAGCATACTTCCATGGTGAGAGTTTAGTGCAGGAGAGGAAGAGAATGATCACTGTAAAATGCTCATGGCACCACCCTGTCCTTTCCCCACAACCCCCTTCAATCCACCCCAGAAACTTGTTCAATTGACTGAAGAAAAGAGTTGACTACATGTGATCAATGGTAACTCACTTGGTATATTATCACATACACTTCAGAAAATAAATTCTCTACCTCCTCAAAAAAGAAACCCAACAGCCAGAAGGTGGTGTTAATGGGCATATTCATCAGAGGACCGGGGAAGTCCATGTGGCCTGTGGATCAAGATAAGTGAAGGTGGAGAACCATTTGGGAAAAACGTGCCCTGATCATCTTCTCTTTTACCTTCCTTCACCCCATACAAAATGCATGGGTCAGGACAAGTCAGGTTATATGCTGTCTTAACAACCCCAAAATATCAGTGGCTACAATGAAGTTTATTTCCTGCTTATTCTACATGTTGAACACCAGTCCATCCATCTTGAACATTGCTGATCATTGTACCAGAGAGAAGAGAAAGGTACCAGAAATCTCATAGCATCAATGAAATGCTCAGCCTAAAGTCACTTATAAATAATCATAGAACTAAACTCATGAACCTCCCCACAAAGGGTCAGTGCATAAATTGTGTTTCTCTCATATGCCAGAAGGTGGTGGGAGAGGAGAACCATTTGATGGGAAGCACTGATGAGAAGTATAGCAATACACACTTGGCTTTGAACTAGTGCCTGGCAAGGAAGTCAGTGCAGGGTGTAGTGGTGTGGGTGGTGGTCTGAAGCTTCAGTGAAATCTGCATCTGAAAGAGGAAGGAGAAGTGGGGGTGGAGGGAAATCCGAGGTAGCTACAGCAGAGGCTTGGCAACACCCAGCAGATGATGGTGGTCATGAGAAAGGAAAGAAAGGACAAATGCGTACTCAAATAGTTCTGTCTTTGGTGACAGGCAGAGTAATGCCCTTGTAAGTCCAGGGAGAGGAAATCTGGGAGCAAAATACCTCTAAAACCGACATCAGTCAAAGGGAGAAATAAAGTTTAAAACCCATTTATTGCTTACAAACTGCAGTCTGGGGCCGTTTCTCTCTCTTGCTCCAGCAGAAGCCAACCAGCCCTCCTCTTAACCTTGCAGGTTCAGCTAAGCACTTGGTTGCTCAGGTAATTACCCACTGAATTAGAGTTGAACCACACTCCATCCCTGAGGAACACCTACTGATATGCAGATGCAGTAAAGCCATACTTGTCTCCACCCCTGAGAAACACCTACTGATATGCAGATGCACTAACGCCATACTTCTCTCCACCCCTGAGGATGCACTAAAGCCAGGCAAGATATTCTGGAAATATTACAATTTTACCCAAAGTCCTTCCCACCACAGATGTCCATGTCTTCATCTTCAGAACCTGTTAATTTGTTACGCTACATGACAGGAACATAATAAGTACTCAAAAAAAATTTAAATAACAATTGGATTTTTATGCTAAACAACAAAAAGTGATGACATAAATCTCAAAAAAACAAAACAAAACAAAACAAAAGATATGAATGATAGTTGACTACACATCATTTCCCTGATACCTGCATCCAAAGCAGCGCCACACTTATCTGGACACTAGTTTATTTTGTGGGCAGCAGTAGGTGGTGAGGTAGGAGATTGATGGGGCATTCACTGCTGGAAATTACCTAATTAGTGTGAAAAATTTTTAGAACCACAGACCAGGGGGTGATACAGAAACCATCCAAGGAAGATAGTGAATC
The DNA here is from genome assembly GCF_030020395.1 of Manis pentadactyla. Lineage (NCBI taxonomy): Eukaryota > Metazoa > Chordata > Mammalia > Pholidota > Manidae > Manis > Manis pentadactyla. Next base: position 24,090,840 of record NC_080021.1, on the reverse strand, counting down.
AGACTTTGTTCATAAGCTCCTCAGTGTATAGATCATGATCTTTTCTAGAAGTTGTTTTATCAGGAAATTCTATACAATTTACCCTTTATCTTTCTTCCTCTAGTCTAGCCTTTTATTTTCCTACAAAGAAAGATAAAGAACAGCTCAGGGTACAGCAGAAGGAATTAGGAAAAGCTTCCATCTTTCAAATATTCTTCAACTTCTCTATTTTCCTTTCTACACAAGGAAACAACAACAACAACAATATGTCTATATTCTCAGGGTTTGGATAAAACAACTTGAACACCTCGAACATGTAAGAGGTGAACTGTTTGTATCATACAGTTTGAAATTCACAGACTTTTATAATTGCTAGAGCTGATAGAGTTTTGTAACTTGTACACTCAGCACTGATGCTATCAACCCACCCAAGCAAGACATAACATTCTGACTGTCCTTATGTATCCACACTGACCAATCAGGTACATTAATGGAAAAAGTCAAGTAGGTGAGTAGGAGGGGGAAGGGCATTTGGGGCACAGGGAACAGCATATGTAAAGACAGGGATAAAAGAAACAAATGATACATTTAAGGAACTCCAAGAAACTTGATAGTGCTGAGCATGTCATGTGAGGTAGGAAGCTCATTGTGCAGGGGTCTTATGTGCCATTTCATGATACCTATGTTCTAGGTAAACTAGTTGTACTCTTCTCATTTTTTCTTTCCCTACTCCAAAGCAATGCATAGGAGACACTAGAGATGATGTTCACAGTTATAAAACACTCCCATTTGTGGACCTAATATTATGAATACCTTCTTTTTGCCTACACTGCATCCCTGCCCAATTCTGGTACAAGAATCTCTCTTTTGCCTTTTGGGGGCTGCTCCTTTGGGAGCAGGTTGTCCTGCTAGTGGGTCTTTTACTAATTAAAACAGATTCCCTGTAGTACTTTTCACGCCTAAAGCTTATTAGGTTTATTTTTTATTTTCTGATTTTCTCCCACCTCCTCCCATAATGTAAGATCCATAGAGCAGGGCTTCATTGATGTTTCAAGCATCTAGCTGAAGCCTGACTCAATGCAGGTACCAAATAAATATTTGTTAAGTTAATGCTGGGTGTGTGACCCAAACAGGCCAAATAAAATTGAGTAGAATGGCTGTGGTTTCTAAGAGGGATGTTCTCCTTCTTGCTTAGATCATGTCCCAAGGGACATTAAAAACCTAGACTTGCTGTCAGAGGTTGTCTTTGCCACTACATGGAGAGAATTTGCTAGACAATTTAGTCGACAGAGAGTAGAGGTGAGAAACAAGAGAAAGGGGAGTTGAGAGGAGGGAGAAGGAAGATAACATTATTTGATTTCCTGAATACAGCCTTGCCTGAAGTGAGACAACCCTTCATTTCTCACTTATGTAAGTCAGTACAGGGCAGGGGGTTGGTGTGTGTCCAGTTTAGAGAGTAGAGCTCATTTGTATCACTTTTTCCCAGGAGAATCTTGGCTTACAGATTCAAGTTTATGTGTAATTCTCAGTTGGGTTGCTATACCATCTTCCCCATTCCCATTTCAAGAAAGCCCATCATGGCATAAGTAAGGATATGAACTTACAGTAACAGGTTTTCAAAAAGTCATTGACACATTTTGACATTTTAATTATTGTTCCTTAGAAATTATTTGACATACACTTTAAATCTCACTGCATACTTCTATATGTTTGATGCATCTGGGGCAACCTCCTTATGCAGTTACACTAGAGGTCACAAACTCAAATGTTGTCAAGCTAACATAATTGTGTGAACTGAATGACTCTAAGGGATAACTAGGATTTGGCAGGCTGGATAGTGTTTTTTATTTTTCCATAACATGAGCAATTCCAACCCATTTTTGCTAGAAAGCCCAAAGGTTTCTACTTCTATTTTTAAGTTAAGAACTAAAAATCCAGAAGTTTTATGAAATCTCCCAATTTAAAATACACCCTTTTTTCTACACTGGGAGAACCAAACAAATCATGTGCATGGGTCATACTGGCTCCCAAGTTGCCTCTTTCAACACCTGACATTTCACCCTGCCTTCCCCATGTCCCTCCCACATGCAGTGGAAAGTGACTCTGGCAGCCTCGCCTTCAGAGTTTCACCTGACGTTAGGAATGGACTTCAAGTTCTGTGATTCCATTCCATACAGCCTATTCTAAGTTAACAGCTAAATGAGATCAAGGGTAGTTGATACCAGTCTGAACTGGCCCTCTGTTTTTTATAAGCTAGATGAACATTGCAAATCCATCTTCTTAAGTAACCCACAGCCCAGTGCTTGATTTCCTAAAGGTGACTGCCAAGCACCAATAGCAGAGCTAACAAGAACTCTGAGGTCAGCCAACCCATTGCCTCATTTCCTGGCAGGAATGGGTGCAAAACCTTCCAAAACCAGTAAGTCTCCTCTTACTTTTACCTGTGAGCACTGCCAACCCCGGTCACTCACTTGGTTACATTTAAAAGGATTAATTGAAGGCTCTTGTCTGTGCCCAGGAAGAGAAGGGTTAACGGACATTTGCACTGGGGTTAAGGTAATTTGCCATACTGATGGAAAATGTATACTGATTACTTTTTTGCTAGTCTTGGGTAAAAAGACTAGTTTAGACAATCTAGTTTTTTGGTAGAATATATTCATATGCTGATGATGCTAAGTGGAGGAAACTGGAATAATGTTAATTCCCATCTGAAATACAAATTCAGAAAGAAATTATATTATAGTGCTTTTCAAACAGAGTGAAAGTGTGGCCTTGCACTATTTTTCAGTGCTCCAAGAATATACAGCCTCCAAACAGTAAATTAAAGGTTAATTTTTTTATGTTATTGGTACTACATATAGTTACCAAATTCCCTCCAAAAATTAATTTAAGAAAACCCTAAAACATTTTGTTTGGCAATTCTGCGTTAGCCCCTGAGAAGACTCAGTGATTATTTCCCTTGTACCTCAGAGCAGATTTTTCAAGCAAAGAACTCTAGTACCAACATCACAGAGACTATAGCTGAAGATTTATGATATCATAAGCAACCTTCAAGGTCTTTTCTGTTTTTGATAGGTAGACCAAACCTCTTGGTATGTTTGCTTTTATTTATCAGCATTTGCATGAATTGTTCTGCCACTGTGTTAACTGAGTGTCACTAGTTGAACAGCCCACCGTGCAGTAGGCATCTTTTAGAATTAATTACCAAGAAGCATGAGAGCTGTTTATTGGCAAGCTTCCTCCTGCCCCTCGGCAGTTGGCTCATGGCCATAACAGCCACATATGTATAATGTTCATATGCTGAAGATAGGCACTGGGCATGCTGGCTTCAATACCTGAATTAGTTTGAACTAGTGACCACAGTCAAAATACTGTTTTAAAAAGTTTTAAAGCTACTTTTGATTTGTCTCTTTCTGATACCTAGGCATTTGTTTTTCCTCAAAATTTTAAATGTTTAACTTTATTGGCATCAGGGATTTCTTTAGAAGAAAAATTAACAAGTGAGTATTGTTCCAGCTGCAGATACATTCAATAGAAGTGATGGAAACAGTGTTCCTGCCTCTAGGGAGCTGAAAATTTGCCTGCGGATGTAAGAGCAGCAAGAATTAAACAGCCTAAAAGCAATTAGGTGATAAAACCTGCATCAAGGGCCATGAGCACCGTGCAATCTATTAAGAAAGCATTGGTAGAAACAAAGAGGTCTAGAGTTTGGAGCTCAAAGCCAGGGCTGGATTAACCAGTTATTGGCTACATGGTTACTGCTTTGTGACAAATCATCTCTCTGGGCTTCAGTTTCTTCACTTGTAAATTGGGGATGATATGACACCCTCTCCCCCATGCTGTCCTGATTAAGTACACAACAAAGTAAGCAGAAGAGAAAGTATCGCTGTCGCTTTTGGGAGGCAGACCTAAAGAAAGTTAAGGATCCTACCCACGGTCCTACAGGGGATGGCGTCTCACCCCAAAACTCTGATGGGGACCCTTGAAAGGATGGCAGCCCGGCAGTGACAGTGCATATCCTGTCTCAGGAGTGATGGGTAAGAAGAAAAGAGAAATTCTATTTACTACATGCCAAATTTCAAAACTCATCAACATGATATGCAAGTAGAGTGGAACTTACTTGCTTAACTGTCTATTCTGGCACTATGGACATTTAAGGCTGGGTAACTGTCTGCTGTGTGTGTAGGGAGTGGGGTGTGCAGGATGTTTTACAGCAGCCCTGGCCTCTACCTTCTGGATGCCAGGAGCATCTACTGCCAGTTGTGCCACCAAAAACATCTTGGGATTTTTGCCAAATATCTGCTGGAGGGGAAAGTCATCCCTGGTTTAGAGCCAGTGATCTAGATGTTTGCTTCCAACCAACTGATTCACAAAATATTAATCAGACAGACAAACAAATCATTCGCTTTGGAGGTTCATGTGACTCAAGGGGGTAAGGAGGTAAGTCAACCCAAACCTTACATTCGGAAAAAGCACCTACTATGCATGCATTTGGGAAGCATTCTAATTTTCACTTTAAATATGAGGAAACCACAGTTCATGGAGATAAAATACCAAAGCAGAAAGGAGTTGGGGGTGGGGGGGATTCCAACTCAATTCTACAAGAAAAAATTTCCATGCATTTGGTCTTAAAATATCTCAAGCCCATAACTGTAGGATTTCAAATGAGGCATAAGGAGCCTCATGAATAAAGGAGCAATGAAAGATGACTAGTTTCCCTGTTTGATAAATGAAAAAAAATTTGAGAGAACCAAGACTGTAAACATGGATTGACACTGGCATTGCTTCAATGCTGAATAGATACTAAAATGCACATTGACATAATATTCCCTTCTGTCCTCAAAAGGGAGTAAAGATAAGCTCATCAAGCTTGAATTCCAAATCTGATGTCGACAGGTTGCATGCCTGAAAATTATGTTGGAATAAGACAAGTAACATGAAAAGATTCTCTTCAGTGTTTCATTCATCTACATCTGCACGTTTCCTTTTTTTAATACCTTCTCTCCTTCCTTTTCTGATAGGCTTCAAGGATTGGCTCAGGTCTTTCTCAGCAAGTCCTCCCTGACTCCCTTTGGAACCTCAGGTAAATGTAAGGTTGTAAGTGCTACAGTAAGGATCTCTACTTCCCTAAATTAAAGGTCCTTAAAGCAAAGGTGTATCTTTTCATTTATATATTGCCAACATCCAGGATACTGCTTAATAAACTAGTGAAATATTTGGACAGTATCAAATTAAACTTTATCAAGGGAAAACCAAGTTAGAGAATGTGGCAGATGCTAAGAGTAATAGTTCTGTGTTGCATTTTTACATACATGTGAACTGACTGGCTTTACCACAACTGTAATACCAATATCTTGACTTTGCAAAAAGACTTGCAGGCTTGCAACAGCCATCTAGTGCCCAGGCTAGTGATGGTGCTAAGCATTCTGGGACTGGAGACATGAATGGATGCTGGCTTTATTCTCTTCTTTCATCCTAGAGTTTATAATGCTGGAGCAGGAGGAAGGTGGGAAGGCCAGAATGAGGGAAAAAGGGAGGAAATGCATGCTGCAATGAGTTAGATCACCCCTGAAGACTGGCAGCACCCGGGGAAGAGGGAACTGGATGGCCCTGATGGCATGGAAAAATGGCTTTGTGACAGTTAGGGACATACTCCATGGTATCAGATGCTTGGGTATAAATCAAATCTCTGCCACTTATCTGACATGCTACCTTAAGCAACTTACTTAACCTGATTTAAGTCTTCATTTTCCCATCTTATCAGTGGGTGTAATAACAGTATTTCTGTCATAGGAATAAATGAACAGGTAAATGGAAGCACTTGGCACAGTGCCTGGCACATAATAAGCTCTCAGTAGATGTTAGCAGTGGATGACAATGACGATGATCTGTCCTGAGATTAGGGACTAGTCGCAGGTGAGTCTGTGATCAACTGTGTGGCCCCTTTGTTACCATGGGTGAAATGTGTGGCACATCCATGCTAATTTCTACTTACAAACACCAATGCCTATGTAGCACAGCCCTTCACTCACTGTTGCTCTCAACCTCTGCTCGAGGGCTCAGGTTGCCTAGCTTCCCTTCATTTTCCTTTTTATATTTCCATTATTATAGGATGTGCTCAGATATTTAAAGTAATCTCAATTGAAAGCTCTCTAAAGAACTCTAAGTTGCAACAAGATATTTCAAGAAATACTTTCATTTGGAAAGAAAGCAAAGAAATGCCACCTCAAGTTTTCTCCAACAAGTGCACGAGGGCCAGTGTTCTGGAATCAAAATGCCATGCTCAAGGGCTCTCCAACCTCAACACGTTTCAGATCATTGTTTCAAGTAACACTTTGTTCATTGGGGGCGCAAATAAAAACACTATAATCAAGTATATACTTATTCTATAATCTATCATAAGTGATAATAAAAATAGGCCTAGAATAAGTTGGAAAAAAAGTGGACATTGAAAGAAAAACTGATTTGGTGTGACTTTTTTGTCTTAGATTTGGCTATAAATTATTTCAGTTCAATATTAGTTCATTCAGTAACTTTTTTTTTTTTTGAAAGAGACTGGAACTTGGAATAGAAAGTTTGGGTTTGATGCTCACTGCCTCCATACACCAGGGCTATAAACCAGATAGTCATGGTTTCCTCTCCTCCAAAGTGGAAATAATGATTTCAGGTGCTTGGAGTTTTCTATGTGAAAATTAAGTAGTAAATTTGAAAGTGCCTAGCACATAGTGCCTGACTCAACACATTTCTTTCAAATTAAACATACAATTACATAAGGGCGTGCCTTGTGTGGGCTTCCATCATGACATTTACTTTATTATAATCATGAAATTGTTCACATGCCTGTCTTTCCTTCTGAACTCTGGGCTCTTTATGAAGAAAATGTAGGTTTCATTTAACTGAGTATTGATAGATGTTTGATAAACTTTTGCTGAATGAATAAATGACCCTGTGAGACAGGGAGAAGAAATGGTATCATTCTCATTTTAAAGAAAATAGGCCCAGAAAAGTGAAGAGACTTGCCCAAAGCTACATGGCTAGTAATTGGTTGAGCAAAGACTAGAATCAAGATGCCTGGTTTAAATTCAGGCTACCTCTATTTAGAAAGGCTATGCCTGCTTTAGTTCAGCATTTATTTAATAAAAAATAATGATCTTTCTAAGGCCAGCCAATAGGTTAAGTGCTGGGTAAAAGCAATGAATAGAAGATATGTTGTCTCTGTGCTCACAGGGTTGCAGTTTACTGAGGGAAGTACACACTAAAAAATAAATATCCAAATAATTTCAATAAAGATAAAGAACAAAATGCTCTTCATGAGAAAAATACAAGAAATGCATGTTAGGTTGAAGTACAGGGACAGCCAGTTTCAAGGAACCTGTAGGCTAAGATCTATAGGATGAGAGACTTGTGAAGAGTAAGGCAGAAGTTTCATGGCAGAAGAAAGGATATATGCAAATGTTCTGGGCAGAATATTACTTTCAGTGAAGGCAAGAAAGCCAGTGAGGTGGGGTTGTGGGGAGGGTGAAGGCCAGTGGCTTGAGATGAGGTGAAAGGGGCAGACAAGGATGAGGTAATTCACAGTCTTGAAGGCAAATCAAGGATCTCTTTCATGTGTGATGGGAAATCAGCACAGAGTTTTGAGCAGGGCAGTAACATGAAGCAGTTCATATTTTATAACTCTCCCTGGTTGCCTGTGCCAATAGTCTCAGTTGAGCATCCAGGTGACATCTGGGAGTAGAGAAACTAGTTAGGAGCCTGGAGCTTTTGTTGAACCTAGAGATTAAAGAGGCTTCTATCAGAAAGATGATGATGGAAAGATGTGCAGAAAGGAGATATTTTGCCCAGAAAACCAAAAGGATTTGGTGCCAGATTAGTCATTTGACGCAAGAGAGAAGGGACTGTCAAGGATGAACGCTTGAGTTTCTGATTTGGGCAATAAAAGAGAGTGCAGATGCTGACATGTGGAATACTGATCGAGCAAATTCGAGGGAAAAGATCAGTACTTCTGGTTAGGACATGCAACAAATCTGAGCTGCCTATGAGATATTCAATAGAAATGTAAGTGGGCATGTCTGGGTACAGGCTGGAGCTCCAAACGGAAGTCAGGTGTGCTCGGGAGCCACCAACACAGAGCTGACATGCAAACGCACGGCTGAGACAGAGGGAGCAGGACAAGAGGAGAGGCCCTGGAACTGATCCTCTGAGAAACTCTAGCACTGAGTGGGCGGACCAGAAGAAGGCCAACAGGGACACTGCTAAGGAGCTGCTACACACACAGGAATCAGGGAGAATGTGTCAGGAGTGTGGCTCAAGAAAGAGAAGCAGCCATTTGTGCTGAATGCTGAGGCCAGCAAGGGGTAGTCACCAAAACTTACCTGGCGCTGTAAGGTCCTCAAAGTACAGGAACCATGAGTGTACAAACTGTGTGAAGAATCTCCCACTTCTGGTCACTCAATAACCGAACTTCTCTTCTAGGTTAGATATCTTCAGTTTGACCCAACAAAGGTCAAGGAGTTACACAGAAACGGATCCATGAACCTCTCACATCATCATCATCAATAAAAACATGATCAACAACTTATTGGACAATTATGATGGGTTGGGCAGCACCATGAACAATTTCTCATTCTTTAATTTATTCTTTGGAACAGCCCTCTAGACAGGTTCAATTATTATTCCCATTTTTAAAAGAGGGAAAATGGATCTTGAGAATTCAATCACAACTATGATCACAAAGACAGCAAAAGACAGTCGAACTGTGAATTATTTTTCAATCCCCAAACTCATCTTCTCTGCCAATTCTGCAGCATGGCCTTCTTCTGCATGTGAAGAGAGCTTTTTTTTTTAAAAAAAGCAGAGAATCTTTTCTTTCTTCTTTTTTTTATTTCTAGCACTCATTAGAGTTCTTGCTGCCTAGCACGCCATCAATAAATGGTTGACAGAAGGGTGGGAAATGAATAACAGAAAGACCAGAGAAATTACAGACCAGATAACGTAGGCCAAATCACTTACTAAGAATAATCAATTTGCTGATTGGTATAGACTTTGCTGTGCCAGGTAGGTCTCCCTTAAGGACCGAGGACCTCCCCAGGTGCTGCCAGTGAGGGCTGCCTGCTGACCACTCTCAGCTACTGACCCTTTTCACCTGGGCTGGAGAGTGCCACCTTGCCCAAGGTCATGCCGCTCTTCCTGAGAGCAACTTGCATCCAACAGCTGGGAGGCAAGGAGAAGATCCAGCCCCCTGGGTATCCTAGCTCCAGAGTGCAACTGGAAAGATCAGTTCTGGCTCCAGAGCTGTGCTGGCCAAGGTCCTGTCATGATGGAATCACAGCCTGACCTCTCCCTCTATTCACTCCTCTGAGCCTGCCTTCTGGGGAACCCAATCTCTGACAGGGGTTCACTGGGCAAAGGGGTGCCTGATGCTGTGACATAAACATTACACGTTGCCTGTGGTAATTTAAAAATAGCCAGGTGGCTTCACTGTACCATCCAGCACACTTGTAGGTCACCAACCTCTACTGTTAGTACGTGTGTGTGTGAAGCATGAAAATGAATTTTAACAGTGGCCTCTGCAATACATAATTAGCAGAATAAATTTGCTGCTAAAAATTCTGCGTGCACATCATCTATTGATTTTATGTGTGCTTCATTTTCCATCCAAGAGGATGAGCACTATGTAAATTATATATATATATATACATATATATATATGCTTGCACATATGCATATTTTCATACATACATGAACACCTGTGTATAATCTACCTGAGGGCTTGCTATAAGGCAGGCACTGTGAGTTGACATGAATTATCTAACTGGATTCTCACACATAGGCACGATTACTTCTCTCTTTTTTCAGGTGAGAAAACTGAAGTTCAGAGGGGTTATGGATCCTAACAAAGACTTCCCAGCTAGCAGAGTTGATGCCGTGCGTCAAATCTGGGACCACCAGACTTCAAACCCTGTACTTTTAATCACTACATCAAATCAAATATTACTTTGAGCAAATTTCTGATGAAAATCTATGAATTTGAGAAGAGTAGCAAAAACAAAGTGGGACTCATTGATCTTTTACTTAATAAATATGGGTTTTGTATAATGAGTTTCCTTAAGTCAGAAGACACCTAGTTATACAAATAAGTAAGTCATAAACAATGAAGTCACGGGGAAGCGAAGCATTCTCCTTTGCCCCTTGCAGAAGCTAACATCTTTTTGACAATGGAAGTGAGCTTGCTTTTACAATTGAAGTGTTTACCTTTGTATGCAGAGTAATGGAGCATAGCAGAATACATGCCTCCAGCTACAAAAATCTGTAAATCAACATACTCCACCACATTGCGAACCAGGAGACAGCCTCTGTCAAAGGAAAGGCTGATTCCAATGAATACTGATCAGCCACTAAAAACAGAACTGAGATTGAAAAAACATCTTATACCTGATAAATGTATTGCTATCATGACATCAACAGCTTGAATTCAATGAAAAGTATATTGGTTAAATTAAGTCTTCTACATAAAGATGTCAAATGCTACAACTTCACTATTATAGTGAAGGATAGCTTCAAAATGTGCCTAAACTGAAGAATTAGATGAAACTATTCTTAGAAATGACTTTATAGAATTGTTAGGTCCAAAATCATAAATCACTATTGAACATCAAATTTCTATTGGTTTGGGCTGCAATTTCCAACCCACATCATCCCAATCCCAGCCATCCAGAACATAGAAGTATCTTGCTTCTAACAAAAAGAACATAACTGTTTGCAGTGAATATTCCTAAAATCATACACATATATTCTGTTAATCGCAGAATACTATGAAAACTGGACACAGCTGAAGTTTGCACTGTAACCTTTCTTTCAGGTATTCTTTGATAGTAAGGCAATAGTCGCCCAGGTGTCTTTCTGCCTTAGGACCTGTGTATGTTCTGGATTGGATTATTACAGCTCTGAGCTTTATTTAAAATACCAAAACATTAAAAACTCATAAGGACTTAGAAGTCAAACCTTATGGGAATTCACCTTTTAAATAAGCAAAGTCATGGGATTCATTGCTGGGATCACACATACAGGTACAAACCTAAAACCTTTGAAGAGACTGGGGTTGCTCAAATATCTACTAAACGTGCTTTTACATTTAACCTTGAAATTTTATTTTCACAATGTCTTTTCATCACTTAAAAATGTATCTGTATCTTCAATCCAACTTTTAACATGAAAGTAAGCCTTTCTTCAGCATGATTTACATTTATTTGTTCCACATAAATTATATTTAAGCTCAATATTCTGATTTATGAAGCTCTATTTCCTTGTCTTCCCATAAGAAAAAAGGCACATATTTCTAAGATTAGATTCTAAACAATCCACTGCATGTAATTATGAAAACACAGCAGCACAGGGAAGTTGAAGGAGAAAATCATATGCCCACAAAAGGAAGTAACTTAGTATCACCACATCATTGAAATTAGAGATGGAAAAGGCTTATTAGGTCATCTATCAAAGAAAGTACATGCATTTGACACCCAGATTTAATATGCCAGAGATGTTGGGTCACCCAAGGTGTCTCCAATCTTTTGATAAAATGGAGAAACTTAAAATGAACATTTAAGGAGCAGAGCCCTTAATCAAAGGCAAGTCCTCAGATTAAAATATCAGAGAGAAATATGTAAGATGCAGAGGAAAGGCAAAAGAAACTCACTGAAATATCTGGAACATAAAACTTCACTTAAAAGTTTTCTAGAGATGCAAGTCATGTATGATAATCCACACTAACAACATGTCCAGGAATTGGGGTTTATAAGGGAACTTTTATAGCCTGAAAAGCCACAGGGGTCAAAGGCCAGAGGATATTACTGTGTGTAAAACCCCAACCTTTCATCTATGGAATGTCACTTAACCCTTAGAAATCTCCTGCTCTGTTTCCCTTCTGTTAGAGAGCAAAGGCTAGCAGTAAACATTCTTCTGAGCATCTATGTTGGTGGGGGAGGAGGTATGGGAGTAGGGGCTCTGGGCTGATAAAGCAAAAGCATAAAGGAGCAGATGCTGGCATTTACCAAGATAATCAGATCAGAATTATCCAGAAACATCAAGCATCTTCAGCTTTCACTGCATGACCTTTGATAACACAAATCTTTTGTAAGGCATGGTCTTGTTGATCTCGTTTTCTTTTTATTCTGTTTAAAAAAATCTGACACTGGTAACTAGTTGCTACAAGCCTGTAGAAAAGAGAAGCCTGCCAGAATACATAGTGAAGTGAGGTAAAAAGAACTTGATGGTGAACAATCCCTAAAATTTATCAGAATCCCCATCAAGCGTCCACCCACACACTCTGCACTGTTAATCAGGTACAGAGCTTCTCTCCTGATTTATTGCATCTCTACACACAAACACTGAAGCTAGTATCTGCTTGTGTAAGGAAGGCAGCATCTTCACGCCAGCCTGCCAATTCCTTTCATGCAGATGGAGGAATTCAAGAGGACCTGTTCATTTCACCCAGGTCACTGTTGCAGCTGGGCTAATGAAAACAAAGATAGAGAGAAAATGTGCCCTAACTTGTTGAGCAAATTGGTTTATAATTCTCAGTGGAAATGGGGAATAAAGCCTGCTGTACTTTTATAAACATTACATATAATATATAATCTATGTGTGTATGTGGTTGAGTTCTTTTTTTTTAACTGAGATGCAATATAGAATGGTTAAGAGCAGGAGGGCTTTTCTTTTCCTCACAATATATACATATATTAAAACATGAACATACACTTTAAATATACACAATTTTTGATTTGCCAATTATAACCTCAATAGAGATGGGAGAAAAAGAGTAGGAGATATGGAGTCAGATTGCCTGAGTTTAAATTCTAGCTGTTTTGATATTTGTTTGGTGAATTTGGACACTTAAAATTCATTTACCCTCAGTTTCCACATGTGTTAAAAAAAAATAACATGATTTAATGAGGTTGCCATGATGTGGATTAAATAATATACATATACACTTAGTACCCACCCCACAGGAACTAGTAAGAGCTGCCATTATTAAATTAAAAATATAATTTAAAAAATAAGTTATGAATATTTGGAGAAAATGACCTTAATAATTTTATAAGCCAATTGTGAAGACTGGCTTCTGACAGGCCTGATATAACATAATACAGTAAAGTACCCAAAGAAATAAATCAGAGGGAGGGAAACTCAGGTGAGGTAGATGAACAACAGCACCATCCTCTTACAGGAAGAATCTGTAACTCGGATTCAGAAGACAGTGGGGGTGATTGATGACAAATGTGCCTTTGAAATACAGACAATATGTTACATTTGGTCCTCAGCAATAGATAGGCTTCATCATGAAGCATTTTGTTTGACTGACTGATTTTTGGTATTTATCCTGCTTGGTGTTCTCTGAGCTTCTTGGATCTGTGGTTTTGTGTCTGCACTAATTTTGGAAAATTCTCTGCTTCCCAAAGAAATTCAATATATTTCCTTGGAATCATTCTTTTCTTTCTGGAATTCCAATTACCCGTATGTTAGACCATCTGATTTCAAAGATGCCTGAGAGTTTCTGGGGCTTCCCTGATTTTAGAGTAGCTCAGTTGTTGGACTGGAAATACAGTCAACATAGATTTAACCCAATGTTTCCTAGGTGCCATCTGAAGTTTCTGTCATTCAAATATGCATGTAATGTGCACACAAATTTTAGTGTCCATGAGTTACTAAGGGAGTTTGATTTATATGCAGAATTCAGGCATGGGAATTCTTACTCAGTGGATCAGAAGTGAAGCCAGGAGTGTGTATGCTTACCATGCACTCAACAAGGCTGACGCAGGTGATCTAGGGTTTATTTAGAGAAATATCAGTTTGACAAATCCCTTACTATTTCCTACTTGTGGCACTCCAATAAAGTCTGTAGTATTAACAGCCCTTTATCTGAAATTATACTTTCTTTCATTCATCTCAAACTCATTTTACTTTAGTTCAGGAATGAACTATTCTTACAACTCTCCTGGAATGGCTAAAATTAAAAGTACTAACAATACTAGGTGTTGGGACAGAGGTAGGTAAGTTTTCATCTTTATCTTCCTAAAAAGGATTCTAGAAGAACCAAAGTAGTCTTCTATCTTGTTTTTTTTCCAGCTTCACAGGCTGTTTTGTAGCAGCTCTACTCCGTAAAATATCATTCTTATTGAATATG